>NC_069719.1:8266583-8605750 GCF_027358585.1 Pangasianodon hypophthalmus
TTAGTTTAACTGCTGATCTTGAGATAAAGGGGATGATTAACACTGACCTGTAGTTTGACAGCTGACAAGGATCAAGGTCAGGATTTTATCAGTTGATTGATAATTGCTAGTTTTAAAAAAAATTCGGGAACATAGCCAATGCTGAGGGAGGAGTGTAATAATTTTAATGGAGGTTTCATTGCAACTGGTATTTATTTAAGGAAATGTGTAGGTGTCAGATCTAGCAGATAAGTTGATTTTGAAGAGGAAATAAGTGAAATTAATTCAGTGTGTTGGATTGGGGTAAAGGATTGTAATTGCTGTGCTGATATAATTATATTAGTCTCTACAAAACTGGGTATCAAATTATCTGAAATTAATACTCAATTAATTAATCCAATTAATGAATTTCCCTCAATATCCTACCCTGCATGACATAATAAATTATGATGATGATCAAGATTATGAGGAAGATAGTAATAATGATAACATTGGGAGAGTATCATAGGGTCCTGGAATTGCTGCACATTCGCAGTTCAAAATACAACTGCTGTGTTGATGTGAAAAACCACACAGATATTCAAATGCACTTTGCAATGCAAATAAGGCAATAGATTGGCTTCCCAAGTTCTTAGAATATGGTGGTTTGAAGCAAGCATATTTAAAAATGTTTGTCTTGTTTCAACAATTAAAATGGCCTATTATATGACTTCCAGGTCTAATGCAGCTAAAACATGTTTTCTGTTCTATAGAAATTTTAATAAAACCACAGGATAAAACTATAAAGATAACACAGTAATACACACTACATCAACATTATGATTTACGAGTACAATGGCAACACAAAAACAGATCAAATATAAGATAAAACAATACAAATGTGCTTCAGTGTGCAAAGAAATACTGTATAATCTAATAATTTAATGTTGAATTGCTTCTCATCAGTAATATTACATCAGTCTTTGAAGCAGAAATTATCAGTAATGTGACTAGTAGTTCTAATATGTACCTCTTTTTTTTTTGGAGGTATGCAATGTAATGTAAATGTAAATGTATGAATTAACCCTAATGTTTTACCAGTTTTTGGAAACTGTTACAGCATTTTGTTGATATAAATGGTGCTTGGGCTGCATTCTAGTGTTATGTCTTGGTACTAACAGAGGAAAGAAACTGACTATATTAGAAGTGAAAATAGACCATTATAAACATTTTTATAGCTTTGAAAGTAGATAGGGGTTTTAGAATAAATTGCAATTTAAATTGCAAAAAATTGCAATTTAAATTGCAATTTTTATTATTATTGCATAAAAACAATTTGTAGTAATAATATGTTATATATGTGCTGAAGACTGATATGATGTTGCTTATTACTGTGTTGAAGTTTATGCTGGAGATATCTAAGAATGGGATGAGTCTGAAAAATAACCACACAGCCGGAGGTTTCTGGAAGTTCACCAGCTCAGCAGTGTTTGCTGCCACAGTGGTGACAACTATTGGTAAGACAGTGCAATAGGGTTGATCTTGTGTGTTTCATGGTTGATAATATGACTGCTTTTTTATAGTGCTTAGTACAAGATATTAACCCTTTGCTGGGCTTAGTACAGCCTTGCCCTTTTAGCCTGTCCACATAAATATATGTTGTATTCTAGCAGTTGAAATATGTAAATTTTTGATTACCAATGTGATTGGCTGTGGGTACTGTTGTGTTCTGCAAAGGCTATGGGAACATCAGCCCTAGTACGATGCCTGGTCAGATGTTTTGTGTGATCTTTGCCATTTTTGGAATCCCACTTAACATGGTGGTCCTGAACCAAGTGGGCAAGTACATGCTGGCCATCGAAAGAAATTTCTGCACTTCGATTGCGAAAAAGACCAGCCACCAGGTGAAGCGTTAGTCCATCCATAATATTTAACATCAAACATTAAGTGATAGTCTAAATAAATGTAAATAAATGAGCAGTTGGAGCAAATAATACAAACCCTCTAATGTAAATAGATTTCCATGTTACATTCTGCTTTTGTGCATATGTTTCTCTTCATTTCTCAGAAATGTGTTCTGGTGTCACTCCACTTTGCATCATTCATTGGCTCGGCAGCCCTCTATTTGGTGGTCCCTATGTTATTTTTTCATGCGTATGAAGGCTGGACCTATGCACAGGGCATCTACTATTGCTTTATCACACTCAGCACAGTAGGTTTTGGAGATTTTGTTGCAGGTAAGGCTTTGAAATCCACACCCACATACACAAACTACGGACACACCACACCCAAGAGCTCATTTACTTACGTGCTTATCCTCATTTTCTTTTTTCCTTCATACCCTGCTTTTCAGATTATAACCCTAACAAGGATTACCCTGACTGGTACGGATGCATCTTGGGAGTTTGGATATTTTTTGGCATGGCTTGGCTGGCTTTACTGATCAATCACACTATTGACCTTCTGGGGCACTTAGATGCTTACCTTAAATCTGGGAAAAACAGTGGCAAGACAAACAAGTCACAAGACCAGGAGCTACCAGAGACACAGCAGAAAGATCCTGAAGAAGAGAAAACAGATGATGTCTGTGAATGATCTGTTCATGCAGGACACTTTGGTCAATGCCAACATGCGCACACACACACACACACACACACACACACACACACACATACAGATCAGACGTACTGTATAATAGGATGTAAAAATCTCACTTACAGTCTCTACAGTTTGCACACTTGGTAGATAAGACAATATATTATATTATACTGTATATGTGCTCTTTGTCCACAAAGATGTCTCGTCTAGTTTTAAAATTTTATAAACAATGAAGGATCATTCCAGATTTTGTATAGTTTAGTCTAAGCCACGTTTCTGGCTCCCTCTTATTATTTTCCACTACCACTACTAACTGTGTTCTTACCACTAACCAATGAATCAGATGTCACTCTCTGGCATTGACCAACACATTTACATAAACAGCTAAGTAACTTGCGGTCAGATATGACTTTATAGTTATTGCTGCCGTCCACTTACAACTGGAATGTCTACAACTATTTTTGGATTACAGTATCTTTTTTAAAGGCTGTGTGTGAATGCTCCCTAAAATTCTGTAGATATTCAGCACCAGTAGCAGGACTGACTGGTGACCTGTATCGCCAAATAGCAACAACGTCCACAAGAGGGCATAGCGATTTCAGCTATTCTTACATCCTCTTTAACTCCTAAGGATGAATGTATTTTAAGGTTTAAGGCTCATTTTTCTTTGTATCAGTCCGTGTTCTATATAAAATGTTAATTTTACTCATACATTATTATTGTATTATTTACTCATACTTTATTATATTATTATTATACTATACATTTTATTAAATGGCATTTATATATATATATATATATATATATATATATATATATGCACACACACACACACACACACACAAACAGTATATACATATATATATATATATATATATATATATATATATATATATATATATATATATATATATATATATATATATATATACACACACACACCACACACACAATAGCAATATAGGAAATAGCAATAGTTTTATAGAGACGGTTCACAGTCTCTGAAAAATGGCCAGTCCCATATATCACATAATATAATCACATTTAACCACTGAGTCTCCACTCAGGTTAAAAACAGCTGGCTGCACAGCGCTACTGCACATATACCTTCTGGAATGTTTGGATTTTTCATCTTCAGCTTTTGTTCTTAAGAACCACACGCACTGACTTGTCAATGAAATTAATCACTTTGTCATTGTGTAGGAATGTTTCCTTGAGATTTATCTCTTTTGTGAAGCTGGCCCATGCACAACAAGAGCAAGTCTTTACAATAAACTACAAACTTGATGCGGAATTGATAATTCATTTGATTGTGAGAATATTCCACAGAACTAAATGCTGTTTTACACAATGATCAACACTGCTTGTGTGCTGCAGAAAGTAAAGCATTATGCTGTATGTAATTCATATTCACCTGCAAAACTGTGCACACTGAGGTAGAAAGTTCATCTGCTGACTTCCCACAACTTTTGAGAGTCCAGATGGAAATCCACTCCAATGGACACACAGCAGGACAAGCTGCATATCTGCATCCAAGTGACACATTCATAACACTGTATTGTTGGCTAGCATGTAAAGATGGCATTACGTACATGAACTCTATAGAATGTAATGTACTGTATATGTACTATGACAATTAAATGAATATGTCAGAATGATCAAAAAACATAACAAGTGCTAATTGTTTAATATTTTAATCCATACAACCCATAGAAATAACTGAGTTTAAAGAATGTTCATATTGTAAATGGGAGTCCTGTGAAGGTACAAATCTACAGTATCCAGGTGAGATTATCCACTGAAGCAAGGGTGAGATTAAACCTGTTTTTGGAAGTGCAATCTTCAGGGTTTCCATTGGGATGAATCAGCATGTGCATCACATCAGGCAGCAGGAGTACACATACTGCTCAAAAGAGAGAGAGAACAGGTTATTAAGTATACATTTATCCTACAGTGGTTTAAAACGGTGTACACTGTGATCAGAAAATGATGTAACCAAGCTTGATATCCAGTACGTATTGTCTCATAAATTTTTACTCCAGTCCAGTATATCAATGTTCAGATGTTTTGCTCCAGGCCATTGTTTAAATATTTTTTTCGTGGAATGACAAAAGGCCTTGCTCGCAGTTATTGAAGCATCACATTGTCCCACATATTTAGCCTTAAGGTAAGTGAGTGAACTCAGCTGATGTTAACTCAGTCACTGGTAATTAGAAGCAGCATTATGATACATGATCTTATGGGTGAAATGTGTCATTTTAATACGCACTTGCTGAAGCCCATATGGGCCTGAGCCTGTGGTGCTGTAATAATGTGAAGTACAATATTCCTGAGAGTTGGTGCTTATGCAGTAAGACTAGGTATAGATGTGCTTGTTGTATTAGAGCAGCTCAGCACTCACTCTCATACACTCAGAAACACACCCACCTTCATTTCAGCCTATCATCTGATCCTATTCTGGGGGTCAGTCCTAACTGTGTTTATTTTTCACATGTCCTCTTCCTTTATCTAACCAGTCAGGGAACATAATTCAAACCAACCTCTCTCTCTCTCTCTCTCTCTCTCTCTCTCTCTCTCGCTCTCTCAGCCTTATGTTTGCGTGTAAAGATTCAGAAAGGGACTTTCCTCACACATTGTACTCACACTGCGTCCCTACAAAACAGATCACGCTATAGAAATAAAACATTATCCCCTAAACCTCCTTAAACCTATTATTCAGTTATTCATAATCATTTCGAGAGTGTTACAGGGCAGAGTAACACCCTCAGAGGAACATGCTGTCTGCCCTCTTCCAAATACACGAGCTCACAGACGCCTGCGATCGGCGAGTGTCGCTGTGATTGACAGGGTATGGAGAGTATGCCACCCCCCCAAAAAAATAAATAAATAAATAAAAAAAATGGTTCAGGTCTTCTGTTCATGTAATGCAAAAATAATGACCCATGAAAGTAATTCCACTGTATATAATGCCCAGGACAAAACTAATTAAAGCCCTATTGCACATATTAATGGATTTCTAGTGCCAGCACAAATTCCATGATTGTCCCTCCATGAAGGCAAGGCCACAAAAAAAAAAAAAAAAAAGGAAAATACATGAACCAAGAAGTCACATTAACCACGGTTTCATGCTCTGACCTCAAAGCATGGCGATTCTCTTATCAATGATTAAACAATCTGAAACAATCTGCTGTGCACCACCACAAGGCCATCTGTCCATTCCACAATTGACGTGTTTCTTCTCTTGCTTACGCATATGCTGTTGAGTGCAAAAGTCTGCTTACCCTTAAGGCAAAATTTATAAGACAAATAAATGTAGTTGATATTTATAATAAGTATGCATGTGCCTGTTATATTATAATGAAAATAAAGCAGTTACACCAGTTGTTCTTCCTCATCTCTACAGACTTGCTAATTGTTCCTAGACACATGACACGGTTATGATCTGTCGCTTCCAGCTAAAAAAAAAAAAACAACATAGTTTCAAAATGACATGCGCCCAGATCCATTGTGGAAGTTACTGACATACAGTCAGCTATGCATGCAAGTACAAACCTCTCATGAATGCCTGGCAAGCCCAGTCAAATATTTCATTTCCTTTTTTTAAAGCTCTTAGTTTTATTGGTCTTACAGTTAGTTAATGGCATAGTGGTAAAGTCGTTACACACCAAACAAAGCAATGAAGCATGACGATGCCTTTATATATTTACACAAGAAACACAATTTGCCTTGTTGCTCGTCTGCGTCCTGAGTGTATGTATTATGGTTATACTGTAATCATACTGTAAGTTATTTTACATAATGCCTTAAAGCAAAACTAACAGAAATTGAGCTTTTATTCCCACACATAATATTTGCATACCAGCACTGTGGCAGGTGCCCCATGAAAGCACATCTTTTCAACTGTGGATAGACTGAGAATTCCTTGAGAGCCATGCACACTTTACAAATGTCTGCATTTGTCTGCAAGAGCAAGAGCATTGAAAAACATACACAGTGACTCATTGAGAGCAGTGCGTTTGAAACGTGTACCGGCACATAACTGCAAGGCTGAAGGGAAAACAAACACGTGTCATTGTTGTCATAACATTAAGGCCAATATCCAGGTGGCAGGCAGAACTTGTTTTTGTAGGCAAGAAAAGCCCTCTGGCTGGGTGGAGGGCCAAACCATTATGTAGTTCTTTATTTTTTGAATGACTCGATGTGTACCGTCAGGGGAAGCAAGAAAGACTGAGCATCACAACACACACACAGCTGGCACAGTTGAACCTGCAGTCGTTGACCTCAGAAGCAGCGTAAAGAGAAACAAAGTGCAGGTCAGATTATTCTTATAACAATAGAAGGCAGGATTAGCAGTGATCAAGTGACTTTGTTCGTACTAGCTGGTTTGTCAGGATATTATTCTACTGTACTACCTGTGAGCATTGCACAGTTGGTTATGAAATTGTCATTTATACATAATATGTAAGCATATTGCATACAGTCCATTCCTCATATCCTTTATGATGCAAATACTTTTTTTTTAAGTTAGACTTTAAATCCTTATCGGATATGACGAATGCCTCAAGCGACTATAAAACAGTTTGCACTTTGCCACTTGTAAGCAGCAAAATAGCACATTAAAGCCTTCATAAACCTTTCTATGACTGCTTACTTTGCATCAATACATCATCATAATAAAGTGGACAAATGCCTTGCAGTTGAGGCCAAAAATTTACACACAGCTAGGCTAAAGATATTCAATCTGTTTTTCTACTTGCTTTCAACTCGCTGGATTCATCTTACCATATATTTCTTTTGGCAAGTCAATTAGGTTATCTACATTGTTCACATCAGAGGTAATTTTAAAACAATCCATTAGAGACAGATTTATTTCAACTTTAATTCACTATATCAGGATTCCGGTAGGTCGAATGTTTACATACATGAAATTGACTGTCTGTTGGCTGTTGTGTAAAAAAGAGAAGCCCCTACTCCAATATAAGCATGAAAAAAAAGCCAGACTGAAGTTTGCAGGTGAGCATCAGGGCAAAGACCTAGCCTTCTGAAGGACAAAAGTTTAACTGGTTTTGCAACATCATGTTGTGGGGGGGTTTTGCTGGAAAATGGACTAGTGCATTTCAGAAAATAGACAGGCATCATGAGGAAGGAGGATTATCTAGAAATCCTCCTCAACACATCAGCCAGAAAGTTAAAACTTGGTTGCAACTGGGTTTTCCAGCAGGACAGTGATGTTAAGTCTACCTCCAAGGTTGTAACAAAATGGCTTAAATACAATAAAGTGGAAGTGTTGGAGTGGCCATCACAAAACCCTGACCTGAATCCCATAGACGATTTGAGGACTGAACTGAAAAAGCATGTCCAAACAAGGAGGCCACCAAACCTGACTGAGCTACACCAGTTATGTCAGGAGGAATGAACAAAAATTTTGGCAAAGTATTGTGAGAAGCTTGCAGAAGTCTACACCAAGAGTTTCATTCAAGTTCAAACAAGTAAAATGCAATGGCACCAAATACTAACAACTTTGCATGTAAACTTGACTCAATGAAAATTTAATATAGTAAATAAAAGCTGAAATAAATCTGTCTCTCAGTTACTATTGTGAAATCTCTTATGGAAATAGAGTAGATACCCTAACCAACATAACATAGGAAATGTATAGTAACATGAAATGTGTGGAGCTGTGAAACCTTGAGGTTGAATGTCTTTAGTCTAGATATAACTAAACCTTTGGCCTCAACTGTACTTCCAATCCATTGATAATTCGATATATCCTAATGTCAGCACATTTTCAACTGAATGGTTCCTAAAGCTCTTATGTAACACCGAAACGGTTCATTCTTCGTTTAAATAACAGGCTCTCTTCCACTATGCCATTAACTGATTCTATTGTGTGACTTCTATCAGGAACAGTTAATCCCAACAAATACAACACAGAGTCAGCAGGAAAAGGACTGAGACAAAGACTGAGGTGGAGCCAATACTATCCTGCAACACAATTCGGATGAAAATTCATCCCATGCTTCCCTTACAGTATCCAAAAGTAGAAGTTTCTGCATGATTATCAGAGACCACATGCTTCGTCCACTCCTCTGAATCTCCTTTACTGACTGTAGATTTGGTCTCAGTGTACAGAAGGACAAAAGAGAATGAATGAATGAATTGGGTCTGAGGAATACTGCATGATTCCCAGTGTGACCCTGAAATATTTATAACAAGAAATTTCAAAACATTTATTCACTGATGCAGAGGGTTTTGAAATGTGGCATTTCTAAAGATGCAAAAGGAGTAAATGGAGGAAGGAGGATAATAAAATGATAATTGGTCACACACAACCCACTGTTTGGATTAAAATAGACTTAATTATCTTTCTACAGTGTGTCTGTGGTGGTTCTATCCCACACACTGCTACCATGCTGGTTCATAGTGATGCTTAAGGGTTGAATGACAAATATTATTTTCATGTGTCCCCACCAGGGATAACTGTAAGCTATAACAGCTTTTTCACCCCACAAAACTGCTAAACATGCATATTGTTTTTAATAAGATGTTGATTTTTAATATGGATACCTGCCAAAATAAAATGCTGCTAGACTGCGGAAAGTCACCTACTTGCTTACTGTATACTGTGCATATCCAGTTACAAATCATAACTTATGTGGTGATTAAGAAAGTGGTGGAAAAAGTAAGTGGCTCCATTTTTTTTGTAAAGGAAACATTAATTTATTCAATTATTTATTCATCTACAGTAAGAGGTTTCTCCTGGTCAGCGTAATAGTGGATGTGGAGCCTATCCAGGGAACACTGTACACCCTGGATGGGACATCATCACACGCATTGCATGGCTTCACACACATATTCACACACCCTCACTCACTTAGGCGTAGGTTAGCATAGCCGGTCCAACCACTGGAATGATTTTAGGAGGAAGACTGAGTGGACACGGAGAACATGCAAAACTCCACATAATAGTAACTCAAGCTCAGGATCAAACCCCTAACTTTTGTTAATTATTATACAGTACTTACAGTGCATATATCTACATCAAATTTACACACATAATACCTTTTGACTTTGTACATAAATAAAGATATGTTTGAAAAACAAAACTGGTAGCGGAAAAAGTATTCTGACGCTATATTTAAAAAAAAAAAAATGGAAAAAGCTACAGAGCCGTAGCAATGCCGTTACATATCCCTGTCACTACAATTGGTTTGATAATATGCAGGTGGAAAGTTCATGGGTCCACAACTAAAGATTTCACACACAACTAAAGTGCTCGCAGATTAATAAAGAAAGTAAGAGAGAAGCCAGCAGTCACTCAAAAAGAGTTGCAGAACGACCTGAAAGCAGCAGGAACAACAGTTAGACAGAAGGCAATAAGCAACGAAATGCACCGCAGTTACCTCTGTTCCTACACCTCACACAAAACTCTTCTGCTAAAAAAGAAGCACAGACTCGCACATCTAAAATTTGTACACAAGCATTTAGACAGATCAGAACACTTTTGGAACAAAGCACGAAACAAAAATAGAACTCTTTGGCAATAATTCAGCTCATCATGTTTGGAAATGGAACAATTGTGCATATCATCCAAAAAGCCTTGCCAATTTCCTGTCTTTATTTATGGAGGATTTTGATCTTGTCAACAACAGCTTTGCAAAAAAGAAAAAAGTGCTGTTGAAAAAAAAAGTTGTTAATTTGTGGTGTCTGAATAGTTTTTTTTTTCCTATCAATGCTTGTGAATACATATTTTTTGTTCATATTTATAAGTACAAAATCAAAAGATACCCTAACTTATGTGTTGTAAATTCGAAGTGGATCTGGAGTTTGCATGTTCTCCCTGTGCTTCGGGGGGTTTCCTCCGGGTACTCTGGTTTCCTCCCCCGCCCAAAGACATGCGTTGTAGTCTGATTGGCATTTCCAAATTGGCCATAGTGTGTGAATGGGTGTGTGAGTGTGTGATTGTGTCCTGCGATGGGTTGGCACCTCACACACAGTGTCCCCCGCCTTGTGCCCCGAGTCCCCTGGGATAGGCTCCAGGCTCACGGCGACCCTGTGTAGGACAAGCAGTACAGACATTGGATGGATGAATTTGAAGTGGATATATGCACTGAAAGTACAGTATATTAATTAACAAAAACAAAAGTGTCTGAATACGTATTTCCCCTCACTGTTGTATTATATCAATAAAATCCACTTATTCAACCCCATTTTTCTGCCATTTGACAAAATCATTTTAATCACAATAATATGGCTTATACAACAATGCTGTTGAATTCTCAATTCTGATTGCCCAGAAGGTGTTGGTTAATATTCTATAACAGTAGCTCTGACAATAGTGTTTTTATCCTAATCTAGGTGTGCAAAGCTTGTAGAAACCTACCCAAAGCTGTAATTGCTTCCAAAGATGCTTCTATAAAGTACTGAATAAAGGGTCTGGATACTAATGAGAGTTCGGTTTTTGATTTTTAATAAATTTGCAAAGATTTTCAAAAACCTGTGTGTATTATGTGTAGATTGGTTGCCAAAAGTGTCAATTTAATCTTTTTCTTTTTTAATTAAATCTACAACACAATAAAGTGTGCAATAACTGAAGGGGTCTGAATATTTTCTGAATCCAAAGTACATTTCTCTAGTCTCTAGTTTTCAGTCTGATATGGATCTCGATGATCTTGCCCTTAGAGCAAGAGTTTCCCAGTATAGATTTCCGAGGAAAAGTCATTAGGGAAATATTATCCCACTATGGGGCAGTAGCAAGGAACAAAGGCAGGCCTATTACAGCCCCACTTCACTAACAGCAAGTTACACACTATTTTCTAGGATAAAATAACAATGATTATGTTAAAAAGCAATTATTTGGGAATATTTACTGTAACAATTACATAAACACAGAATTTGATATATGGATATACCAGTGCACAAAAGCAGTGTATCATTCTCAAGCTTGGACATGATCAATTTATTATATTATATTCACATCAACATGACATCAAAGCAACATAACTGTGAGAGGAGTGGTTTAAGTTTGACAAACCGAAATAGCAGTGCTGTCTTTCTTTTCTTAAGCCTCTATAGGAGACCAAACAGAGGACAACTAAATAAACATGACTACAATGATGGAGAGAACATAGCTTCCCCATTCCCGGGAAAACAATGGACCTGGGCCAAGTACAATTAGTCTGGAAAAGTAAAGATATTTTGTGACCTTAGCATTAGTATTAGTATTAGACCTAAATTCTGTCTGCCATTTGGTCTTATTCCAGATAGAACCTTATAAATATTAGTTCAAGTTTTGGGTAATGTAGTAGTGCTACTGTACACCTTTAGGGATTGAAGACTAACCAACCAATCACCATATTTCCCCCTTCAATAATATCATTGTTTTTGTGACTTCCCGATGCCCCAAGGATATTCCTCGGTAGTCTGTTTGATCAGACCGATATTACTGGTGGTATTATTAACAAGCATGCAGCGCTCTCTCCAGTTGGATTGCAGTAAAAGTTGCGTGCAGCAGTGTTGGATTGCAGTAAAAGTTGCTTGCAGTGTTAAAATTTTTGTGGAACCAGTTAAACTGGCTTTTTTTTATCTAACATGCTTGCAAATATTCTGATATGTATCTATCTACAATTTACAAAATAAATGGTAACACTTTAATTAAACCCTGGGTCATAACCACGAGTTATCATGACAGTTTGTCTAGTGATATAACAGTATCGTGTTACTATTATGGGTAAGTTGTCATGATATTTGTGATACACTATATGGCAAAAAGTTTGTGGACACCTGACCATCACACCCAGATGTGGGCTTATCCCAATCGGTTGCCACAAAATTGGAAAGACACAATTGTATAGGATGTCTTTGTATGCTCTAGTATTACAATTTCCCTTCACTGGAACTAAGGGGCCCAAACCTGCTCCAGCATGACAATGCCCCTGTGCCATGAAGACTAGAAGGTTAGAGTGGAAAAGCTTGAGTGGCCTTCACAAAGACCTGACCTCAACCCCACTGAACACTTCCTGAGCACTTAAAGAACAGACCTCCTCATCTGACATCAGTGCCTGTCCTCCCTAATGCGCTTGTGGATGAATAAGCAAATCCCCACAGCCATGCTCCAAAATCTACAGGAAAGCCTTCCCAGAAAAGTGGAGGTTATTATAACAGCAAAGGGAGACATACTCTGCAATGGGATGTTCAAACAGTACATATGGGTGTGATATATGATCAGGTGTCCACAAACTTTTGGCCATTTAGTGTATGTTATGACAGCGTTTACAGCATTTGTCATGTCTTTATCCAGAGTGTTTCCATCAAAACCATATTCTCATGCTAGTACAATAGATCACGGTCTAAGAATACAATCGACGAGTTAGTACAGCTACAAAAACAGTAAAAATCAAGGGTCTTGATCAAGTCCTTGGTGAAATAGTAGGTCTTTGGTCTTTTGGTCGTTTGAAGATAGCCAGTGACTCAGCTTTTCAGACACCATCTGGGTGCCAGTACAGCGAAGAGACTTGATACATGTCTTCCTATTATTATGAGGTATAGTGGGTAAAGTCGAGCCATCAAAAGTGGTTATATCCATAATAATACTTGTTATTGATATAACCATATTCCCTTCAATTTTTTTAAGGCAAAGAGTTGAAGAGAATGTGGTTATAACCATAGCAGGTGTTATATTCATAATAACACTTGTTATAGATATAACCATCTTCCTTTCTATTTTTAAGGCAAAGGGTTGAAGGGAACATGGCCATATCCATAATAAATATTATATACAGTATATATGTATATTTTATATCCATAATAATACAGATCTGCCCTGGCTTCATAAGAAGTGTCACTTGACATGCAGAATTTTCTCAGAAGGTAATGAATGTAATAGTAATGCAGACATGACATAAAACAGAAAGAAAATAATTTACAACAATTTTTATCATAAAATATGGCATAACTAACATATGCTAACTAAACTATATTATATATATTATATAGTATATTAGCAGATAACATGAGCTGGCATGTCATCAAACATGACAGTTATATCTGAAAGTCTCTTTCGAAAACTCCATCAGATCTAGCTTAATTTGCATTAGGCCAGTTTTGATTCAATAAAGCATAAACAGCTGATGCACATCTTCTCAGAATGACCTTCCGCATTCAAGCAGTGTTTAGGATTCATCTATTACGAATGGCTGCATATCGTTTTGAAGAAATGTGATAGAACAGTGTAATGTGGACTTTGAAGAAGGTAATTGTGGCCTCTGGGACCAGAGCTCTGTCCTTTCTGTTTTTCTTTCAAAAGCCAGCCATGGTGGCCTGCCGGTAATTACCCTTACTGAGGCAGAGGACCCAGGGGGATTCACATCCTGCAAGAAGAAGGAGAGAAGCATGGAGAGTAAAGGGGCTCCCAGCTCATCTCTCATCAGCATGCTGGCTTCCTCAGCGTTGCTCACCACAGCTTCTCTCGAGTACACGTTCTTTACTTATTCGACTTAATCCTGCATTTTTCTAAATGCAGGCTTATTAATTTTACTCCTTGAACAAACATATGGCAGTCACCTGGAATCTGCCCTTTCTGTTTTTCCTTTAAAAGCCAGCTTTAAAAGCCATGATATCTATATTCCTTTTCAAAATGTTAGTGAAAATGTATGTTTTATTCTTGTAACTGGTGGTGTGGAAAACTACACAGTCAACAAATGCACCAATTGATCAATTAGACCCAGTTATTTCAAAATATTTAAAACTACACATTACCTTACATTTAAATTCTTTGTGCAAACGAAATTTATTTTCAATTTGTATAACTTTGTTCAACTTAAAGTAACAGTATTTTAAAACATAGTGCAGCATCAATATCTATTCACAATCAGTTATATTCACATTATCCCACTGGTTACAACTGAGACCTTATCATGTTTCCATCTCTTGTGAGAATGATATAAACACGGCAGTAATAATCTTATATTGTAGTTTTATCTGCAATACTACATGTTTTACTTCACTTTCTATGTTACTACGATGCAGGCATCGTCAAGTAAATGCCTCTGATCACGTGACACCAAGACAATATACAATTTAAATTATAGTTTGCCTTTCAGTAAAAGCTTGTAGAGCTTTACAATCTCAAAACAAAGCCTTGGATTCCTGTTCTTGGCTGACAGGAGTGGAACCTGATGTGTTTTTCAGCTGTTGTAGCCCATTTGCCCCAAGGTTAGGGGTGTTGTGGGATCTGAGATGCTTTTATGCTCACCATGGTTGTAATGTGTGGTTATTTGAGTTACTACAGCCTTCCTGTCATCCTGAAACAAGCTGGCCAGTTTCGGGAATACTCAAACCAACCCATCTGGAACCAACAACCATGCCACGGTTAAAGTAACTGAGATCACGTTATTCCCCATTCTGATGTAAACATTATCTCAAGCTCCTGACCTGTGTCTGCATGCTTCTATTCTCTGTGCTGCTGACACGTGATTGGCTGATTGGATAATTGCATGAATAAGCAAGTGTAGAGGTGTTCCTAATGAAGTACACAGTCAGTGTATGCTATATACTATAATACATAGTTTTAAGTGTGTGTTTTTGGAATCTAATCCCCTGTATGAAATCAGAGCAGGGATTTTAGTGTTATTTATGGTATTATAGCTGGCCTATAACTTCACTAGACCATTCCTGAACATTTTTGGGACCTAACAGATACTGGAGTGTTGCTTTACATGAATATGCTCAGGATGTTTACCTACATTGTCAAAAAGGGTTCTGCGTAGTTACACTTCTGTTCCCTGAAACACAAGCAATGCAAATAAACCCTCAAAGTTGCATCAGTGGTTATTAATGTCCAATTATGTGGCTTAAAGTTACTCCTCTAAAATTGTGGTTGAAACAAAAGGTACAAGAGCGTCATCCTTAAGGGTGCAGGCCCAGTGACGAGGGTTTGTACCTTAACCCTTAAATGCATGGGTGTTTCTCAACCGTTCATTCGTATCTCAAGTTGTTAGCAAGCCATCAGGTACTGTACATATAACACAATTTTCTTCCACAAATTCAAAGTACATCCATTTTACAATGTAAAAAAAATTTTATATATATAAAACAAACGTTTTATTATTTATAAACAAGTACTAAATTTTTTTTATTATTATTATGGATTGTGCAATGTGTTGCTGAGTATGTTTGACTAATACCAAGACTAATTGTCTATTACCTGACAATATGTCTGTCTAGCAATTATGAACATGTTCTGAAATGAACATTATGAACATGTTCTGAAATTTCTAGCACAATCTACATTACACAAGTAACACACTAAATATTAAATGCTTCACAACCAATTTTACCTCATTATTTTGTCAATCACTTATTTGCAGAAATTGAACATTATTTCTGATTACTTTTTATTTTGGGATTTTGGTACTGGTGAATTGTTCAGGTTAAAGATCGCTAGAAAGGTGTGTGTGGGGGGGGTATGAGGTCATAGGTCACTAGTGACCCGAGGTATGCATTTAAAGGTTAAAACCCCAGTATACCCTTTTCTGAAAGTGTAGAAGCAATGATCTTGTCTGAAAATAGTGAGACAGTACATTTCTCAGCTAAATTGAGTGCATTCAGTTCATTTAAAAGCTGAGCTATTTTACTCTGTTAGTGATGTCACCATTATATTTAGACTCTGTCTGAAATGTTTCCTCTGAAACAGCTGGCATTTTAGGTGTTGTATTCGTGAGGTGCCAAACGCCCAAACATACAAAAATCTGCCTCTCCTGGAAAAAAAGAGAAAACACTCCAAATCAGTCAATGGAAACCAGTGGTGTGCCGTTTAGGAATATTCATTCCTTAGTAGTTTGAAAGGAAAGAAACATTCACGACACAGAAAAGGAAAGGTTTTAGGATTTAACATCATTTCAGAGGCAAATATGTGTGGGTTACTACTGAAAAAAACAAAACAAAGGTCTTCTGCTCTGAAAATAAAACATTTATTTTTATGCATGTTTCTGTATAACCTCATCCTCACATTCATGTTGTTTTAAAGATTACACAATACTGGAAATATGAACACAGACTTAGCAACAGTTGAAAAGGTATGACATGAACATAGTCTTCTGGTTATGGGAGGAATCCAGACAGTACAGGGCATGCCAACCTTATTACCTCCAGGTATGCAGATTAGTAAAGTAACGTCTTAAAACCTGCCATTATTTGTTGTTCAAATAAAACTATAATTATACTGTCAGTGCCTGGGAACATTTGCCCTGAGCACAGCAGATTTCAACATGTCCTTCTGTTTTTTTTTTTTTTTCCTTATTCTATTTTATTTTGTGTGATCTAGCTTGCAATGTATATCATCCTTGGAAACTGTTCAAGATATGGTTTAAAGTATATTCTTTGTAATGCTAAAGCTGTATTGTTTAATCTTTCAAGCATTTGCCAAGGTTAGATTTAATTCTATTCAATGCTATAAAAGTATTTTCTGTCTGATCAGAACTCTGTGGGCATGTCAGATCACATAATGATTGGCAATGATGACATCAACACCTTGTCAACATACTGTGAAAGAAAGTAGAAATTACTGGGGTAGGGGTAGGGGGTTTAATACAAAATTGAAGTCTTGTATTGGTGTATTTTGCACACTGTTCATGGCAACTGGTGAAAATAAGCTTTGCATGGGGTTGACTGCTGCTTTACCACTTCAGGCTAGTTTAGAAAAGATGATCTTATTAGTATAGCACTGAGTCACACTGAGTGGTACAGAAGTGACACTGTTGTTACCTTGGAATTGCAATGAACTTTATGGTTTTCACACTGAACTGCTTACTATTACACTCACAATAGATCAATACATAGTACATCTAGGACCACTCCTCAAAATTTAGATTATATTTCACCCATTCTGGACTCCTTTTCTTTGTCAGCTTGAGGTAGAAGTATTTGCCATGACCACATGTAGGAGTACTACAGTGCAAAAAAGGTGTATATACAGTAAAATGCAAGCTAGATGCCTTTTCTATCTACAGGCTGAAAAAGCCTCTCCCTGTGCTTATGTCAAATACCCACAACCACAGAAACTTAGGTGGTTGTGGCTAAGTGAGTAGTTGACATAACCACATTTCTGATTCTGATTCATACATGGCGTTAAGAGACATCGCCTACACCTAATATTGTCCTGCCCAAGTCAAACTAACTAGGAGGAAATGATGGGGGGAAATTCAGAAATCTCCCAACAGGAGAGGCCAACATTCTTTTGCAGTTGACAATAAATTCACCACTAAAGCTATAGATAATAAGAAGTGAATCAAGTTAACATGGGCTCTATGTAGTAGTCAAAATTGACTTTTGTGTCACTATTTTCTTCGCTGTGATGGAGCAAAACTCAGGCAATTACAGTTCTGGTCCTGGTGTCATGTGAGTTTGAAGGGAAGGTAGTGCTAACATACTAAAAAACTAGTGAGTAAATTTGTTTTTCCAAGTGTGACATTGATAATTAAAAAAAAAAAGAGTAAACATCTGCTTCTTAATAATAAGCAGTTCATAAATTTAGCTTTTTATTTTTAAAGAACATTGTACATAAACTGTAAATGGATGTTCGTTGTATTCTCACATTTAGTGCCCTTTCCTCTTTTGCCAGGCAAATTTTTATGTGCTTTTTCAAACTCAAATGTCTCCATAATGATGATCAGTGCCAATTGTACAAGGGCATTCCTTCAGGGTGATAGTGAAATTTATATTACAACTATGCTAGAAAGCTAATTAAGAATAAGGTTTAGTCTAGAGACTTATAATTTTCTATTTACAATAAATGAATATATAAAATGCAGTGGGTAGCATTGCCATCTCACAGCTCTAAGGTCCCCGGTTCGATCCTGAGCTCGGGTTACTGTCTGTGAGGAGTTTCTGTGCATGTGCTCCCTGTGTCTGCATGGGTTCATCAGCGTTCCACCTCACCAGGCTCTCGCCCAGGATAAAGCACTTACTGAAGATGACTGAAAGTCAATTCATTTGTGACCTTTTAACACAAATTAATTCCAGACTGCTAATTGTAAAATGACATTTCTCTGAGTGATTGTAAAATAGTTCAGGTGCATTCACGCTTTAATTAAAGGTGCAACAGTAAAAAAAAAAAATTTTTTTACTAGTACAAGTAATGTGGGAAATTATGCAGAAAAGATGAAAAATAATAGTTTAAGCCATCGTTTCAAAACGAGTGTATTAGTGTCTTAGCTGAAAAAAGCAGTTTGGAAACCTGCCTTCTGGTCCAGAATGTTTGTTTGTATTTGGATTGGCCTCTTGTCAGTCATTTTATAGCCACGCCCACAACACCCCTTCACATCCTCATAAACCATTATGAAGAAAAGTTGCATGTTGTAACTTGGCTTCCGAGCAGTTGAATGCCCAAGAGCACTTAAAGGTTATCTCATGACAGTCCTTACTAATTACAACTCTAGTTAGCATGCTAGTTGAACCACCATAAGTTTTGGGGGAGGAGCTTTGTGTACATGGGTGAAAATAGGGGGTGGACCCAATGAGTAAAAAAAAATTATTCAAATCTTACACAACTCCACCCATTTAACCATTAGAGAGCTATCTTTCACAAATTTTACCTAATGCACCTTTAACACTAACTGACACTGTCTAGGTTTTCTGTTTTCAGTGAATGAATGAATATATGAGGGAGTCAAGCTTGGGGTAAGAAATGGTATGGCCTGTTGTAGGGGTGTACAGAACTGACTGACTACTCTTTCTGGCAGCTGAGGAAATGTTTGGCATACATTTAAATATATTCTTAATACAAGTTAAGTGTATTAATGTATTCTTATTTTTAAGTCTCTAGCCTTTACTTTTTTCTTAAATAATGTTATATTTAAGGGCCCCCCCTGTGACCACCACACCCTTTCTCAATCCCCTCCATAGTTCACGCTCTGCTCTAATAGCTGTTACATCTGTTACATCTCTTCAGACATGTTACCCTCTGTCCTGAAACTGTTTCCCCATACTCAGCGGTTTCTTTTGTGCTTCAGGGTGTCGTGTTGAGGGTTAATGTTGTGTTATCAGGCTTCGCTAATCAAGTAGTGCTTTATTGTGTATTTCTGAGCTACCGTAGCAGACCGCGCCCCCTTTCCCTCCTGCTTTAGTCAGGCGCTTTAATCAAGCGGTGCGCTTTTAGATCCGCACGCGCACATGGGCACGGACATGGACACTGACGGGTGCTCATACACACACACTCACACACACTCACACACTTCTTCAGCAAGCGCGTGAACAAAAGGTGCACATGTAAACTGGAAAGTCCTGAAGTGCTTCTGAAAGAAAGAAAGAAAGAAAGAAAGAAAAAGCGTGGGAGCTTGGAGCAGAGTTCCACAGCTGGGGAGTGCTCGGGCATGTTCTCATAAACCCTACACCCTATTTAGGGCAGCTCTCCCTGTGCTTAAGGATGGTTGATAAAGGGCCCTTACTGACCTCGGCTATCATCTTCTACCTGTCCATCGGGGCTGCAATCTTCCAAGTGCTCGAGGAGCCAAACTGGAAACTGGCAGTGAATCAGTACAAAGAGCAGAAGGAGAAGATCCTGAGAGATTACCCATGTCTCACTAACGCAGATCTGGACAGGATCCTAGAGGTAAGAGATTTTGGAGATCCTCTCTGTATTCACATGCTTTTTTTTTCCCTTCCTGTGTGTAAACATTTGAAGAGCTGGTAAGTGTTTTATGGGCTTTATATGGAATAGGAATTGTGTTGAATCCTCCAGGGATCATGTGTGAGGTGCATTAATTTGAAAAAAAAAAAAATTCTCTCTTATTTTTACTTTATTTTATCCCATTTTTAAAAACCTTTCCGTATCTACTTTTGTTTCAAGTCAAATTCCTTGAAAGTGAAATGGTACTTATAGTACCAATAAAACTTTTTTTTTTCTTATTTTTGATATTTCTGATATTAGACACTTTTACAAGAAATTATGTTTATCCATTTGTTAAACACTCTCTCTCTCTCTCTCTCTCTCTTTTTTTTTTTTTTTTTTTTTTTTTGAAGTTCCTTGTTGCATCATGCTGTTCAGGGGCTCAACAACAATACACGTGTTGCAGAACTTAATATCCGAGTATCCAGCAGCAAAACAAAAAGGGGCATGTTTATACCTGTTTACAACTCATTATCGCTCTTGATCTCTTATGCTTGACGTTTTATTAAGGACAACTATTTCCTAACCTACACAGCAACTCATTCTGACAAGGCACCTTTAGGAACTGCAGTTTCCCCTTATGAGATTAAGTGAATTAGCCCAGGAACTCGTGCCATTATAATCTAATAGATCTCATCTATTTAGTCACTACTTATGGTTTTTTGAATAGTTTTATTGTCTGGGCTCTGAGCCTTCCTGTCCCTGTGGTTTCTTGTCTTTTTTTTTTTTTTTTTCTTTTTAATGGAGAGAAAAGGGGCCGGTGGTGTGCAAATATCACATGTTTAATGTTTAATTATAAGCACTTTTATTATTTCAGTAGATAGCTGATTCAAAGTTTTGCAAAAGTTTATCACTGCTTTTGATTGCTCTGATCAAAACAGCTGATTGTGTCAGCTTTATTATGTAACATTGACTGTATAAAAGTGCCTAAGCTACTTTTAGGGCAACTTTGGTGGTCTAAATGATGTGGCTTAAAATGTTGAATAGGTGGGTAAATGTCATCTGTGTATTCCATTTCACATGCAATAACCCTTTACACATTTTTTTTTTTTCCGCCTAGTGTTTTGGCTGCAATGTTTGAAAGATATCAGAGGCTAGTGGAACATCAGTAGAGATGCTCTGTGTTCACATAGAGGTCATTGTAGAACCTTGAGGCAAATAGTGTGGTTGCAAATGAACTGAAGAAATGCACAAATAGGGACAGAAATGCTTTGTTTTAGTGCATTAGTGGGAAAACTTGAATTCCTAGGAATTCTCCTGATCATAGGGCAATTTTGTGATATTTCGTGATATTTCAGACAAGTCTACATGTACTTGTACTTTTTTTCATGTATGCACTTGTGAGTACATTGAAAATAATACTCTGACACTCCATATCCAAGTCACTCTTAAGCCTGAATAAAATGTCAAGGGATGTAAAGCTTTTTAGCAGGTGTATTTGAGGGCAAGAAAACAAGAAGACCAGAGGAGACATGCAGAGACATGTTTAAGCCCCCGATCTTGCTGAGCCATTGAGTACCCTCAAGTGTCTCCATAATTCATGAATCCTTACACCACGCCCCTTTTTCCCAAACTAACGTCCATTCAGAGAGAGGAGGAAAACATGTTGGACCCCCATCCCCCTCTTCACTTCTCTTTTGTCACGGTTCACTGACGGCAGATTTGCTTGGAAGTGAAGGTTGGGTATGAGTAGGGGTGGCTTGGGGGTGTCCTGAGGGCTCCTTTGTGTGTCTGCTTCAGACATCTTTTACCAGAAGCACCACATGACAGCTGGGACGAAGCATATTAAACACGCCATGCGGTTATTGCAAAACGTCTCAAATGATTACGGTGTGTTCTAGATTTTTACACAAGTACAGACTTAATTTTTTTTAATTTCCAAATGGCTTGTGGCTTTATGACTTATGAAGCAATGTTTTCTTTTATCATGCAGTATTGAACAAGCAAACTTCTTCAGGTTAAAGTCCAATGTCATGTCTAACATATGCAACCTCATACTTACAGGTTTTTATAGTGAGACTCCATGCAGGTGTTTGGTAGAGCTTTGTTTTCCATTAACACCTGCATTCTTTGGAAATGGCAAATAATTAACTTGTATGGCAGTACTTGTACACCTCCTTCAGAGGGAACATTCTTGTAAATGTAACATATTAGTCTTGTTATAGGATTGTTGTTCCTTATGTCTGATTAACCAGAACACAGGAGCTCTGTTAAAGCTCTACAGGGTCATTACATGTGGAAGAATGGATGCACACAGCCCTTGCAGTGGCAGTTACTTCCCATGTTCTAGCAAGATCTTTTTATGGTCTGTGCACTTGAGGCTGCACCTTCTCTGAAATGGAAAAAAACATGCTTAGTATCATTTCCTTTTTTTGCTCAAGCAGTCTGAAATGTGCAACGCAGAGATGCTCAGAGCAGCTGTTAACATTTACACTGCAGTGAGTTTCAGAGGTTAGGACACACTCCCGGTCTGTGGTTATAGATTATCTGTCTTACTTATGCATGACAACAAAGCAAACTAGCCATGGATGCCCATGTCCAAATTCCTCTGAAGATCATTAACTTTGCAAAGATATGATAGCGTTTATGACGAGCACTGAAACTGAAACAGTGCCAAAGACCTTTGTGACCATTTTCTGTTATTTCATAATTGACCCAGATAATGATGTTCTGGAGGTCTGCATCTCCATCTGCACGCAGATTGTGTGTCTTATGGTCTTGTTGTGTTCTTTGAATTTCTTCTTACACGTGTCATTTGTTATGTAAGTTTTACTCTTTTCTCTTTGTCAGTGACAAAGTGGTAATTTGCATTTAATTTGTGACTGTTCATACCTGTTGGATTTGACACCTTGGTGACCCGGAAACTCCGCTCAGACCTTGCGTTAACATCAGTTTCCGGTACAGGTGTAAGTGGGATCAAATGTCTTGCGATCTGATCGCTCAGAACATTTCTCAAGATAGTCAGGGACCCTGATGACTTTTCTCAAGTGAAGGGATCTGATAAAAAATGATGACCTAAGTACAAGTAAAAGCCGTCATCAACTTGAGTAAGAGTAGAAAAGTACCCAAAAATACTACTAAAGCAGAAACACAAAAAAGCAAAAGGTTTAATATTTGACTAAATGAATGTTATACTTCATCAGAGAGTGTGAACATTAGTGGTAGCACTGCAGTTGGTGAAGACGTTGCATAAGGGAAAAATTTCTAAAAGTTCTTTCATTGAAACGTTGGTCTATCTTTACTGATAGACAGCTATGCAGCAGTGCATTATTCCTTTTTAGTCTGTCCGGCTCTCTCACCTCCTCATCTCTACACTCTGCTCGGATTCCAAAACGTCAACTTTCATGCTAATACCGCCATCAACACCATCACGTTTGTCATCTTGCTAACTCACTGAGCAGAGTCTCTGCCAATGTTTGATCTCTTCACTACTTCTATACTGGGTTTATCATTAATAACGTAACATTTAATGTTGCTGGAAAATGGCAAGCGAGAAAAGAAGCCCCTGTGCTTTCATTTTTTTAGGAGCTAACAATGAAATCTGATTATCTCTGATGTTTTAGTTAATTTTTGTTCCTATGAAACACCACTGGAACTGCGCTGGCAATGTTCCCTGTGATGTCAGAGCGGAACACAGCCACTAACTTCTCACAGGAATAATGAAAATACAGCACAAACAAACAAATTAGCACCAGAATCACTACACACATTTGGTGTTTCATGTAGCACCATGGTCCTGGAGGAACGGTGTTTCGTTTCACTGTGTACTAACTAGCTGTATATGGTTGAAATGACAATAAACCCACTTGACTTGATTGACACATCACAATAATTTCAGTAAAAACAATCTGTTCCAGAGTGGAGTTTTTGTTTAACGTCTCAGATTCGCTTCATTTACCACAGTAGTCTGTCAACTTCAGCTCACCCTCATCCTGGTTTTTAAGATCCTAGAATGCACAGCTAAGCCAAATCCCAAATATTTCTATATTCACTACATATTCGGTCTACATAGGATGTAATATTGTTCTAGGACCTGCAAAGTGCACCGTTCAGTTAACTTCATTTGTAGGCCTGAGCCAAAGGGAAAAGCAAAATCATAATGTAAAAGTATGTTTTTGTCTTTACAGATTCTCTCCATTAGAACTGCTCTTACAAATCCAGTTTGCTAAAGTTAAAAGTAAATGTAGCAGGTTATTAACTATATGTGAACACCATTTACGCAGTCTGATCTCAACGCATGCCGGGTGTGAATGGCTATCCATCTCGCCCATCCACTTGCAATCAGATCAGTTGATTGCATGTTTAAATAGGACCAGAATGTTTTTCACAGCTCCCCAAAAATAGAAGAATTCATGGAAAAAGTTTTCGCTGGAAACACTGATATGTGTGTGTTTATACTTCAGGGAGTTCCTTCTTCTTGAGATTAATATAATTATCTGCCAGGAGCGGAATCAACATAAATCACTAACGGGATTGGATCTTGAACCTGACCAGACGTGCCGTCCTTAAGCCCGGTGCTTTGGCACCATACAGATACAAACATAAAAGGTCATTTTAAGAGCCTTCAAGAAGAAGCTCATTGTGATAATGATAGGAGATGCTATGTGAGAGTCGTTATGGGGAAACTGAAAATATAACTCTTCAGTAACGCTTATGCAAATATGCAAACAGTGTGATTGAAAGAAGTCTTCACAGAGCAAACACAGCAGATGGGGTGATTTGGATGGTTTAATTTCTCCATACATGAAAAAGGAGCTTGTGCACAGTCAGCCCTTTGTTTGGCTGACTCAGTGGCTGACTTCTCGTATTTTCACAGCCATAATGAGAGGACGGCAGCCGATGATTGTAGTGAAATTGGACACTTTAGAGATGTGTGTGTGTGTGTGTGTGTCTGTCCATGATGTGGGTTTGTAGGGTGTTGGTGGATGAGCTTTGTAATATCAGTGCCTGCAGGATTTGTATTATTACCGCTGTGTCCATTTAGAAAATCAATCCTGAAGTTGTCTTGAAGTTGACACATCTGTGTGTCCAAACTTGTCAAGATCAGAATCCTGTGTATGATAGTCAATTCCAGTTTTTTTAAATAATTTGATTATGTTTTTCCACCACATCTGAAATCTGCAGTTAAATCGTTTGCATTTCCAGCAGCCTGCTCCTCTTAACAGCTGTTTGGCTTTCTTAGGCACCTTGCGCTCTCAACACACAGAGGAATGTAAAACTACACACAGTTTCTATCCCTCAGCCACAGAGTCAGCCCGCCTGATAACAGTTGGAGTTTGTCGTTGTGGTTTTGCCACATGCTGTTTATCAGTACAGGCACTGTGCTACAAATTGCCCATGTTAGTGAACTTTCACTTCTCCTGACGCAAGTTTGCTTTGACTTTTACTATTCCAAATACTAAGAAAGACCTGGAAAAGACTGAAAAACTCATGGTGGAAATTCCTGGTGAAACTTTGACACGTCATACATGTCTCAATTCTGAAAGCTACAGGCTTTCCGGAACTAAAAGCTGCAGGCTTTCCGGAACTAAAACCTGTTTCTCTTTTGCATGTATCTCAACCACAGGTAAAGTTATGTAAGGAATAAAACACCTGGGGGCATGCTGTAACAGGAAAACAATAATCCACAGCAGGGTGGTGTGAAGTGACCTGAAGCTAACCTTGTGTGGTTTTATTGAGAAAGTGTACCGAGAAAGAAGTCCTCTCTATAAATGTTAAATAAATATCTCCTCACAGAAATCTTCACCATATCAAGAATCATACCTTTTTCTTTGTTAAATCACACATTTTTTAATCCCTTTATTATTAGCCTTAGGTTGTGTAGATTGTGCCCAATAAAAATCGTTACTATAGAAACTATACCGTATATAATCAACACCCTCAGATTTGAGAATTCAACTGCGCTGTTTTAGAAAGCATGTCTGGTTAAAGTGAAAAGGGAAAAAATTTCATTTAAAGATTTCATTCCTTCTATCGAGCAGGAGCAGACATTTTAACAGCCGGGTAACTGATCATAACCTGAATTGATTCCGCGGTGGTTTCATTATGACACAGAATTCTCAGAAACCTCCAAAGTTTGATAGTTACTGTGTGAGGAAATGAAACTTGTCTAGCAAGGTTTTAGACATCTTTACTCAAACTGGCTGTTTTTGTAGCCGTGTTTGTTAAACTGGCTCCTTATCCAGTGTGATCTTCGCAAGAAGTTAAGATAAAATTAAACGAAAACATTTTGTCATCACTGGTTTTGCCAGACCACTATGCATATCTATTACTAGTGGTCATTTTTGTGTAATTTCATTGTAACATTTGTAGTTTTTTGTGCTAATCATGAATACTTGGGGTGTGTGTGTGTATGTTTATGATCTAGTACATTTTTCTAGTTTCTAGCTAGCAACCAAACTTCGAGTGCTAAACATCAAGCAGTTGGATTAGATCTACCAGATCTGTCAGGTCCTTCTCTCTCCACATTGGTTTCTGCTCTGCTGTCTTCCCTCTCCCTCTCTCTCCCCTTTCCTCCAGCTCTGACCCTGAACTTCAAAACCAAAATGTGAGTTTTTTTTTAACAGGACAAAAAAAAAGTACTTGGATGGCTGTTCATGTATTTGGGACGCCTCTCAAAGTATAACCTATAATGTGGGGAAAGTGCTGAAGTTTCTGTAGCAGCAAATAACTAAAAAGTGCATTGTAGTGAAGTTCTTTGTTGCCAACCTTGAAAGACTGACCTTATTGGTACGCCACATAAGGAAACGAACGTTTTAGCTTTACCATTAACAACAGAATGATTACTCACAGACCAAACAATGACTATTTGTCTTGATACAGAGACAAAATCATTACTGTTCTCTTGTTCTGTTGGACTTTCCAATCTGAACTAAGGCTGCCTGGAACCTTCCAATCACCATATCTCATTTTCTGTAAATTTGCCGTAAATGCTGTGCTTGTGGTGGGTTTTAAGGAGGCCAACAGAAGCTGGTGGTTAAGCAGTGGTAGTTAAGCAGCTACTAGCTTTCCCAAAGGGGTTTCAAGGATCGTGCAGGAAACCTCTAATTTTTGACCGGCGATGGCAGCGTGATGCTGTGAAAAACCAAAGTGTCTTGATGACTGAGGTTGTGCTGTTTGCTTGCGGTTGGCAGCACCGCTGTGCCACGGTGATTTAACCCACATGATGGTGTGAGTGCGTCAAGAGAGTTCTGGCACTGGGTCAAGGTTATGAAAGTGACTGCATACAGCCTATGTGCAAGAGCACAGCAGCTTCTCATGGAGCTAAAACAAGACACGTAGCACTTGTTTTCAGCTTCGTATTTGTGTGTGGGTGTGAGTATGATGTGGTTGGATGTTGTGAAATTTCCAGGAACTAAAATCATAAGATATGAATGTATGAATGCTAGCTGTACCCCTAACTTTCACTACATATTCAGGTGTGTGAATCATTGCAGTTTGCAAGCATGAAACTACTGGATTGGTGATATGAAGCCACTGTTTTGAGGTGTTCTGTTTTCTAGAGTAGAGTGTTTTTAGAGATATTTGACAGGAAGGCCAGGTAGAATGTTCGTTACAGTAATCTAGGCAAGTGCTCACAAATTCCTGAACTCATCTTTCTGCATCATAGAAGCTGTTGCTGGTACGTTAGTCGTTGCAGAGACAGCCTTTGTTTGCTCATCAAATAGTTGCAGACACGTCTACTTATCTATTAAAATGAACCTTTATTAAATGAGACACCAGTTAATCTTCAGTTTATCAAGCCTGTTATCTCCAAAGTTCTAAACCGAGGCAGTTATCATTGCTGATTCAGGTGTCATAAGGAAATGTTTACTCATCTGTCACCCTTTATGCCTTGAATTGTCTGATTAGATTTGAAGATTTACTAGTGGCCTGAGGAACTTCTGATGATCACATTCCACAATAACAGCTTATGAGAATTTTGTTTTTATTTCTTAGTTGTGGCGTTAAAGGGGAAAAAACTGTAAGAACCAGTTTCACTTTTAACCTTGGAATGCTGGTTTAGTTTCAGAATGCTCTAGTATAGCGTGAGTCCATTTAATATAGAAACGCAGTCAGACCAGTGAAGGAACGTTAAATGCAATACCGAAACTATACTGCTTTTCATTAGTGGCATGCAGAAAACATTCCACACTGAAAAGCAAAACCTCCACTGAATGGCTCTTGCTTCATCTCTTCGGGGAAATACAGTCAGCAGGGGGATTGCTTAAGAATTAAACACTGATTGCATGTCAGAAGTGAATGTGACTCCTGTTGCATTGCAGTTGACTTTCATCAGCCCGTGAAAATTGACACACAAACGCAGGGATGTGGTTGTAATCAGAGAAGGGCATGAAAGTGTCATTTTTCAGGGAACGCCTTTTATAGTTTCTTATTTGAACATTCTTTCTTTATTCCTACTGCATTGATCTTAAATAGAATTGCACAATGCAGTGCAGCGCTGTGGATTGCTTTTAAAGGCTTTCACTGGTTTGAGTGCTTTTTACTCGGTTATGGAATCTTCTCCATATGGTACCTAATAAACCCTCAACTGGACAAAATCTCAAGCTATAGACAATACTAGAACTGTAACTGCAGAACCAAACGCTAGTCATTTGAATGAAATGTGAGACAATCTTTGATAAGTGGCAGTCATTAAAACTCAATGTGATAAAAGTGAGGAAGAACATTCAGATTGTCATGACAGTATTTATTGCCCACCTTCCACTTCAGCTCAAGTTAATTAGCAGCTACCGTTGGAGCAGGCATGGGACATCATACAGCTTTCACACACAGTTGTTGCCTCCATGTGTCTCTCTCTCAGGGTGAGCAATGACCCTTTACAAGTGTGAAGGATTCAAAGATGACCTGCCCATGACCTTCTCTTGCTACACGCCATTGTCTTGGCTGCGTTCTGTTTAATCAGTTGAGCAATGCAAATATGGTGTTGATAAACATGGCCTCTGTAAAATCTTCTTGACAAATTGCTTAATGCAAGAAGCTGAAATCATACAGACCGAGGAGTGAGAAAGTGTTTAGTTATGGAGGCAGTGTAGCCAAACAAGCGAACTTGTGCACCGATCTTGGCCTTGATCTCTGGAAAGGTTTGGAACAGTGTGTCCATTTTGCGTGTGTTTTGTGACCTGCACCTAATTCTCTTTTCTGTCAGTTCACATGACTTCTGAAAGCTGTGGTATGGCTCTATATGTCATTTATAGGGATAGGTAAAAAGAAGTAACACAATCAGGAGAGATAGATTAAAGGTTATAAACTGCCATTGGTCTTAAATTACATTGGTCGTCCTTCCTTTCAAGGCGGATAACCTCTGGTGAAGGAAGCACAATTGCGGAAGTTAGTTTCCAGATGGTTCATCATTTGAGTCATCAAAATGGAACTTTCATTTTTCCTCTGCTGAAAACTCTCAACAGGTGTCTCTTCTTCATAGCTCTGTTTCACAGAAATTGTAACACACACCAAATGGCGACTCTCATAAAGTGTAAAGTCTGATCCTAATCTCCTTAGCAGATGGAACAAGTAGCCTGCAGTGACACAGCAGAGATGTGGAATGGCAGGACCAGGGACAGCATGTCATAACTTATTACTAGGTTTGCTAATGTTGGAGTGTAGGATGTAGATGGATCCTACAACTACATCTACAATCGTTGGCCAAAGATTTCGGATCTCTGGTGCTACAGCTTCAGAGATTGAACAGAACTGCACTGAACTAGTTGCCACCATTAGTGGCTTAAAGACATTATGATGCCTTCACTCTACAGTGTGTGAAAAATGTTGTTATTGAGAAAGGACAGTCCATTCACACTTTTGCAGTTTTGGTTTTGGGAGGAAAATTTCAGTATAAGGAACAAAGCAGTTTCAAGGTCCTCATCTATAGAAATTAATTATTTTGCAATACTTTCTTATTGAAGTATTAATAAAAATTCCTTTAATTGTTGAAGTTATGATCTTGAACATGTATAACAGCAGGAGTGGACAAATCATTAACCCAGGCACCTGGGGTAATCAGACTTCATGTCTGGGCTGTTGGCTGTGACTATAGCATGTGCTCCTACTAGCTACTAGTATGATTTTTACTAGCGCGATTAATTAGCATGCAGATAATCTTTTTGGAATCAGGAACACACATGTACGTGGAAACGCTAATGAAAACAAGCAAAAGAAAGTTCACCGCTATAACTCTCCCGCTTGCACCACATGGACGTACCTCATCGTTAAACATCGGGAGAATATAAAGAGCCAGACTTAATAATCCTGCGATTAGGAGAACCACATTCATTAGCTGAAATATCGGCTAGCTTTTTTGTCGAGGGCGCAAATATGATGTGCAGATATTCGCTAGACTTTATGACATCATGCTACCACATTTTAGCCTACTCAGTGGCAACCGAAACATGGGACTGCACAGCACATTGGAGCTTTTACTTAAAATTTATTTATTTATGATTTGTCCACCAATGTAACGTAGGCTGATTCGAGTTTATACAGCTCACATATAGAGTTTTATGTGATTTAATCGTAACAATCAGAAAAGTTTAATTTTTTATTTCAAATAATGTAATAGTCTGCTGTGAGAAGTGATTTGTTTATCATAGACTGGAAGCAGCTTTGAAGCCCAGCTGCTCTTTTCATCTCTGATTAGCCAACTGCTGAATAGCTGTTTAAGGACACGTTAAAGTTTAGTCTGCCGCATCTTGGCAATAGCATTGCATGCCGAGAGCTCCAAGTCACTGCCAAAAGCCCTCCAGGTGAGGGAGAGTCCACTCATGTCCAAGGGTGGCCTGTTTGACTGCAGTATCATCATCAAATACCGGCTTATAATCTCGATCAGTCACAGGAAGGATGTGAGAAAGTTATAACTGCTGATCTTGAAATTATGTGAAATCATCTTAAAATCATGACTCTTCAATCTGTTTTAATGTAGGTGGTGTCCGAGGCTGCAGGACAAGGAGTCACCATTACAGGAGAAAAAACCTTTAACAACTGGAATTGGCCGAATGCTGTCATATTTGCTGCTACAGTCATTACAACCATTGGTAAGAGTCAAATCCTTCTTTCACTGTGAGAATCCCTCAATTTGTTTATTGTTTGAGGATAAACAGAGGAAGACGGGTTTATCTAAACTAATCACAAAGGGCAGGAAGTAGTTGACTTTATTTATTTTCCCTGTGGGCCAACAGATTCTGTTTGGGAGTTATTTGGTAAAAATATGTATAAAACTCTGTTAAGTAGGTCTTGTGGGCTGATGGCACACTCAGGTGAAATTCTTGCCATTTTGTCAGAATGTCCAGAGTCTAAACGTTCAGTACTGTTGTTCTCTGATAAGAAGAAGTTACTTGAGAAGGAAAAAGAAGATTAGCAGAGAGTTTGATAAGCCAGTGGTGTCAGCAGAGACATTAGAGGCCATTTCCTTCAAGAACAAAACTCACATGAGGCTGTTCAAATACAAAATAACATGTCTTTTTGCTAAATTAGCGACCTTGGAATTATTTCTATCTGAATTAATTCAATGATTTTAATATATTGTGCCATAATGTTTTGATTCTCAATAAGGTCAAATACAACATTTCAGCTTTATACTGTATGTTTTTGTACTTTTAAGCAATATGTTGGCAGGGGTGGACAAATCAGTAACCCAGTGTTAGCAGGTTTTATATCCGGGCCGTTTATTTGTAGCTGACGGACAAGAAAAATAGAAACCCCTACCCCTTATTAACCTTTTGCAAAATAAAGGTTTTCATTTGATATAAGCAGTATAGGCTTAAACTTCACATTAAACTGGATGTGCTTTTTACTAGGATTAATTAGCTTGTATGCATGACAGATCATCTTTTCAGAATCAGGAACACTCGGATATGTAGAAACACTGACAAAACCCAACAAAATAAAGTTCAGAGCAAATCTATTATAAAACCTCTCCTGCTTTCCACACACAGTCACCCTGCAGTTAAACATATCAAGAGAAAATAGAACATCACAGCTAATAGCCAACAATCTACTGATTTTTTTTTTCTTAGTTAATTTGATTTTAGTTTTTATTAGTTTTTTTTTTTTTTTTAGTTAGCTGCCACTTTATGGCATAGGCAGTTTCCAGGCAACCAAAACATGGGGCTGGGAAGCACACTGGAGATTTTACATGACCAGCTACTAAATTTATTGCTTGTCCACACCTGGTTGGTATAAAACTCAGATATATTCAGTGGCATGTAAATAACATGAGCTCACGTTTGCCAGATAGGACCTTATAATTCCGAAGTGTTTAAATAAAAGAAAACTCACCTAACTGTCTGTTTTTATTCCATTAGGTTATGGCAATATTGCTCCCAAAACCTCATCAGGGAGGGTTTTTTGCATTTTCTATGGACTGTTCGGTGTGCCACTTTGTCTGACCTGGATCAGTGAGCTTGGCAAGTTTTTTGGTGGAAGAGCAAAACACCTTGGACAATATCTTACCAAGCGAGGCGTTTCATTGGTAAGCACCACCCGCTTCATGTACTTACAGTTTTGACCATTGGTGCAACGCCTTTAACTCAGTGTTTTCAATATCAATCCCTAATTTGTCCTTGATACATATTTTAATATTCTATTCCAATATCTCTCTTTATCCTACCAGAGGAAGGCACAGTTCACCTGCACAGCCATCTTCCTGATATGGGGTGTACTGATTCATTTGGTTATTCCTCCATTCGTTTTCATGTCTCAGGAGGGTTGGACCTACATAGAGGGCTTATACTTTTCCTTCGTCACTTTGACAACTATTGGATTTGGTGATCTTGTAGCAGGTGATTGTTGCATGTGTGCATGTGTTTGATTTGTAGATTAACAGATAACTAACACTGTTGAATTTGTTGAGTGGAAAAGAAATTATACAGAGCTACTGTTTGCAAAGATATCAGGTTACGCTGGGAATGAATGTGTACTTCTGTTATTGTTGGTGTATAAATATGATTACTGGCATTGCAGTAATCAGTGTTTGATTACAAAGATTCCATTTTAGCGCATATCACCTTTACCAAGCTAAAACTTCTCAAACAAATATGTGCTCATGCCCCAAACCTTGGGCTTATCTGTAGTTTCTATTACTGTTGCTTTGTAGATGTTCCGTTTCTGGTGTTTCTTACATGCATGCTCCACTTCTGTGTTTCTAGGTGTTGACCCCAATGCAAACTACCCCACTCTGTATCGCTACTTTGTTGAGGTATGGATATACCTGGGCTTGGCCTGGCTCTCCCTCTTCTTTAACTGGAAGGTGCGAATGGTCATCGAGGCTCACAAAGCTCTGAAGAAGCGGCGAAAACGGCGCAAGCTCTCACTGGATGAGTTCCAGCACTACAGAGAGACCCACAAGGCCTTGCAATTACCACCTGCCGGCAATGATGTCAACATCTTCAGCTTCCTGTCCAAGAAAAAGGAGGGCTACAATGACCTCATCAAACAGATCGGTACCAAGAAAGAAGGAGATCAGAGTGCCAGTACGATTAGCGCTAAAAGGCAGAGCGAATTCATTCGCTCCAGGAGCTGCAACGATGCCATCTCCATTAATGGCAATGCAATTCTCAACCTAGAGCAATCGCCTCGCCAGAAACGCCGCTACAGCTTCAGTGACCGTGTCACGGTGGTCTTCTCCAAATCCAAAAGCTATCTGCTTGGCACAGAAGAGGGTCCGCTGCTAAATGAGATGCAGGTTGAGGGTGAGCTGGATGCAGACATTGAGAGAATGTATGAGAATCAGTTGGATAAAGAGGCAGGAGAGGAACACAGGAACCTCGGGCCTGGGGGCTGCGGTCCTGGCCATCACATGTGGGACTCCAATGAGTATCAGCCTGTTATTTTTCAAAATGCCAACATCACCTTTATCGATGAAGAGAACCTGCTGAACAACAGCCTGGTGGATGAGAACGAAGATGAAGACATCAAGATCAAGCTCTCGACTTCGGATGAAAATGGTGAGTCTGAGACTGATTCCAAGGAGGAGCAGTGCTCCGAATCGGAGGGATCCGTGTTCACAGACGGATCCGATCACTCTCATTCCTACGAGCAGCTGGTAGAGGAGTATTCCAAAGAAAACAACACTGATACCTGAAGCATTGACCCATCAGTGTTTTTTTTGTTTGTTTGTTTGTTTTTGTTTTGTTTTTTCTTTTTTAAATTATGGACATTTTGTGCATAACAACTTGAAGACATTTGTGTGTCCAACTTGATCAAAGACACATACATTTATAATCCATTTCACAATATTTGTGCGGCATATCTTTTGTTGATGGAGTCTGTGAAATGCATCTCAATCAGTATTGAGTAGACAATGTAGGTTTTGCAAAAGAACAAGCAATTGTCTTACTCCACAACACCCCAATTATTGGGGCATGACCAAAATGACCAAAATGTTATTCAGTCTGAACTCTAACTCTATGGACAGATTTTTGGAAGGTTGAAATTAAGACTGTTTGATAGTTCTTCACTTATTCTGTGGTTTTTTTTTTTTCTAGTTTTTGCCTAATAGAGTTATAATTTATTAAATTATGTGGGGGAAAATGAGCTTAAGTGTAAGGACAAGCAGAATCAGTTGCAAACTGGTTCACTGGATATGAACAGTAAGGTGATTCCTTTAAGAATTGCTCCTGGTTCTCACTTTTATTCACCATATTGGTGGTTTTATATCAACATAATGAAGGACAAACACATTCCACTTGCATTATGTTTTGAACCATTTTTATAGGTTTTGGCTTTTTCATCACCTAATTTCTTGATGTAATTACCAGTCTCTGTTATCATAAAGTCTGAGAGCCAAGGCTGCACATGCTTCCTCTGAGGCGTGTTAAACTTTGTTGTGTCTTTTTAGGTCCCTGATATTTACAACTTTCCATTTTATTTGTGAATCACTGCGAATACAGTCAGTCAGTTGCAACCCCCTGTCTGTGGACAGCATATTGCACTAGTCTGATTCAGTCTGAGCCATTAAAGACAGCTCTGTGCTGTCGGTGGTGTTACTGCTGCTGGTGTCCTATTCAGAACCCAGCCTGAGTCTCTTCCATGCACTGTATCAAGCTGATAGTTGGATTGGATTTTTGATCAGTTGATGATGGTCCTGGATTTTTCCGCTGTCAGACAAGTTTGTAAGCTTGGATCTGCTCAGGCTTATTTAGCATAAACAAGATTAAATCATGCATTTTGACATTTGTGCTCATGTTATACTACGTTTTGTGCATGAAAAAGTCTTTTTTGTACTGTACGGATTCTTTCAGCCAGTCACTGACTTGCCAATCCGGAGATATTATTTCAGTTATCCCAGATAACTCAATCCGGTTATACTAGTTCTGGGGCATGTTTGAAGAACTGAACTGTCACTAATAGTAGTCTAGTATATGTGATATCATCTTACGTTTGTGAAGCATCGTACAAAGAAAGGAACTGAAGCTAGGTCATTTTTCCCAGCAAAGGTATGTGAAGTTTGTTGGCCTATTTTGTCTTAAGTTAGAGGTTATTATTATTGGTTAGAGCAAATATTTATATGCTTAGTCTAGACGTGTCTAAAACAAGGACAGACATGGAGTTGTCATTTTAGTAGGCACTAATAAACAGTTCAAAAATGGTGCAAAACTATTTTACATAAACCTCAAAAACTGTATTAATTATTCCTAGTTATTCTTGATTAATATTTCATTGAAGGTAATAAATAAGCGTTTTTACTATGTCTTATCAGACATATAGAAGCATAACATGGTGATGTTATTAAATGATACAGTAACGACCTGCTTCTCTCTCATCTGCACTTGAGAATTGCGTGTTGAGAATGTAGAGTTATGTATGTAACATTTTTGCATAATGCCAATCTCAATACTGTAGCCACAAGAATGTGTGAGGCAAAATGTGGATATCCTGCTTGTAATTCCCTCGACTGGGGAGTGTGTCTCACATAGGCCTCTTGCGTCATGGTGCTAGGCAGCACCAGTGCGAGGAAAACAGCTTCCTGAGTGGGTTTCCTGTCTTAGATTAATTATGCAGTGCACATCCCTGGGTCAATTCGTTCTAATTCTGTCTCCTGTTCCAAGATTCTTTCTGTTCACTAATAGTCTGGATTAATCTAATGATTTTTGGGTTAGTACACTGGCTCACTGTGTTAAACTGTTATAAATGCACTTGCTGCCTGGATATTAATTGATGTCCATACGCCAAAGCCTGTAATAGTCAGTATTCTGTGGCTGTGTATTTGAGCACACGAACCTCTTCTGAACTGCAGTGAGATTGTAGGATCACATATCCACTTAGGCTTGTTTGGATTAATTATCAGTGATTTAGCTTTTTTCCAATGCTGTGTATTAGTGAAGCAGAATTGTTCCATGAAGTGCCTGCAAACATCCTGAACAAAAATAGAACCTCTTTAAGTTCTTGCCCAGATATTTGGTGAAGACTCAGTCTCGCTCAAGAGTGTGGTGTATTTTGTATGTAAACACTGGGGAACTGCTCGAATGTAGCCACCACTTTGTTCAGGCCATAACCTTGTAGCTCTGTAATCTGTGTTTACTTTTCCTGCACTCAAAGTGACACGAGTGGCCATAAACTTTACGCAGGTGACCGAGTTTAAAATGTGACCGTTTAAGTGTGTCGTCTTGATGCCAGACAGGAATGTTGGAAATGTAGATTCTTGCCTTAATGACATTTACAAAATATTGTGTTCCTTTAAAACTAAGTGTTACTGTAAATGGATATTCAATTAACTCATTAATTCATTAATGTCTATTTTGTAATTAATGCAGGTGATGTTATTTACTGACTCTTTCAGTGCCTTATCACCTTCCCTGTTTGAAGCTTTGTGTTCAAACCACATGTGTTCAAATCATAAAGATGATAAATTGAAAAATATTTGCCTAGGACATTTCTGTCCTGTAGTCCTCTAGGATCAGGTACTGTAGAAGGTTGCCTTGTGTTTCACGCACAAAAAACCCGACTGAATGCAGACAAAAAAGCTTTGTTTTTGAGTCTGAGGTACTTCTGTGGCTTCTGAAGGATTTGCAGACAATTAAAATCGAGTGAACTCAGAATTTCCCTGACTTGTATTATGCACACTCCAGCATGTTGTAAAAAGTCTTGTTTTTAATGTGAAATTTTTTGCTTCAATTTTGTGCTTTTTTTTAAAGAAATAAAGATTTGAGAATACACTTGTGTGTTACCAGATGAATGTGTGTGTTTACCAGAGAGTGCGAGGTGTTTAAATGTGAGGTATGCATGTCAACATGGTCTTTTTTTAAGAGCTCAAGGGGTTATGTAATATCTGTCCAAACACATTTGTCTCACATGTGACATATTTTACACTGCACGTAGTGTTTTCTGCATATCCTCTGGTGTTATATCATGTGCAATAGTCCATAAAGATCTGCTTGGTTTGAAATGACCAATATATTCTTCTAAATAATGAGTAACTATTCTGTGTGTATTCTGTAATGTGTCACAGTTTTCCCCTGGTTCAGCCCGCTTATCACTTACAATCCACAGCTGGAAGAAAACCGTCAGAGCATTTGCACTCTAAATGTTTACTTTTCCGACACATTCCTCCTGAACTGAAGTGCCAGAGATTAGAGTCTACATACCAGCGGTACAGCGCAAAGCCACTAGGCTAACTGGACACATTGTCCAGATGTGGTCAAGTGAGAAATCCACATCCACTTCTGCCTGAACAATATACACACTCTGCTGAGACCTTGAGCCCCGATTGCATAATCTAGCAAAATAGGGGTGGGTTTATGTTTAAAGCCGAAACTGAACCATTGCCATTCTGCTTACATTGGAGTGAAACCTGTTTCGGAGGCAGGAGGTCAAAAACAGTGGCTCTTGTACAACAACGTGAACTCAGAATGGAGCATAAAGAAATCAGTTGAATACTCAAGAGCATATCAATATACACTTAAATAACCGAAATAGATAAGAAAAGAGGCCAGTGAGAGTGTATAGGTTTTTGTATTTTGCCAATTTACTCAGCCTTTGCTATTTACTTTTGAATCTCTATTGAAAAACTTCATACATTTACAGCTGAATTATCTTTACACAGCCATTTCACCATCCTCTCTCTCTCTCTCTCTCTCTCTCTCTCTCTCTCTCTCTCTCTCTCTGTATGCTGCTGGTGTGTATACTAGCTTAAAAAGAAAAATTAAAAAAATTTAAAATTCTAGCTCACGGATGATGCGCAGCTAAAGCATGAAATAAATGCTGACGCATGTGCTAGTCACAAGACTCGTCATGCTGTCTCTCTGCAATGAGGGCAAAACTGTAAAGAGTAAGTGAGAGCGGTTCCAGAATTTTTTTCATGTGTATTTCCAAAGGCATTTTAGAATAAAAAAAATTACCAGTGTCTTTTAAGTCTGAAGTCTTTTAGGTTTGATTATACGAGTGTATACTCAATCTTCAAATCCTTAATGATTCTTTGTAGAACTGAGGGTTTTGCAGTCACACAGAATTCTAGGTAGAACCTCTTTAGGAAGCATCCATATAACCCTTGAGGGACTTTTTTTCTAAAAATGTCAAGATGAAGCTTGATCTGTCTCAAGCAATAAAAACACTTTGTGCATGGTGGCGGTTGTAGAGTAATGACTCATAATGGCACTCCCCGGGGTCGCCCAGAGGAAGATAGGTTCAGTTTTGAGTCTGGTTCCTCTCAAGGTTTCTTCATGTCATCTCTGGGTGTTTTTCCCTGCCACTGCCACCTCTGGCTTACTCATTAGAGATCTAAATCTAAATCCATATCCAGATTTCTGTAAACCTGCTTTAGACAATGTCCATTGTTAAATGTACTATATAAATAAATTGAATTGAATTGAAATTGGGTACCAAGCACAATAGTAATGGTAAGGCATTTCCAATACATATAATTACATTCATTCACAGTAATTTTTTAGATTCAAAAACCCTTGAAGACCCACTGAAGGAGTGAATAAAGAGATAATATGTTAATGTGAACAGCAGAATCAGTAATTATGATCTAAATATTAAGCACAATAATGATGATCATGATTATCTTTAAAGCCTTTATCATGCAGCCTTGGCAGAGAAAAAATACACCCCTATTCAAATGATAAATTCATCTAAACAACTCTTAAATAGGCTGCAACTTGGCCAATGTGCTGTACTGTATTTGTAACCAGATGGTAATTCCATATGATAATTCCAACACACCACTGATCACCTATAATGCACCAGCAATACATTTACCAGGGAATGTAATCTTCTCCTTTTTTATACGGATTGAACTGGGTTCTTGTGCATTTAGCACCATCTAGCATTGTCTCCAGTGTCTCCAAACAGCACCAATTAGCCGATTGTCCTGCAACAGCATAAAGCACCATGACAGCAGACTGCATCACCAGTGACGCTCTGAATATTTTCCATTCTTCCCCCGCAAAAAATGATTAAATGAGGTCTAAATAAAGCCCTTATAATTATGTTTCCAAAAGCTAATTTTTACACAAGTACTCCAATGACCTTATTGCTGTGAAAAATTATAACCATAAAATTCTCTACCTGTAGGCCTACTCATGCTTTTTCACTGGGGATGTAGTGTTTTATTCAGGCTTTGCTTTTACAATGTGCATTCCTCACAAAAGTATTATTCATATTGTCTCTAATAAAGTACTTTCATTATATTATTATTGCATCCTATGAGTCTATTTAATAATGTAGTGATTTTTATAGCTATTACATCAGTGCTGTGTTCTAATGATGTCAGATTCTAATGAGTCCATCGCTGTCATTTCACAGTAGTATGTGGGCCAACTCTGGGCCATCACTCTTTTGCTACACATTTACATTTAGTAAATTTGGGCAGATGCTTTTATCCTAAGCGACATGCAGTTGAGACAGGACACAACTGAGCAGCTGTGGGTTAAGGGCTTTGCTCGAGATTCCAACAGTGACAGCTTTCATTGAGGTTTAGGAGCTCACAACCTTCCGATCCATAGACCAAAACCTTAACCACTGTTTGGTGTCAAAAATAGGTTGTAGTAGTATTTTTGACCATTACATCCAGTTTAATCACTGTTTTTCCTCTGTGGCCTCAATGCTCTGGCAAATTCATTAACAAACAAAGCAAACATGGTCTAAATTAGCTCTTCTGTTTTTTTTTCCCCTTTGGGAGTAATTCATGACACGCCATTCCTTTGGAAACGCTCACTCAAAACATCCACCTTGGCACACAGAAATACCAACTTACACCAAATTCCCTTTCCCGTATAGTAACAGAGGATGAGGGGAAAACAGCTGGACCCTTCTTGCTAAAGCTTTCGTCTTTCCTTCACATCTCAGGAGAACCTGTTGTGTCACAAAAGCACCCCTGTGACACCAATTGATTCCTGAGTTTGAGAGGCTGACCTTTCTGAGCGGAAACTGTTGGACACCCCTGGTTAGAAGCTCAGAGACCTTGAAATGACATGGCAGCGGGCCATGACGTTGTTTATGACTACAGGCAGAACAATAGCAGGAGCTGCAGCTCTCATGGCATATGAGTATTGTATGAAGAGGAAGGACACGGAGGTAATCTGAACCTGCCAAGGCTAAGACACAAGTGCTGTTCCTCAGAAACGCTGTGAGAAATTCTATCACAGTAAATTCTTTGTAATTAGTGAAATATTTATGTTAATAATTGCAATAATGATTCTCTACATAGACACAAAAGTCCTGCTATATCATTACATTATTTAGCAATTACCACTGGATGCTTATAGATAGAACGGTGGACACAGGAGATAACCATTATTATTGATCTATGTCCCCAGAATTCAATGCATGCAATTCAATTCAATTCAACTTTATTGTCAATTTACCTTACAGCATAATGCAAACTTTTTTTTTTTCCACTTTTGTCTCTGGTGCAGCCAACCATTAGAAACACAGTAGCACAACTTAAGAGACAGGATGGTCCATTAAACACTAAAGACAATACACACTGAATGTATGGCAGTTCACACAGTACAAGAAATATTATAGCAAGCGTATACACTTTAGTGGTGCAAGCAGAGGTAGAGTTAGATAATTTAATAGCTTACAGTCTATGGATAATTGGATAGCTAAGCATTGTATCACAAAATACAGTCCCAGTGTATAATGATAAATATAAATAATCCAGACTGAATGTATTACTTCATTATAACAGGCCTGTGTGTGTATGTTTTTGTGTGTGAGAGGGGGGAACCACAAGCATAATGAGTCAGTCAAGTAAATGAAACCAACCACAGAGCCTCCAGGGTCACTGAGAGATACAGGCCAACCTCAGATAATGCAGATTTGATGGCAGGGATCGTTGCAGACTTTACACAACAGTTGGAATTAGCTACACACAACAGCAGTGCCAGTTGTCCAGTTGTGATATTGTGAAAACTGTAGTTTGTGATGATATGACGCCTCCTTGTGGACAATCCAAGAACTCTTGGAATCTTGTACATCACACTGGTTTTCGCTCATAAAAACCTATAATTTATATTAGAAAAATACTCTGCTGTTTACCTGTCATATAAGCACTTAACAAAACATGTCATCTAAGTGTGTTTATTCACAGGGGGTAGAACTATATGAGCTTAGTTCCACCCCATGTAGGCCAGGTTTCCTGATTTCCCCAGGATATTCCATCTCTTGCTGATACAATAAAAACCTTTTGCAATGATTATCTAAGTGGATCTGTTAATTAGTGACTAAAAGTAATTTATCAGTTGTATGCAAAACCCTCAAAACTTCCCAGGTCAATCCTGAGACTTCCTGTTTTAAGCAAACTAAACATTAGATATGTTTTTTAGATAGTTAATGACCAAGAAAGAATAACTATTTTACATTTTATAATCCAAGTTCATGTACTTCTATCATTTATTCCCTTTTTCCCCACTAGAGGCCAGGGTTCAACAACATGTAGTTTCTGCTTTTACCAAATTTAAGGAGAATTTATGCCTGTATCTTTTCCTCCACAGATAGAATGAACATATGAATGTTCTGCATGTGAATGTGAATGAACACATTATTGTCCCAAGAGCTGTGTTTTTGATTTTCTTACCAGATATATAGTGTCAACAGTGCAGTCTAAACATGCAGAACCAACACCAAATCACTGCATCTTCATAATGTTTGTTTCCTCAACAAAAAGTAATGCTTAAAAAAACCATAAGCCTAGGTATGTTATATACAAGAGATATAAGCTGGTAGTAAACAGAAGAAAAATGTTAAATGTAATAACATGGTTATGGCTTGTGGCTTGTTAGCTTGAAAATTGCTCTTACTCCCAAAACAATACTGAGCACAGTGGTAGTTAATTGTAATGGTATTTATTAAAATTAAAGGTTAAAATGTACACTTTTTTTTTTTTCCGTTTTGATATGCATGGTGGACTGCTGTAGCAAAGCTACATTTATGTAATGACATTTCTCTGTACTAATACGAATATTAATTTTGTGTTTTATATTCTGTAACCTTACATTTCCACACCATTTGCACATGTCAGAAACTTTAGAGTGTCAGTATAAATTGATTTGTTGTGAATTCCAAAAATTTTGATTTTGAAATTCTGAAGATGCATGTGCAAACAGCATGCAGTTGCCTTTTTTCAACCTTTATCCAAATGATAGTTGTGACAGACACAGTAGGAGGATGGAAGGTTTAATTAAGCACCCTGAATGGAGATGCTGACAGAAACCCATACACACAAGCAAACATTAATGTTCTCTCTTAAAGTGTAAAAGAATATACAGGCATAAATTAGATTTTAGATTTTAAAAGCAGAAACTATGTAACTTGCTGAATCCTGGCTCTTAGTAGAAAAACCGTAAATGGCAGAAAACCTATATTACAAAATGTTATTTTGGTTTCTCTGATCAAGAACTAAAAACAAAATATATGAAAATCATGCAAGTTAAAAATCAGATTAATCATCATTCATTAGATGTCATTTATTGACAGTTTACTCTACAAGCACTCTGGTTGGGAAAAGTGTTTGGAAAGCAAGATAACGGTCAGCGCTCTTTGGTATGTCTGGGAACTATGGGTGTGTTGTCTGGGCCAGATTGTTTGAGATTTCACGAGGTCAGGAGGCAGCAACAAGTCAGTCAACAAGTTATACACCGAAACCATACGACACTGTTGTTACCAAGTGTGTGTTTGGTTTCATTCACACTATATCCACAGCTGACCGATAGAAGAGACCTTATATAAATCTTCAGTGCCAGTATACAGTCAAACTCTGGTGTGGAGAATCCCAGTGCTTTAGCTGTTAATTAGTTTTGGACTTACATTTCCAAAGCCTTAACTGCACCAAGGGGGAAGGTTGATCAGCTTTAGTGAAATTTCTCTGGATTAGCTGGAAAAAAAAAATTATGGAACTGGGCCAAGTTCAGAAATGAAAATATGAATGCAGAAATATGTTAACCCCCTTGAACCATGTGCTGGTGGCCCCACTCTGTAGCTATATACCTATTAGTTTCACTGTACTTACTAGTTTTAATATAGGTCAATACAAGGTACAAGAAAATGAACAATAAATAAATAAAAACAAGGGAGAAAGGGCAAATAAAAATAAATGGATTAATTAAATAATTAATTTTAAATAATAATAAATAATAATCAGTGTCTGCATTTCACCTGCACTTTCTCAATCACTGGTAATGACATGTTGCTGATGTCAGCCCAAAAATATCAGCCCAAATGGAGTTCATATCTAGGGGGCAATTCCCGCTGTGTAATCACCTGACACACGTCACTGACAGACTGCATGAATCTACAGTCTGGGCTAGAAAGAAATCAGACTCGCTTCTTCAGACCATTCTGTGTATTTTTCTGATGACCACTGTTGCTATTGTACTTGATTTCACAAAAATCCAAAATTAATCCACCTTAAAACATTAAAACTGATTTGTTAAACAGCAAATAATCTGGTGTCAATGCCAGAAGTTAATCTTGCAGCATATCAACTAGGATTACCTCCCACATACAGAATTGCACCATCATTTCATGTTTCCTTGCTCAAAACTGTTTCTCCATCTGCCCATAACCAGGTCATGGGGCAACCTTGTGGACTGGGAGGAGTACATTCCTGAGGAGAGAGCTTTCATCATTGCCCAGTGACATTCTGTGCCATTTACTCAATGCCCTCGCCTGAGTAGACATGTCCTGTCTTGTAGCACTGCTGAACTAGTCCCACGATCTCTCAAGGTACAAGGAAGGAATGCATCAAGACTCACCTTTGTTCTGCTGTAGGTGGTGGAATGAACTTCCTCTAGACGTCCGGACAGCTGAGTCAATGCCTGTCTTCAAATGACGACTAAATACCTACCTCATCATGAAGTGCTTTTTTGTGTGTTTTTCTTACTACATTACCTCCCCAGCATAGTTTTTTAGGCTAATAGTACTCTTATCAAGATGTACTTATTGACAGAGACTTCAAAGCACTTCTGTAAGTCGCTCGGGTTAAGGACATCTGCCCAATGCCATAAATACAACATCTTGGACTATTTAAGGACTTGTTCATGGACAGTGGTGTACAGTACTGAAGTACATTACTGTATGTCACTGTACTTAAGTACATTTTTCAAGCATCTGTACTTTATTAAAGTATTTCCATTTTTGCAGATGTTATACTTTCACTCCCTTACATTTCAAAGCAAAATATCATACTTTCATTCCATTACTTTCTGCAGCATGCTAATCATTACTAATCAGAACAACAACAACAACAACAAAACAGTACTCATTTATACATATAGATGAATCACATATGGCTCCATCTGGATGACAACCCTCTTCTTTCTCTGATGTATTAGCATGCAGCTAACCTTTGAGTGTTTCATCTCATGTTTTTCAACAGAAGGAATGCATATCATTGAATGCCACTGTAAATAGACAAAAAAAATAAGGAATATACACTGCCCAGCCAAAAAAAAGTAGCTGTTTAGATTTTAATAGGCAAATACATAAGAGTCTATGAATGGATCATTATTAGAGTGATTATAATGTTTCTAGCATATTATATGTTTGGCAACAGTTCTTTTAATCTTAAAAGATGAAGTGTGTAGCTTTTTAGAGGTGAGCACTCTGTAAAGTCTCCTCCAGCACATCCCAAAGACTTTCACTGAGGTTAAAGTCAAGACTGAGAGGTGCCAATTCATGTGTGAAAATGGTTCTTTATGCTCTCTGAACCATTCTTTCACAATTTTAACCCTGATGAATCTTGGCAGTGTCCTCCTGGAATATGGCCATTATAGGTCTTTCTACATGGTTATTAAAGAACTAAAAAGCTACACACTTCATCTTTTAAGATTAAAAGAACTGTTGCCAAACATATAACATGCTAGAAACATTATAATCACTCTAATAATGATCCATTCATAGACTCTTATGTATTTGCCTATTAAAATCTAAACAGCGACTTTTTTTTGGCCGGGCAGTGTACTTCATGCAAGTCTATCAAACTTAAAAAAATATTTAGCTCAGAATGCTTTTTCAGAACTAAGTTTCCAAGCGTAGCTGGCTTGAATAAGAAGATAATTTAATCACATCCTTCATGGTAGACAAGACGCCCATCAAGGGCACAGACGGGGATATTTTTGCACCATGTGCAGTGGACACGTACTGTCTTGTTTTGCTCTGCAGTATAACTAAAATAACTTAGTATGTTTATTTTTTATACTTAGGTACAATAAAAAGCAATGGAAATAGAAGACTTACTTTTATTCAAGCAACAGGTTAGCAAATGTATCTCTACTTTCACTTGTACTTTGTTCACCACAGTTCATGACCACGAGGTCTTGCCGATTCTGAGCTGTTGTTCCCTGCCATTGATTCCTGTGTACGACCCTTGGTTTGTTTATTATTGATCTGTTGGATTTTGCCCTTTCATTGATGTTTACACAGACAGTCAGTGCCTTGACTTCCTGTCTGGTTTCTGACTGTTTTGGATTTGTTGATATTTCATTAAACCCCCAGCACATAAACTCTAAACCTTCCCTTGAGTATCTGTGGTTACAGTTACTGGATATAAAAAAATTGGTTAAACTTCAAGCAGAGGGTTTGTTTTAAATAGGTTCATTTAAAATCCAACCATTCTGTAGCAAGAAGCACTACAGATAGTAACTTCTACCTCCTGCTATAAGACTGTACAGTTCATCTGAAGGAAATCTGTCTCAGACAAGTGCAATATCATACAGTAAATTACAATGATTATTCAAACATTATACCTGGTGGTTTCATCATGTATAATCAGCTGACCTGAGGCTGCATGAACCTACAGTCTTGGCTAGAAAGAAATCAACCCCAGACATGCTTCTTCATACCATTCAGTGTATTTCCTTATGGTCATTGCTGTTGTGCTTGGCTTCACAAAAATACAAAATAATCCACATTAAAACATTAAATATTAACCTAATGTCAAATGCAAAAAAATGAAACCATATATCATTTATACCAGCTGTAATGATCCTATACTTAAAATATATATCCCAATACATGTCCAAATAAAATTGTATTTAAAAACAAACTGAATGCATCCATGACCTGTAACTCAATGTAAAAGTCTACTGGCTATTAAAAGAATTAAATTATTACATCCTGATGCAAAAGTATTAAAATGGAAAGATCAGATTCAACTTTATTGTCACTGTGCAGATTACAAGTATAAAGGCAATAAATGGAATTTAGAAAACCTTGTGAGATGCTCAGCCTCGTGTTGTGCATGTGCTGCCATCACGATAATGCTTTCCATTATTTACAGCATTAGCTACCATGAACAAACTATAAACTTTAGCATTAAGAAACTTTAAATCACTGCACTGTTGAATTCTTGGTCAGTCAGAAGGCATTGATTAATTTCCTATAACTGAAGCTCTGAGCCAGCTGTAATTCAAATCACAGGTTTATATTAATGCTATCATTCTAATACATTGTAATAACAGCTCATTCACAGAGATATATAACAAATGCGCCAAATAATTCTAAGACTAATAATGAATGGATTTTAAAAATAGTCATTATTTAACAAAAAAAAAATAATAAAAAATATCCCAGGATCTAAAGTGTATATAAAATGACTAGAAAGTGTCTATAAAATACAAACAAGCATTCTGGATCAGAAGTCAGCTTTCCAAAAGGGTTTTCTCAGCCACCTAACACACTTGTGCTCAGGCTGTGGCATAAACAATCATTTTTCATCATGTTCTACATATTTTCCAGACTATTGTACAAGTAAGAAATAAAAAGAATTTGACTATTGCATCTTTAAAAAGGTGTCTCCTGTGCATGAAGGAGCATCACACCACCCCATCACTGATTATTTTCCTATAACAGCACACCCTGTCACATTTCATTCCTTACATAGGTCATATTTACCTAATTAATTAATTAGGTAATTAACAGTAATTAACACTTGTTAATGAATTGATTTAAAAAGAAAAAATCAACCAAAAAAACCATTAACACCTGCATTAACCAATGCTTAGTGAAAATTAGTAAAAATGGATGGAATAAACAAAAATCAGTTAATAAATCTTTTACTGTCCTATCATTATCTATGGTCTATTGATGCCAGAGATGTTAACTAATGTAAATAAATAGATAAATAAATTAGTTAAGGGGATCTAAAGCGTTTAATAAACATTTCATATTTCTAATATAACCATTTTGGCCCAGCAACGCTGTTTATTATGGCTTTTTATTGATCTAATAACACGTGGTGCGCAGCTGCCTGAAATATGATGAAACAGCAAATAAGGCGGAGCCACGTTCCCTTGGTAACGTCACTGCGGCGTTGTCCAATAAAAATGTAGGCGTGAAGGAACACTGGAATCTGATTGGCTCAAAGTTCTTCCTACGAGCTGGCTTCCGTATATAAATAATAACAGCGAGGCTGTGCACGGTGTATGTATGCGCCACGTTAGGAGAGCCGGAAACAGGCGATTTGTGTGAACAGATCTGATTTATCTCACAAGTCCAGTTAGTGCAGTATAAAGGCAGGATGGTGGACAGTATTTACCGCACGCGCTCTCTCGGTGTGGCCGCTGTCGGCCTGCCGGATCAGTACGCGGACGGTAAAGCGGCCAAAGTGTGGCAGCTGTACATCGGAGACACGAAGAGCCGCACGGAGGAGTACCGCAGCTGGGTGGTGTCTCTGCTCAAACAACAGGGCTGTAAGACTGTGCTGGATGTGGCATGCGGCACGGGGTAATTCCTGACACACACACACACACAGACACACACAGACACACACACTAACGTTTCACCGATCCTGACCTTTCCTGACCAATCCCTCACACACTGATTGTCTTGTCTTGCTCAGCCTTCATGTGATAGATTAGAAAGGCACATGAAACATTCAGTGTAGATTTCCCCAGACTGTGCTTTCTCTGCATGTTGCTGATGAAACCATGTTAAAAACAGCATTGCACTGCATTAACAACTAAACTGACCAGCTATATAAGCAGGAAAATAATGCAATAGTGAAGAACATAGAAGAAAGCCACATGATGATGTCACATATACAGTGTAATTCTTTTCTTCGCATATCTCAACTTGTCAGGATGTTGGGGTCAAAGCACAGGGTCAGAGCCATGTTACAGCCCCTGGAGCAGAGAGGGTTCACGGCCTTGCTGTTGGACCTGACCGTGGACTTGCACCCTCATGATCATAGCCCAGAGCCTTAACCACTGAAACTGGAGATCCTACACTTTAGAATCTGAAACTCCTCTTCTGGTCTTGTGTGTTACATGTATATGTATTTACCTGCTCCTAAATTGGTCCTGCATACTTCGTTGTTTTCACTGCGCTGACATACACTATATGGCCAAAAGTTTGTGGACACCTGACCAGCACACTCATGTGCATGCTGTTCCAGATTAAGTTCCCCTCGATAATAGCCTCTAGTCTTCTGGGAAGGCTTTCCACTAGATTTTGGAGCGTGGCTGTGGGGATTTGTGCTCATTCAGCCACAAGAGCATTAACGAGGTCAGGCACTGATGTCAGGTGAGGAGGTCTGGGGTGCAGTCTGCATACCAGTTCATTCCAAAGGGGTTCAGTGGGGTTGAGGTCAGGGCTCTCTGCAGGAGTTCTTCCACTCCAGCCTTGGTTCACCATGTCTTCATGGAGCTCACTTTGTGCACAGGGGCATTGTCATGCTGGAACAGGTTTGCTCCCCTTAGTTCCAGGGAAGGGAAATTGTAATGCTACAATTTGTTACAATTTGCTTACATAACATAAGAGGGGCGGGGCTACCAGGCGCTGACGCCGGCTCAAATTTGCTCAGAAACAAAAAAGGTTATGTTGGGCATAAAAGGTAACATTGACAAACCGTAAAACGAAGAAATTCATTTTCCTTGACTCTGGGTATTCGGCTTCGCATTGTGTGTGTTTGCCATCATTTGCCATCGACCGGCTTATACATACGATTAGTAAAATACGTTAGTGCTCCATTAGAGATGATATTACCCTTCCAAAATTTATACACTAGACAGTAGAGTACATAGTGCATAGTGTAAGTGCATAGTGTATAGTACATCATTTGGGACACAACTTTGGAAACCACTAGATAGGTACACTGCATGAATGGACTATGAAAATGTCAGGTTTTGGTAAACAAATTGCAGTATAAACGTCTTCCACAAACTGCCAAAATTTCAGAGCTCTTGGCTGTAATTGTGTGCGAGCCCAAAAAAAAAATGCATGTATTGAAGGATGTTATGCACTGCAGAGCTGTCACTGTGTGGGAGACAAGGCCAGCAGCATGGGCGAAGAGTATCTCTCGGGATGTAGACACCGATACACCGTTCTCGTCATCAAGGTCTACTGTGGGAGCTGCATTAGTGATTTATATACTTTTTTTTTTTACTACTTTTTGACCACTGATGGTAGTGCCATGCAGTTCATACCGTAACAATATAGTTTTATTACAACCAATAATCTGATGTGGATGCATCAAAAATTAATTTTAATCTTTGAAAGATGGTTTAGCCCCACTAGCACATTTATACCAGCTATCTCTGAACCGGAGTATTTCTAACAAATCTTCAATGCAAGTCAAAATAGCATCAGCTGTTAAAAATCATGTCTTTCTATTTGATTAGCTAAAAAAAAACAGTGCATTTAGGAGGTCACTAGAGTCTTCTGCATAAGTTCCATCTGCATAATATATGCAAAACACTGCAAAACATTTCCTGGTACCAGAGTCTCACACTGGAAACACACTGCCCGCTCCAGGCAAAATAATCATTAGCAAAGGATTAGCCAATCACTGCACAGGTTCAGCACAATTTGTGTCGACTGACAGATTACAGAGTGAAATAAAAATGTCATTATGAAATAAAAGTGTCTTTACAAAATAAATGTGCCATTATGAAAATGAAGATGTTATATTAAAAATGAGTATGATGAGATTTTATAATAATGAGTACATTATTGTTTATATATTGAATTGTTTCCTAAAATACTGTACTCATTTATATATTTATTGCTGCACTTACTGATTTATTATTTATATAGGCATATTTATTCATTTAATTTGAATAATATGAAATTCCATATTCTAGGGTCTTCATCACGTGAGAAGTTAGAGCTACAGAAGTCCTGAAGTCAGAAGTCACTGAAATCTGCAGGGCACATTTTCTTATTATAGTGTTTATGAAACAGAGCAAGCCAAAACTGTCACCTGTGGTTACCCACAGTACGCAGATAAGGCACAGCACTGCCAATGTCAATAAACCACTGGCTGGGCCTTCCACTGTCTATGACCAGGAAGCCAAACTCTGCTCCTGTAGGTCTGGACTCCTGGAACATTTGTCAAATTTCTGTTTAAAGACACCTGATTCAGCTTATTATTTCATGACTTGATTCTTAAAGCCGATTATTTCATCAGTGGTTCATAAACCTGGAGCTGGAGAATCTGCACTGTAATACTTACCTTGCTTGAACACACCCACATGGTCTGTTAATTTGATCAGATACATTATCTGGCCACCTGACTATCACACCCATATGTGGTCCTTCCCCAAACTGTTGCCACAAAGTTGGAAGCACAGAATTGTATTGTACCCCTAAGAGTGGGTGTGTTCAAGCAATGTAAGCATTACAGTGCAGATTCTCCAGCTAGCAAAGATGGGTGGCAATGTTTTGCAGTGTTTTGCATATATTATGCAGATGGAACTTATGCAGAAGACTCTAGTGACCTCCTAAATGCACTGGTTTTTTTTAGCTAATCAAATAGAAAGACATGATTTTTAACAGCTGATGCTATTTTGACTTGCATTGAAGATTTGTTAGAAATACTCAGGTGCAGAGGTAGCAGGTATAAACGTGCTAGTGGGGCTAAACCATCTTTCAAAGATTACAATTAATTTCGATGCATCCACAACAGATTACTGGTTGTAATAAAAATATACTGTTATGCTATGAACTGCGTGGCACTACCATCAGTAGTCATGTTACAAGCTCTGTCATGGGTGTAATAAAACATGAATGAAGTGGAGTATTTAATCTATCGTCCTTTTTTCCCCCCAAAATGAGTTTGCAGGAGAAACAAAAAGTTGATGAGCTAAGTATATATTATCCAGCCAAAATACAAATTACACAAAAGGATAAATGACGAAACTGTAAGTTTCTTTTTTTTTGGTTTGAATGACATGTTCAGAGAAAACACAACATAAAAACAGTCGAGCAAGAAACAGTAAAAAAAAAATGTATATAAATCACTAATGTAGCTCCCACAGTAGACCTTGATGATGAGGACGGTATCTACATCCGATACCACACTGATGGCAGGCTGTTCACCCTGAGGCACCTAAAGGCCCACACCAAGACAGTGGAGCAACCCACCCGAGAGGTACTCTTCGCCCATGCTGCTGCCCTTGTCTCCCACGCAGTGACAGTTGTGCAGTGCATAACATCCTGCTTTCACGAGGCTGCCGAGCTCTTCGGACTAGAAGTCAGCCTGAAGAAGACAGAAGTTCTCCACCAGCCTGTACCTCAGGAAGATTACCTCCTTCCCTGCATCATCATTGGTGAGTCAGAGCTTTCCACCAGTCCACCAGTTCAGTGTGAGACAGTCCACCAGTTCAGTGTGAGACAGTCCACCAGTTCAGCTACCTGGGGTGCATCTCCTTTGCAAAGTCGACAAAGAGATTGACAACAGACTGGCAAAGACAAACAGCGCATTTGGCTGACTGTACAAAGGAGTCTGGAGCAACAAAGATCTGAAGAAAGGCACAAAGATCAGTGTGTACAGAACTGTTGTACTGACCCTCCTGAGTCGTGGGTCACTTGACTTACCGTCACCACCTGCGAGTCCCTGAGCGCTTCCATCAGTGCTGCCTCCATACCATCCTCAACACCCACTGGAATGACCTCATCACCAACACTGAAGTCCTCGAACAGGCGAAGGTTACCAGCACCGAGGCCATGCTGCTGAAAATGCAGCTGGGCAGAACATATCTCCAGGATGGAGGATCATTGCCTACCCAAGATTGTGCTGTATGGCATACTCACAACTGGCGACAGAGGGGCACCGAAGAAGACGTATAAGGACTCTTAGAAGAAATCCTTCGGTGCCTGTCACATTGACCACCGCCAGTGGACTGATCTATCCTCCGATTGCGAGGTCTGGAGACACACCATTCACCAAGCTGCCTCATCCTTTGAGAACACAAGCAGGGCTGGTCTTGAGGACAAAAGGAGATGGAGGAAGAACCATGACACTGCAGCACCAAACCCAAAGCAGACATTCTCTTGCAGCAGCTCTGGCTGGATCTGCCTGTCCCGCATTGGCCTCGTTAGCCAGCAGCGAGCCTGCAGCAGACGTGGACAACCCCCCCTCCAAATCTTCGTTTGTGAAGTCAAGCCATGGAATGCAACTCCCTATCTGCAAAAGTGTGTGTGTGTGTGTGTGTGTGTGTGTGTGTATGTGTGTGTGAGCATAATACTTTGCCCCAACATTATGCCCTCAAAGAGACCTCATGACTTCATACATTGCTCAACACTAATATTTTTATTGCCAAGATATTGATAGGTTATTAGATATTATTAGATTTTATCCTCCCATCTAATATCACCACCAGCTGCCACTGCTCTGGCAGATAAGTGAGCTTCAAGATATAAACATTGGCAATGAAGTTGTCATTCATTTAGGACTGACTGATGATCGTTCACATGGAACTTCCTGTGGTTAGAGTTCCTATGGAAGGTCCTAAGACTGCTGTTGCAGCAGTCTTTGAGGCTGAGCTGAAGGAATGCCATCCAAACAGTTGGCCGCCTCTCTGTGAAGTTCAGAAATAGTCTTTTCAGCCATGTAGTCAAGCAGTCTACACTTTCCCTGTGCTTCAACTTGAAAAGAGCACAGGCTATATAATGATTGGTATTTGGTGCTTTGGCCTGAATGTTTGAGCAATCATTGATCTTCTCTGACCCTCCCGCAGTGGTGTTGACAGACAGATTACAAAAGAAATGGAAAAAAAAAGTCATCATGAAATAAGTGTCTTTATGAAATAAACATGTCTTTATGAAATAAACATGTCTTCATGAAATAAAAGTCACATTATTAAATGAAAAAAGGCATAATGAAATAAGCATTCTTTTGAAAAAAGCCATTTTGAAATAAAAATCTGTTATTATGAAATAAAAAATGAACTGAAATATTATTATGAAAAGGACTATGATGAAATCATATTTGGGTCATTCCATCTCAATTGGTCCAATACAGGTTTCTTGAGCATTTTTAATTTTCTTACTCTTTTTTTTGAGTGATTATCTTTATGTATTGGCATTGCAAAACCACCAGGTTTTTTTTAATTAAAAAAAAAGAACAATAAGTGCAATAAATATATAAATGAGTCAATATATTGTGAAATAACTATATATATAAATAAATAATACTGTACTCAATATTATGAAATGGGTCAGTCCATCTCAAATGGTCCAATAATTGTAAAGTTGGTTGCTTGACCGTTTTTAATTTTTCTAAATTTTTTTTTTTGAGTGATTACCTCTATATACTGGCATTGCAAAACCACCAGGTTTTTTTTCACTTGATTTAACCATGACTGCCATTTTTCTGTCATGACACACAACAAATTTTGGTTACAGCTGTTTACAGAAACCTCAGTATCTTGGCTCAGGATGGTCTTAGTTCTTTGGAACAAAAACTAATCTCTAGAACACATTATAGTGTGCATGCAGAACATTTCAGGTTTGAGACTTCTCTTTTTTCATGGGAGCGAGAAAGTGCAATGTTTTAAAATTCCCCTCACTGGGGAACCTCGAGGGCTAGATTTGAAGAAACGTGATCTATTATGTTGGTACAGGTGTACAGTTGGTATGCATGAATAGATTTTATCCAAATATGGAATTACAGTATTCAATTGGGTGTTTTACAAATAAACAGTGTCATAAACAGAGCTATGGTGTTGCTTCTCCTGTGATAAAAGCAGTAAGTGACTACAGCTCAGAAAAAAAGGAGTTACTGTGTTCAAGGGCAGAATGTGATGTTACATCAGTTTGTAAGTCCCGTGAAAAGAAATTTCTATCAAAATATAATCACCTATTTGGTAACAGCTGTTGTAATAAGTTGGAATATCACAAAAAAACAATTATGAAAGGACTTCAAGAAATTCAATTAGTGCACATATCAAAGGAAATGAACTATCCTCTAAAATTGTCCCTGGTAGGTCATTGTGTCTCACTTGACCAAAAAAAAATTTGTGATTGGAAAAAAAACATGTATGAGCAGAGTGAGGACTATATATTTACCAACTGTAGTCACCATCAATGTAGAAACATTTTAGATCCCATTGACAAGCTTAAGCTATTGTATGTCAATCATAAACATAATTACTGTAAAATATTGTTCATTTTTATTATTTGTTATGCTCATATTACATCCGTTCATTTCTCAGAATGCATGAATGAAGTAGGCTATTCTCCAGAATTCTACTGGCCCTAGCTCTGTAACCAGTGGAATCTTTTACAGCAGAATGGTACTATAGAGGACTTATTTCTGTGAAAATTTCAGGGTTATGTCTGGTCCCCCACCAGAGATATTCAACCCAAAAGTGAGGGGGATTTTAAAAAAATTGCATTCTCACCCCCATAAAAAAAGAGAAGTCTCAAACCTGAAATGTTCTGCATGCATGCTCTACTTACCTAGGTACCCTCTAAAAAATTAAGACTGGGACTCGAACCCTTCTCATTCTAAACCCTAATTGTGGAACTGTGAACAGTCTTGAGCATTTCATTAGTAAACAGCTGTATAACCAAAATTTGTTGTGTGCCATGACAGAAATATGTCCATATTTGGTGGTTAAACCAAGTGGAAAAAAAAAAAAAACTGGTGGTTTTGCAGTGCCAATATATAGAGGTAATCACTCAGAAATATAAAAAAGAAAAGAAACATTAAAAACAGTCAAGCAACCAACTTTACAGTTATTGGACCACTTGAGATGGACTGACCCATTTTATAATATTGAGTACAGTATTATTTATTTATTAGTTTTTTTTTGACAACATAGTGACTCATTTATTTATTTATTGGTGCATTTATTGTTTATTATTTATATCATAGGCATGTGTATTTATTTAATTTTGACTAAAATGTCATTCCATACTGGAGAGGTTGGTTCTTGCCTGTCTCAGGCCTAAATTTGGCTCATCACTGGACCCCCTGCTGTATGCAATTTCAACACCAAGTCAGTGTCGATGATGCCATTATCTGTCTGCTGCAGAGGGCCTATTCCCACTTTGACAACTCTGGCAGCACATGTTCTTTGAATTTTCCAGTGCTTTTAACACTATAAAGCCCTCTCTGCTTGATGAAATGCCTAGGGTGATGCAGGTGGATGCTACCACAACCTCCTGAATCACTGACTACCTGACAGTCAGATCCCAGTCTGTGTGTTTGAGGAAGTGTGTGTGGAACCAGCTGGTGAACAGCACAAGAGCTCCACAAGGGCCAGTCCTACCTCCTTTCTTGTTTACGCTGTACACCTCAGATTTTAAGCATGACTTAGGTATGTGTCACCAGCAGAAATTTATCTGATGACTCGACTGTAGTGGGTGTGTCAGTGATGGGCGAGAGATAGAGTATAGACCTGTGATTGACAGCTTGGTTAAGTGGTCTTGAAAGAACAATCTTTCAGTATTTAACATTTTTATTTACTTACTTCCAGCATTATGTGTATTGTAATCTGGGTCATATGTGCACTGTAATCTGTAATTTGCTGTGACAAAAAAATTCACTCAGGGATCAATCAAGTATGTACAGTCAGGTCCATAAGTATTTGGACAGTGACACAATTTTCATAATTTTGCCTCTGTACATTTGAAATGAAGCAATCAAGATGTGATTGAAGTGTAGACTTTCAACTTTAATTCAAAGAGATTAGCAAAAAATATTGCATTAATCGTTTAGGTATTAAAGCCATTTTCACAGGCTCAAAAATAATTGGATAAGCTTTTCAGTTGCAATTTGTTTAACAAAACTTGACATTTTCATAATCCAATCATGCAGTGTACCTATCTGGTGGGTTCCAAAGTTGTGTCCCAAATGATGTACTATACACTATGCACTTACACTATGCACTGCGTGCTCTACTGTCTAGTGTATGAATTTTAGAAGGGTAATATCATCTCAAATGGAACACTAACCTTTTTTTACTAATTGCATGTATAAGCCGTTTCCCAGTCAATTGCAAATGATGGCAAACACACGTAATGTGAAGCTGAATACCCAGAGTCAACGAAAATGAATTTCTTCATTTTACTGTTTAGGTAAATGTTACTTTTTATGCCCAACATAACCTTTTTTGATTCTGGGCCTGATAGCCCCGCCCCTCTTATGTTACATAAGCAAAGCTGTGACTGTTGAGAGCATGAAGTGTCCGATATTCCACACTTCATTTTTCGCTGGAATAAGTGCATCATCCGGCTACTTTAAGTGCGCTTCTTCTTGTTGGAATTTTCAGTGTGAACACACTACTCACAGTATTTATACTACCAAATGGCATAGAATAGCTCATAAGTATGCGATTTGGGACACACCTCAAGTGTTTCTATCTGATGATTTCAGTTGTTATGTACCAATGGCAGTCTAGGACAAACTGTCTAAGACTTTTGCACTTAAGAGTAAATTTGATTGTGAAGTTCAGTGAAGGGTCTAATTAGCACATGTCTTTGTTGCTTGTTTGTGTTTTTAGTTACAGTATCTTTTTTCCCTGACAGTAGACATCTATTTTCATCTCAGCAGAGGAAGTCGGCAACTCTTTTTCTTTCTCATCAGGGCCAATTTCTTTCCACTTATTGGTTTATCCTTTTAACTTGTGTTTTTGTCGATTTGTTTTCTTTCTTTAACCTTTACATTCATTTTGGATGTGTTTTTTTTTTTCTCAGCAGAGTCCATTTCCGGTTTAGCTATTTTCCTTTCCCTGTGCTTTCGCTGGTGTTGCTTCCGCTTCTGTCACAGCATTCTGCTGTTCTGCTTTGGACAGCTGACTGACTGGAGTTTTTATTTTAGTATTTTTCCTTCACTGTTTCTTGATAACAAAAACCATATTGTCATGGCTAGTGGTGATTAAAAGGAAATAAAAGTTGCCAAATATTCTTTTTTGCACAAGAATTCTGACTACTACAATGTAAGGGACATTGTAGCCTTATATAAAATGTCCAAATGCCCTAAATCTAAACCTTAATCCAAATCTAAACTTACCATAAACTGTATACCAGTAATACACAATATAATTGCTGTCGGTATTAGACATGCTACTTTCCTTTTCTTTTGGCAAGGTGCTCACTTTTTCAAATATAAAATCATGCCAAACTATTTTATTTAGAATTTTATGTGAGTAAATTACACTTTTTAATAGTTCATTTAATCTGCAAGTGTTGGGTGGTTGCACCGCCTGACATTTATAGACTTTGGGAGTCTGCATTGAAAGTGTATTCACATAAAGGCTATATTGTAGATAAATGTGAGATATGTTATGTATTTATTAAATTATATTGTAGGAAAATATTGAACTTGCGAAAAAATGCATGTCATGTCATTGAACCATAGATGTCTGTGGAAAATGATAAGAAATTCTGTTCTCTGATAACCTTTAACACACCTAATTCAAGCAGTCAGATATACTGACCACCTGGTACAATGTGTTAGGAACTTGATTCTGGATTACAGCATAAAAATATGTATAAAATATCAGATGCAAGTGGAACAAGAACCTTTTGATTTTTAGTTCTCCCAGTATGCAAGCCAGTCTTTCAGAAAAAGAGGGTGGAAGAAGCTGTAATACAATACCAGTGGCAGGATCACTGCTACTAGGGTGAAAGATGGTGACAGTTCAGGGGCCCATGAAGACATCTGAATATACTTAATACATGTAAAATGCAGTAAAATGCAATAACAGCACATTCTGAAGTGTTTTATTACAATTAAAAAGAATGACATCATGTTTTTTTATCTAGTTGTAGTTACATTTCATATTGTAGATCATCTGTGAATCAAGTTAGTTCATGATTTCACTTTCTTTAAAGCAAAAAAAAAAAAGCGGTTTGTCATGTTAAAAAGTGTAAAGTCCTCTTTCTGAAGACTTTCCCTTGGTGGAAAATTGAAAGTTACAGCTTTACTTCATCATATCAAGTGCACACATTTTAATCTGTTTATGTGGAATGTCTGTCATACAAACAAAGATAATGTTTTAGAATGAGTGCATTAATATACACCTTTGATTTCCCTTTTGGAAGGGAATACATTTAATTTATATTAAGTTAGTGGTGCTCATGTGGCCTGCTGTGTTAAATTATTGTGTTGTAATTGTTATAATTTTTAGTTTTTCGAAAGTATTCCCTGGCGTCAATCAACCAAAGGCAAACACGTTTGTAGATTCCTTTAAATCTCTATAATTTCATGAACACAATATGAATAGGAAATATGAAACTAACTTTCAGAATAAAAACAAACAGCAAATTATACAATTTCCCCGTTATAGAAATGTTTTAGACTGATCTGAAAACGGGTTTCAACTGGTTTAACACTGTTAATTTTTATTTGAATCTTTATTTTTACTTTAATGTACCATCATGGAAAGTGCTGTCTATACTGAAAGATATCAGTAAAAATGCACTTTGCTTAGTCTGTTCTACAAAGTGTATCACATTTTACATGCCTTACGTTGTCAGCATCTTTCAGGAGGCATAAGGAGGAGATGTATTACTCGCAGCCCTTATCTAAACATAATCTAAAGGAATGCTGTTTTCAGTGAGAGAATGAAATCGTTTTATAGATTTGCTACAGCTCAAGCTTGTTGAACTTTACTCTTTCTGCCAGTGAAACAGTGACACACTAACCTGACCTAATAATAACTTGTACTCCTACTGTTACCCACATACAGCAGCTGTTTGAACGGTAAAATACACACACACACACACACACACACACACACACACACACACACACAGTGTTTATTCAGCACACCAGGCACCTCGCACCCATATTCATACTGCAACGATTCTCTCATTCACACTACCAGTACAGTTTCTTCATGAAGAAAAGCTTTAACAATGCTTGGAGTTGAGTTTACAACACAGAGTCAGTACTGAGCTGTTTATGGTGTGATATTTGGCTAAGTGGACCATGTACATATTCACAATTTACATTTATCCTAAGATTTTTCTAAGCATATCACTAGCAGTGGTGGCTCGTCCATAGGGGAATCAGGGGCAGAGCCGCTGTTTATATCAACCATTTAACAAATATTGATCTTCACATAGCCATCATTCACAACTCCAAATATTTTAAATTCTGTTGAAGTACTAATTACCTCTTTTGAGTCACCAGTGATATAAAAAATTATGTTATTTGATAGATATAAGCTGAATTTCCCATTGATTTGCTCACCTTTCTAGATGTTGCGCAATCGTGGGGCAGCATGCGCAGTGCCCCACTTCTCTTCCGTAGAGTTATTATTACATCTAGTAGTCAAACCTGAGAACTGCGACAAACGCTAATAGAGATCCATATGGACAGGATTTTTCTTGCTCCCTCTATGAACATTTTCAGTGGAGGAGGAGGAAGAGCAAACAGTTAATGACAGGGTTGCCAGTTTTAAAAAAAAAAACTCTATTGCCACCAAGATCTTGTTTTAGAGCAAATAATCTGAATTGAATGTAATAAATTTCTGCAAAATGGCAAAGTACAGACAGTGGACTGTGATGTACAGACCCAATCCAATTGTAAGATATACTGCAAAGATTGGGAGAGGGAAAGGTGGAGTATGGTGTGGAAAAAATTCGTACATCAGAAATACATGTGAAATTCTTTTTTTCCCCACTCAAAGGCTGAGGAAAAGAAACATCACCACTTTTCAATGCCCAATTTGGGCTAGTTTCAGGTCTTTTGTGTGGTTTTTTTTTAGATGTAGCTTCTGAAACCTCTTGTTCTTGTTTCAGCCGCTCCTGTTAGGGGTCACCACAGCGGATCATTGGTCTGTGCATTTGATTTGGCACAGTTTTTACACCAGATGCCCTTCCTGACGCAACCCTCCCCAATTTTATCCAGGCTTGGGACCGGCACTAAGAGCACACTGTTGCATGCAAACCTTGTGGCTGGGGTTGATTCCCTGGCCAGGAATCGAACCCGGGCTGTAGCTTTGAGAGCGCTGTGGCCTAACCACTAGTCCTCCAGGGACCCCAAATTTTCCTGAAACCTGTAAACACTGGTTAATGATATCACCTCAAACATAGTTGAACAAAGGTACATCCAAAACAGCTCAAAACGAGCTGCTAGATTGTATACTGGATGACAGTTTGTTGGCTCTCAACTGCTTATTATGGGGTTTCTCGAAAAATTCACTAGATGGGAATCTATAGCATAAGTCAAGTGTAATAGCGTCTCACCGTCATTTTGTTTAAGGCTATGTCGTTATTTACGTAGGCCTGCCCCGCCAAAATCTATGGTCATGAGCCACTGCTAATAACTAGGTATGTCCCGATAATCGGGTACATGATATGTTGCTATGTTTCGGAATACCATCACTTTCCTTGTGTCCCATAAATAGAGAATTCTTTCCTTCTCAGATGAAAGCTGTCCGATTTGAAGTACACCTGTCTTCTAAACGTTATTATTTTGGGCAGATTTGAAACATGTTTTCTCCACTGAAAAAGTCAAAAGTTCAACTGGTTCAAGTTTGATAAACACTATGGACAGAACTGTCTATCCGATACAATATTATGATATGAGCTTAAGCAGTTATCATGCTACAAATGCCTCCACAGCACTATTACTGTGTTCCACGTTAAACATTCAATGTATGTCTGAGACTTTGCATGTTGAACCCTTCTTGGGGTCAGTTTATCACTATTTAACTAAAATATCGCAACTGGTTCAATATTCAAGGTTTAACTGATAGGTAAAGAAGCTGAAGCAATAATTGGTGGAAGGAATAGTTTCTCCGTTCTTTAGTGAACTGGAGATATGATACAGAGAGCACTTAGTTTCGCACAGCATTTAATTTGTTTGTTGAATTTAATTGGTTAACCGCTTTATTCATGGTTAAATGTGCAAATTGTTGTGGTCCGGGACGACTTGGTTATCACGGTTGTTTTGGAATTCACACATTCCCAGTCCACAGACACACAAAGTTCCTTGATAGAAAAGCATATCATCTGTGTCCACATTCCTTAAAATATTTTGCAGCCATGGGCCCCTTTAAATGGTAAATAAATTCCAAGGACCCTATAGTACAGATTTTTTTAGGCTCATTATTAAAATGTTCTATAACAGCATCTGAAAGGAGTTCCAGCTACAAGGCAAATCACAGGTTAATATTAATACACTCATTTAATACATTATCGTTTCTATAGTAACAGTTTACACAAGGACTTGTATTGCAGAGACTATTTAAGGCTAACAGTAAATTTTATTTATTGTGTTACTTAACAAAGAAAAACATAATCATTCATATAATGAAGCATTCTCTAAGGAGACGTTTATTTAACATTCATGGAAGGAGTCTCCAGTGTCAGAACTTTGTAATGGGCAGAAAATATTTACAATATGGGAGAGTCTTCAGGACAGAGAGCGTTGTGCTTTCCGGTTTCTTGTTAACATGACAAGCTGCATTTTTGTGTCTTGTAAACGTCAACGAGAGAGAAAAAAGAGGGGAGTGAGGGAAGACTGTTTATAGCTGTGATAAATTAAGTAACAGGAGCTAACTTGTTTTTTTGTGGATATCGCATAACATTACATGTAACTACTGGACTTTAAATAATAATAAAAAAAACTAAATGTAATTGTTGGTAAAAACTGCTGTAGTATAAGAGGAATAAAACATTTTGATATGTGCTGTTACAGAAGAATAATAAACTCTGGGTTGGTAACACTAACTCGGTCACATGACATGATGCAGAGGCCGTCTTCATGTACATTGGAGGAAGATGATGTAGATCTTATCCCAGACTGAACTCCAGAAACCAGTTGCCTCCCCTGTGACTCTGAAATCTCTGCCATATGGACAGTGCTGTTGTTTAAACCACTTGTTTTCGCAGTGTGGACTCAATCATGCTGCTGGAGGAGGGATTCAAGGTGGTCAGTGTAGATGCCAGTGATAAGATGCTGAAGTATGCACTCAAGGAGAGATGGGAGAGGAGAAAAGAGCCAGCGTTTGATAATTGGGGTGAGCAAAGAATCCTAATATAGCATGGAACAGTGTGCAGTCCTGTAAATGACTCTAATGTGATTAGTGGACTTTGTTTAATTGATTATTCCTCTGTGGTTCATCTTCCCCTCACAGTAATCGAAGAGGCTAACTGGCTCACCCTAGCCGATGATATACAGAAGCCAGGAGACGGATTTGATGCCGTTATCTGCCTGGGGAACTCATTTGCTCATTTACCGGATTTTAAAGGTAAAGCATATTCATGTCTAATTGAGCTTATTAATGGTTGTAGACGTTGACTGATTGAATATCTCTCAGGGGATCAGAGTGATCAGAAGCTGGCTCTGCAGAACATAGCCAGCATGGTGAAACCTGGAGGAATCCTCATCATCGATCACCGTAACTACGACTACATCCTCGAGACAGGCAAAGCTCCACAGGGCAAGAACATTTATTACCAGGTATTCCAGTGTTACGAAACGACCCCTGTATGACCCTGAGGAAGTGTACACCTTTTTCATGTCTATGGGTATAATCTATGGGTAGGCCTGTATGTAAGGAATAAAACACAGCAGAGCATGCTATTATAGTAAAACAATCAACGTCAGAATGGTGTGATGTGGTCCCGAAGATGATAACATTTCCCATGTGTTTTATTCCAAGTATACCACAGCACTATCAAACTTTTTTATTAATTAAATAACAAACACGTTAAATAACAAACACTGTTTATAGTTACATTTATATGATATTTAAAGCATGCAACCCCACGTTGTTTTCAAGCTTAGAATCTAACCCTAACCCTATCAGATTCGAGAATAATGTACAGCAAACTATTTTCAGACACACATTATTCATCCTGTCACACTTTGTTACATGTCTCAAATCAGTGTATGTGAGTAATGCAACAATGGCAGACTAAGATCAAGAGTTTAAAAGAGTTTAAAAGAGAAAGAAATAAACATATTTCAGCAAGCAAGTCCCAGAAATAATGTTCTAGTGAAATCTTACGCAAGATAAGCCTAAAGATTTCACACTGAACTCTGGCAGTTCCTCATTAGCCTACACCAGATAAAACATGAAACTACGGTTAGCAGAATCCAGCTGTAACTAACTCTGCTGAAATGTTCAGTATCGCATTATGACCAGAGAACGTCTGAGAGCTATTTTTCATAAAATGCCTAAAGAATGAAACACGATCAGAGTGCTATTATAGGAAAATGATCAAAGATGGGGTGGTGTGATGATTTTTTTTTTTAAAGAACAACATGGCATATTTTTATCTGTTTATAGTTACATTTAATGTGGAATGTCTGCAAATCAGCAAAGCAAAGCTCCTGTTATCACTCATCAGCTGTAAACAGCCATCCCCTCACAAGCCTTGTTTTACTAGAAAGTTAGAAAAACACAGCTTATTACTGAGAACCCAAAAAGCACAAAATCCTGAAGACTTTACCGTATTGGAAAATGTAGTTACACCATTACCAGTGACTGTCACAATGCACTGCCACTGGAGACTCCTTAAAAAAACAGAGGTGTGGAGATTACACATTTCTATGTAATTAACAGTTATACGTTTATCATTGTAAAATAGCAATTTTTGAAGTCCATTTATGTGGAGCATTCACTATACACATCCCTGCTGTTAGCTGTTATTAAATAAATGATAAAGTATTAGAACAAGTGCATTATGCTGTGGTAACAGTAACTCTGCTTCACATCAGCCCGCATCACACCCTCATCAATGATGATTTTCCTATAATAGCATGTCCAACTGTGCATTTCACAATTAACGGACTACACTTTCAGAAAGGGGTGGAGACGAATCCGGGCACATAATGCCTATGATTACAGACTTCTCTAGCACGTGTTAGTGTAACCGCTTCAGCTGATTCATTAGGGATATGCTTTCATCCAAAGTGACAACTGAATCCAAGCCTGGAGCTGTTCAGGGGTTGTGGGATTTTAATTTTCAACATTCCAGACACTAGTACACAATCTTCACCATTGTTTAGAACCAGTTTAGATCCAAAAGCTTTTTTTTATGCCTCTGCTGGTGTTTGTACTCTAGAGTGATTTGAAACAAGCCATCGACACATCTGTACTCTGGGTGAACAACAGGCCCACCATGGTGACGTTGGACTACTCGCTGGAGATCCCACAACCTGAAGGATCGCAGAAAGCACCTGAGATGAGGTACTGTAAACTAAAGGAGCTGAACTCCAGTCCTACAGAACCAGTGTGTAGCACAGTTTAGAGATTTTCCTGCCCAGAGACTTGCTTTCATACATACAGTCTTTAGTCAATTTGAATGGAACACTAGTGCATTTTCCTCTTATTAGAGCCCCCAGGCACCAAGGGGGGGAAGGGCCCTACTGTATCTGTTATTATTATTATTATTATTATTATTATGAGTTTTTGAAGTTTATGAAGTGTCTGGCACACCTGAAAACACAGATTTTCTTAAGACAAACAAATTTCCCTATCACATCCATTAAACTTCACCCAACAGGAAGTCATCCATTTTGGATTTTGTTGTTGTGTTTTAATGAGTATCATACTTTTAAATACTCCCCTCCTAGGGGAGGAGATTCATCAGATTCAACACAAATTTGGTCAGCATGGTGTCATGCTAAATGGCAGAGAAATGTTTGATAACTTAAACAGCGCTGCCATGGCCAGGTAATCAGTTAACATATTGCGCTGTATAAAACAGGAAGTGTGCAATAATTCCACTGAATATCATACAGTGTGGCCCGCAGTTCACGTCTGTTCAGTGATGAAGCATACACTGATTGAATTTCATAGAACCACCTCTGGCAACAGGAAGTGAGGCTCATAAACGTTAATACCCCCTTTAGGAGCTCCGTTATGATTTCAAGGTATGGGATGCAAAAGTGTGATGGTACTTTTGATATTTTAAATGGTGTTGCGTTTAAATGAATAAATTTAAAGCAATACATTAAAGTGATAAAATGTGAATGATCCTTAAACAGGAAGTGCTGCATAATTCCACTGTACATCATGCAATGAGACTTGCTGCTCAAGCAGAATAAAATGTTTTCAGAAATCATTTTGTTAATGCCACCCAACAGTATCATTAACAGATTCATACACCTTGTGAAAGGGTTGCGTAATTATTCTGTATGCCATGCGACATGGCTCAGAGTTCACATTTATGTTCAGTAATGCAACATAACATCCACATGCAAACACTTGCTCATGAAACTGACATTGCTAAACTCTTGGTGCTTGTAGCGCTGCAGAAATGCCATGTGTCCTAGATAATTGGCCCAATGAAAAAAAAAAGAGAAAATAAATGCTGCATATGATATACACAGTGTTTTTAAACCAATTATTTATATAATTCTCTAGTAGTTTTCCATAGCTGTATTCTGACCAATGAATGAAAGTTTTATGAGTACGTTTTAAGCCCTACGTACCCCTCAGCAATTTTTTTTCTGCTTTTTGGTTTGATTAATTATGTGCAGGGTGAAACCAAACACCCTAACTTGCGAGTATTTGAGCAGTGAAATCACTCCACTGTGCTGCACTCCAGGTCCTAATATGAAAAACAAGATAAAGTGAGGAGCAGGCCAGAGAGATGATTGATGACGTGTGATCAGAACACAATATTGATTATTTCAATACTACATTTTATTTATTGTGTCATTTATGTATGGTGCTCAGGTTTGCTATTTTATGAGATTCATGCACCTAAGAAACTAGCAACCCAGTGTATATGGGTCAAAAAAGAGTTTTTAATAGAATAAAAATGTAAGAAAATGTTCCTTTTATCACCCTTAAGCCTTCTTCAGTTTGTCTTTTGACAGGGTTATAGAGTTTCTAGCAGATCATGTGGAACCTTTTTTTTTAATATACCACAAGAATTAAATGTATTCTATCTTTTAAGTAAGGAAATAAAAAAATAATCCATGCTGGAGTGGTGTGATATGGCAAGACGTGAAACGGAGTGCCGTTAAAACCCCAGATATTTATCATTGGATTAGTTTCATACAACTGCATGGTCTGTGTGTTGTTCTGCTTATACCACAGTGATCTGCCAACAGTTACAATGTTTAGTTTATTAATAAGTGAAACATAGTGCATTTAAGTTTATAGTTAAGATTTATTGTTGTTTAATATCTACGAGACAAGTTAGTTCCTGTTCTCACTTAAATTATAGCGATAACCAGTCGTTTCTCAGCAGCATCTCCTCTCTCTCTCTCTCTCTCTCTCTCTCTCTCTCTCTCTCTGTCTGTCTATAGAAACAATAATGTATTAGATTATATTTATGGTACAGCTGGAACTACTGTTAGAGCTGTGCAATTATACAAAAATCCTGCGCATCTTCTGGCCAATCAGATTCGAGAATTCCACTGTGCTGTGATATAAATTTTTTTTAAACATTTAATTCTAGAATTTTACTGTGGACCGTTGTCTTTATTCTGAATGACAGTTTTGTACTGTAGCATGTTATAACTATATTTTTCCCCTATGTAGTTTAAGTGAGAATATCTATAAATTCCTGTCAATTGAACAACCAGATGTATAAAACACATGTCCCGTCTTTGACCCATAGGGCTACACTGGTTTTCCAGGTATATCCGTCTAGTAACTGCTAATAAACTCAGTATTGTTATTTATAGGTATTAGGAAGAGCAGGAGAGCATCCTACATTTGCATTGTAATGCTGATGACTGATGAATGATTCACTTTTGCTGCTGTTTCTTTAGTAATCCTGCACATTGTGTGTCTTATAATATGAGGAAGGAGCTCCTAATATCCTGTGTATGTCTTACAGTAAATTCCGCCTGTCGTATTACCCACACCAGCTGGAGAGCTTCATGGAGCTGCTGAAGGCCGCGTTCTTTGGAAAGTGCAAGCAGAATGTATTTGGTGATTTCAAGCATTATACTCCAGGACAAGGAGAAGCTCCTCGTTACTTCATCCACGTTATTGAAAAGACTGCTTAAGGCAATCTTTATGACCCAAAGAGCTCTAATTTTTATTTTATCTGTACTTTTGATTCATCCGCATTATTTCTGCTTCATTTGCTGTTGTTTTAATGGAGGTCTGACCTTGAAAGCCTTCCACAACAACAAAGGCTGAGCTGAAGACACAACACAATTGCACAACTGCAGATCATGACTTCACAACAGAATGTGTGAAACCCAAAGAGTATTGGGGTTTAAATGCTTATTCACCGCAGTGCAGCTCATGTTCGTGTGTGTGTGTGTGTGTGTGTGCGTGTGCCGCTGAATATTTTGTCCATCATTCCACTCACCCAACAGCATGATCTGGAGATTGAAGGTTATTGCTTATCTGTGCCAGGAATTTCAAACTTAATGATTTCTATGATCCTAAACTTTTATAATCTTGTTTTAATTTTAAATGCATAGATCTGCATTGCAAAATTTTAATCCACAACCACATGCCTTAAACTGAAGCTGACAGAAAGAATAAAGTTGTGTCTAGTCATCCAAATCCTCCATTAAAATTAACTAGGAAAATCTTTTACACATATAACTGGCTTACTTTTTACTTTGCTTTTCATCCAGCTTTACTGGTAGCCATCTTTTGTTTAAAAAGTCGTTGCTGAACTCGTCAATGCCAGACTGAGCCAGAGACCCAAAAGTTCTTATTAGTCCATGTAGTCTGAATAAGGATGGAGTCTGTACAGTTGTATTTTTTCAAATTGGATGCCGTGTGTATTAATTCAGCAGAGGCCTTTAAAGGAAACTCCACCCTGATTGACTTTAATGGTGCCTAAATGACTTAAATGGTACTGAATGATGTAGTGAAATTCTGAGTGGACTTTTTTATTTTAAACTTTTTTTTTCACTCACTCTATTTTGACCTTGGTTAAATATTTCCTATTTTACCCACTGATAGTGGGGCCAGTGAGATTTATCTCTCGCTTCATCTCTACCTAAAGAGAGTGATGCAGCAGCGCTTTAAGCTCTCTCACCTCCTTATGTGTACACTCTGCTAAAACAGATCAGCTTCCGAAGTTTTAATACTACTTTTAATACTAATACCACTAGTACTAATTTTAATACTAATACCATCGTCAAAGCCGTCATACTCGTCATCTGCGACATAAGAGAGGCACACAATCGATAACTTCTCACAGGGTTAACGAACTAAACATATATCTAAACCTGTTTAATGTTTTTGAGGGTGGAGCTTACCTTTAGGACTGCGACAGTATTTACAAAGCTCACAGTCTCCATCTGTTGAACTGATCATAGATGTGAAAATGTTTGAAGGTGCACTACAGAAAAATGTAGTAAGTATACTACTACAGTATAAAAAGTATACAGTTTCTTGTCCAAACCTTTTGTTGATATGTTTTAATGGTTCACTAGCTGAATTCTGTGTGTTTGTTTGGTTTGTGCTGATGGAACACCAAAGTGCAAAGTTCGGGTACAATTTGTATAACCACTGACTGTCCTATGGTAACCTGAAATGAATGATTTGCAATTTCAGGACCTTTTCAAGATCATTTGTAATTATATTGCCATGTGTCAATATATTGTTATTGCTAAAGTACTGTTTATGTGTAGGTAAGAATCTACATTATACTGACGTAGTACTTTGGGAGCCAGAATTGCAGTATAACCACATATCATCACGTGAATGTTTATTTTAAGGCAGCAACTGGTTTTGAACCCTGATGAGTTCAGTTTGGGTGAAAGTGAATGAAAAGAGCAGGCTTGTTATCAAAATGCTTTTAAAACCATGAACAGTGTCATTTTTTTGTTGATTATATGAAAAACAATTGCTTGTAAATAATAGACAAGTTAAAGGCAAGTCTTATATTACAAAGCTTTACAGACCTTTATTAAAATTGCTGTGTTAAAATTTGTCTTATTTTCTGTTGATTGGAATACATAAAAATCTCATTTTCTTCTCCCTGATTTTAATAAGCATAAAGCATATACACACATATATATTTTGTACACATAATCAATCCTTTAATCCCATATTATTGTGCACCATGAAAGCCAAAATGGCTGAATCCCAAATGGCTCACTGCTGAACATACAATGTGCTAGAAAGCATTATTTTATATGCTGTGTAGTGCAGATCAGGTGCATTTAAATTTTAGTCAGTCAGTAATGTTTGTCATTTAGGTTTCAGTCAGTCATTGATATATCTCATTTAGGTTTCAGTCAGTCTGTGATGTCTGTTATTTAGGTTTCAGTCAGTCTGTGATGTCTGTCATTTAGGTTTCAGTCAGTCAGTGATGTATCTCATTTAGGTTTCAGTCAGTCAGTGATGTATCTCATTTAGGTTTCAGTCAGTCAGTGATGTATCTCATTTAGGTTTCTGTCAGTCAGTGATGTATCTCATTTAGGTTTCAGTCAGTGATGTACAGTACTGTGCAAAAGTCTTAGGCACCCTATTTTTTTAGTGCAAACTTTGTTATAGATTTTTATTTTATGACTTCTACATTATCGAGTCAGTAAAGAAAGCAGCATATTATGTAAGAGTCTACTGTTTAGATGAAAAAAAAGAAGGCTGCTGGGTTTTGCTGCAAAAATAAGAAGCAAGTGCAACAAAGTCTCCAAAGAACTGTGGCTGGTTCTACAAGATGCACAGTAAAAACGTACCAGCAAATTGTACCCGAGAGTACTAACTGTTTTTTTTTTTTAAAGCAAAGAGTCGGCACACCAAATATTGACTTTGTTTCATTTTATTACAGTGTATTGCCCTTTATAGCATTGTTTTTAATGTAGAAACATTTAATTTCATTATTTTGAAGGCATCTGCATTTCTTTGCATGTGCCAAGACTTTTGCACAGTACTGTATGTCATTTAGGTTTTAGTCAGTCAGTAGTATCGTTTAGGTTTTAGTCAGTAATGTATATCATTTAGGTTTCAGTCAGTGATTTATGTCATTAGGTTTCAGTCAGAGATGTATATCCTTTAGGTTTCAGTCAGTCAGGGATGTATATCCTTTAGGTTTCAGTCAGTGATTTATGTCATTAGGGTTCAGTCAGAGATGTATATCCTTTAGGTTTCAGTCAGGGATGTATGTCATTAGGTTTCAGTCAGGGATGTATATCCTTTAGGTTTCAGTCAGTCAGTGATTTATGTCATTAGGGTTCAGTCAGAGATGTATATCCTTTAGGTTTCAGTCAGGGATGTATGTCATTAGGTTTCAGTCAGTGATGTATATCCTTTAGGTTTCAGTCAGTCAGGGATGTATGTCATTTAGGTTTTAGTAAGGGATGTATGTCATTAGGTTTCAGTCAGGGATGTATGTCATTTAGGTTTTAGTAAGGGATGTATGTCATTTAGGTTTCAGTCAGTCAGAGATGTATGTCATTTAGGTTTTAGTCAGGGATGGCGTTACCGACTCAATTTACTGACTCGACTCTTAACGAACCTGTTCAAATGAATCGAAATATGCAACTACTGATCATGTGATTCACCAACTATCCCATCACCTTTTAAACCTTGACCGCTAAAGCAAACCACATTCGCACTTCCATATTTTATATCCGTTAAATATCCTTCCATATTTTATCCGTTAAAAGTAATAATAGTAATCTTAGCCTAAGACCACATTTAAAATTCCTAGCAGAGTAACATTACAAATAAAACAAACCAATCTGAATCGGCTCGCTTGAAGCGAGTTGTTCACACGGAACCGATTCGTGCGCGAGTCATCTATATCTACGCTCTGATAGGGGAAAATGGCGTTTTGAGAAGAGCTAAAGATTTTAAAAACGTCCTCATCTACAAACCGGTGTTATACAGGGTTTCCCAATGTCCGTGGCCAATGCGAAACAGGCCATTTTCAACCCGGTAGGTATCATCAAGCCGGGGCGGTACCGACGACTCGTTTTTAGCATTTGTAGCTCCAGATAAAGCTCAGCTTTTGGACCAAATGTCCTGATTAGCTTCTGATATTCGGTTCAGGTGAAAGCAGATGAAACACTCAGATGTACCTCGAAAAAAGAGGCTAAAAACAAGTAGCCTCTTTGCTGTATTCCTTGTGTGTAAATGACGTAGAGATGTTATTTGTAAACGCCGTCGTTAATGTAATCTGATGGATTTATTTCAGGTAATTCCTTTCACAGGACTCATCCCAGGTGGGCTTCAGGCCGGGGAGATGGTTGTAGTTCAGGGCTGTGTCCTCAATCATGCTGACAGGTAACACCTTCACTAACCACTAAGCCTGCTTCACCTATCATCTGTTAGTCTTTACTGGCATTTTATTACCTGCAACATCAACATGATGCCTCGAACCTGGTCATTAAAGTAAAAATCCACCCTGACCTACTTCCACAAAAACCATCAGAGAATTTTTAATGGTTTCCACTACAAATACCATTACAAACCATCAGCTAACCATCAGGGGTGGATTTAGTGATTTGGGGGCCCTTTATTTAGCATTAATAATTTAAAAATAAATTATATATGTGTGTGTATATAATATAATATATATTATGTGTGTGTATATATATATATATATATATATATATATATATATATATATATATATATAATTTTCATTTTTAGGGGCTCTTGGCTTCTGGGGGCCCGAGGTGGTTGCCTACCTTTGCCTAGTGCTAAGTCCGCCCCTGCTAACCATTAAAACCATAACCATTCCCCAGGCCCTAATGGTATCCACTAAACATAACATGCCACCAATAATAGAAGGCAACAAATTACCAATAGAGACCCAGTTACAGTTTCCATTAAAACCAATACAGTTCCCATTATAACCATTACAAATTCTGTGAGGGTTTCTATTGCCTTTTTTTTAAGCAGGGATCAAGGTTCAAGGTTCTTTATTTGTCGCATACTGTCCATATTACATACATGTGATGTAATATGACGATAGTGCCTCGTCCCACAGTGCAACAATGAACAGAACAGCAATGAACTAGATATACACATGCATCATAAAAACAATATAATAAAATCTAGTAGACTATGTGATAACGTTTAGCAGCCTTTAGAGGAATGTAATGTAGTATATGAATATGCATAAATAGAATATGTTTAAAAAAACATATACAGAGCTGTAGTGTGCAAAAAATTTTTTCCATAGTGCAGCTGTTCTGTATAGAAATATACAGAGCTGTACAGTGTAAGAGTTTTTTTTTTTTTCTCATAGGGATGAATCTTTATCATTAATATCTGTTCTCTAATGGCATCCAAGACTCATGAGTTGACTTTTTTTTGTTTTTTTTTTTAAACTTCTTTCATCAATATGATGGTCTGTTTTCACTTTAGTTATCAGTTTCTACATTACTACATTACCCACAATGCTGTTTGACAACCAGCTGATAGTGATGCAGTGGGATTGAACCTTCACTTCAGCTCTACCTAAAGAGAGCGATGCTGCAGCGCTTTAATTCTTTAGTCTGTCCAGCTTTCTCACCTCGTCATCTGTACACTCTGCTCCATAATTTTCAGGCTAATACCACTAGCAACACCATCGTAGATCTCTAAATCACAGAGCCGCGTCTCTGCCATAACTCAGTGCAGATGTGTTGTATAGTTGCAATGCATTCTGGAACGTTGATGTTCCCACTACTTCTGTGCTGGATTTCTCATTAATATGACAGTGAATGTCACTGGAAGTAGTGAGTGAGACAAAAACAAAAGAAGCTCTTGCTCTTTTCGGTTTTAGGAGCTAAAAGTGAAACCTGGTTATGATTGCTTTTCTTCTGTTAAACACCATTTTAACTGCACTAGCAATGTCCTCTGGTGACGTCAAGTTTCCAGTGGAGATCTAACCAGCAAATTGTCACCAGAATCACTAAACACATCACAAACCTTTCAGTATAAACATATTTAATGTGTTTCAGGGTGGAGTTTTCCTTTAAATGTTTTGGGTGCTCTAGATAAGTGATTCAATGACCCATGACATCCACAAGCGTAAATACAGGGTGTCCCAGAGGTCACCATACATAGGGGAAATTAACACTTTTTTAGCAAAACGGAAATTTATTTACAAAACATCATCTACATGACTGCCATTTCATTGTAAACACAGATGGACTCATCTCTCCCACTCGTGATGAACTCGTGTTAACACATCTGGTGTTATGCATGTAACTGCATGATCATCGCATGCTTGCGAAAGCTTCCCGTTCCTGCCATGAGAATGATCGTCCTTCTTCTGTCAAAGGCATTCTTAAAGGCTATCTGAGGAAAAAAATGTAATATGAACCAAGTATGAAAAAATTTGGAAGACAGTGGAGACTTTTGGGACACGCTGTATTTTAGTCAGAACAATCTGTCACCATGTCACGTCAAGATTTCACAGGTCTTTTATTTATATTTTATTTTAAGGCATAGCACAGTCATGATGTGAAGCAATTTAATTGCAAGTAATTGCATTTTGTTTATACTGTGCAGTTCTCATGTAAAGATGAACACGCACAGCTGCTATAGTAAATGTGATTATTAAGCAGCGTAGTTATATAAAGTACACCTCCACTTCCAGGTTCCAGTTTGACCTGACCTGTGGCAGCAGCACGAAGCCCCGAGCTGACATCGCTTTCCACTTCAACCCCCGCTTCAGGAGCTCTCCGTGCATCGTTTGCAACTCCTTACAGCAAGGTAGCTGGGGCAGAGAGGAGATTCTCGATCAGATGCCCTTTAAGCAAGGAGCGTCCTTTGAGACAATCATTCTAGTACAGGAAGATGTGTACAAGGTGAGTGACCTGATATTCACCTTGAGAGTCTGGGGCAGAGGTGGCCTCCCACCAGGGGGCATTATTGGGCCAAAAACTGATGTGACTTTATTTTGTTGCTTCTGATGCCTGTTCCAAACTAAGCTTAAATTAAGATCAGACCTTTTAAATGCCATCTGTCTTCTATTTCACAAATCATCACTGAAATAGCCAGGCTAGTTCGACTTTTTAATGTGTTTTATTTAAATCTTTTTTTTATTGCAGCTGTGAACTACTGGATAAAATTCTAAGCTAAAAATATCTGATTTGGTATCTGTCTGAGAGTGATTTAATATCTGTTCAGTTTTCCTAATTTCCTCATTTTCCAGCCAGCAGAGGCAAGATGTCCTACAACGTTACATACCCAATGCAATGATAAACAAGGAATTAGCCCTAATCTCATTTCAAAGCAGATGGAAGCTACCTGGCATGGGGTGGTTTGATTAATAAAAGAAGACCACATTACAATCACTGTTGTCTAGCCAACACATTCAGGTTACACTAGATCTCTCTCTGTGAATGAAGACTGGTCTTTAGCTTTACTAGACGTGGACAGGCCTCCTGAAAACATTGTGAGTGCTTCCAGCAAGAGGCTGAATGTTAACGTAGATATGATCTTCCACCAGGTAGGTTTAATAAATGTGTGGCGTCCTGGAAAAACCCTGCACATAATCAAATTTTAACATTTTATTCCACATATTAAAGGTGTAGCACAATGCTATTATCTGTTTGTGTCTGTATCTGTTTTCATATTCGGTTTTAAACTGGAAGTGGTCCTGGGTGCAGGGTTGCCAGGTTCTACGTGTGATGTCCGCATATTGCATGCAGATACTGCAAATCAGAAACATGCACCACTGTTCCACGAAAAGACTGAAAAAAGAAGAACCACGTATCTACCTTTTCTGGGCATGTTTCAGGTATTTTGTGCGATTTTTGTGCTGCATCAGGGACGGCGTAACACACTCGGAGGAAAGTGCTATGCGCCCACTTCTACATGCCATAATTGGCTACTGTCGCTGTGATTAATAGGTGAGAGAGTATGCCACATCCTCCTCCCTGAGAGCAAGGCCAGTTTTGCTCTCTTGGACTCCCGGTGACGGATAGCTCTGGCATCGTCAGGATTTGACCTCGCGATCTCTGGACGTGCAATTTTTGAGTTGAAGTTAGAGTTGGAGTTTTACCAAGACCTGGCAGCCCTCCCTACAAGCTTCCGAGAGAAAAAATGCTTCATCTACAGTTGGGATCTGTATTCGTTTAGGACATACAGTATTATCTATTCAATCCAAATTAATGTATTCATATTCGGTTATACCCTTACTGCAGATAGAGCTGAAAAAGTTTTCCTGAAGAATGTAAACTGAAATATAAAGTGTGAAATATGTTTCACTTTTGCATGTGTCTCAGTCAGAAGGAATGTTATAGCATTTTAGATAGTTTGATTGTCTAGTATGGTAAAATATGTTTCTTCTCAAAGTAGACACATGAAAGTAAATAAAAAAAAAAAAAAAAAAAACTTTTTGCAATTTTTGGCAGTTTTCTGGAATGCCACACGTAATATGTCTGAGTTTGGAGATAAATAGAGGGCACTTACTATAACTAAGGGTTCTCTGAACTCTCCTAATTCAGGCACAGGCTATCAGGATACAAAGACGGTTTAGCAGCTCGTAAAAACCTTAAACGTATTTGTGTTTTTGTACCTGAAGGTTGCTGCTGATCGCTGTTTCTCTCCTGCAGGTGGCAGTAAACGGAGCTCATGTCCTGGAGTATCAGCACAGAATCCCTCTGCACAGGGTCGACACGTTCTCCGTATCAGGAAAAGTTCAAATACAAGCCATTGGCTATGTCCCAAGCTCAGTAAGAAGCTCTGTCTCATCTCAACAGCCAATTATCTACTGATTTGTTTATTTATTTATTTAAATCAGGAGGGTTATTAATAATGATGATAATCTCAGCTTCATTTCCACAGGCAATATTTTCAGAATCAGGTGATTTGGTGAGTTCATGAGTTCATCTAACCGAAATAATATTATGAAAACAGAATGCCAAGTACACCAGTTACAAGTTACATATTTTCTTTCTCCCTCTAGAGTATACCCTACAGGGGCAGTATACTTAAAGGGCTCAGTCCTGGACAGCACATTACAATTAAGGGCCACGTCAGCTTATTTCCTCACAGGTACTTCAGCACTGCTCCTTTATTTTATAATTGTATGTAACAGTCACACTATAACAGCATTTTTCTTGTGTGTTGTAGTTTCTCTGTAAACCTGAGGTGCAGCGAGTCAAAAAACATCGCCCTACACCTGAACGCACGGATCAAATCAGGCACGCTGATCCGCAACTCTTTCTTAAGCGAGTCTTGGGGACCGGAGGAGATAGAGCTGACATACTTCCCGTTCACAGCTGGGAAATACTTTGAGGTATGAGTGTGTATTACAGCACAGGAAAGGGGCTCAGAGCACTTCTGACTTTCACATAACAGACTTTACTGAGTGAAAACATTACTGTAAGTAGAATTGCTCCAGCTCTGATGCAATACAATATAGAGACTTTCCCTACAGTTGGAACAGCATGTCATAGTTTCTGAAAATCTGAGTTATACCTTTAATGTTATTTCTATATGTGGCCTTGTCCTATAAAATCTTTATAGTAGTCTGGGAAAATCCTTCATATGGTGAAATTGTGACATTTTTCTACTGTGCAATTCTGAAAACAGACTTTCCTGGACAGAAATATGTTTCTCTTTTGCATGAAATTAAAATGTAACGTTATTGCATTTTAATTTCTAGTTACCCCCAAAATTAATCAAAAAAACTTGGAAAACTGAATTTAAAGATTGCATTACACCTGTGACATGAGCATTGTGGGTATTTTAACAGCTGATACCTGATTCACTAACTGAATTAATTAGGTTTATGTCCATTTTGCTGTGGCATGTAATTTTCAACCAATTTGTTCAATATGACATTTACTGAAATCACACTTAGTTAGTATGTTTTTACAGGCAGACTGTTTTTACCACCACAATTGCTAAACGTACCCAACATGATCCCAGAAGGAAGAGAAAATATTTTTTTGCCAGAATTCAGCCACAGTGACATCCAACAGGGTTTTCCCAGACCGTCTTCCACATCGTACAAGATAACCAAAAAAAAAAAAAGTAACGGATTTTTATTTAAAGCAATTTCTAGCTAAGTCTCCCCTATCACATAACAACTATGAGTTTAGGATAGTAAATGCTTCTTTCGAGACATGTGTAGCCACTTCATATTTCTAAACTGTAATATCTTAGGGCAGATGAACACACTTGGAGGAGAGCACTAACGCCTCTATTCTGATTGACAGGAAATATAGAGGTAGACAATCAAATTGATGATGACAAGGAGAACGCTTAGACTGTTGCATCACTGATTTTTAAAAACCCAAGTCAGCGAAAACATTATTAAAACATGTTATTACTCCTTAAGATCATGACATCATGACCACTCCTCTGAAAGGAATACCTCAACAAGTTTTTAACCTAATCTCTATCTTCCACATCTGTAGTGTATGTGAGATTCACTACAGTGAAGAAGTGATACTTTACCCTTAGTCTGGATTAGTTTGCTGAATTTTGTCCTCCTCATCAAACTTACCTTCAAGGTCAAAAGCACTTTCATTCCAGACTCGTTGGAATGATTCAACACTCACAAAGAATCACAAAGACAAGTAATTGGAGATAACATTTAATAAAAGTAAAAAACAGATTAAGAATGGCTTAGGTTAAAAAAAAAAGTACTTTAATATAACGAGCCATGGTTATTAGGTTTACATGTGAGGCTCCTTTATGGAGATAGAACCTGTAGTTCCCACATTATCAATCCTTCTCATGATGACTTACATAACATCAATTATTCACAAATGTGTTTGGTGATTCATGATGCAAAAAAAACAAAACAAAACAAAACACAAAAAAACCAAAACCTTCGTATGATACTTGAGTGTTAGAATAAAACAAGATGGGAATAATACATTGCTCAATAACAGCTGAGAAGTGACAACCCGAGAACTATCTATGCGCAGTAATAATAGTAAGAATAAAAATAATTACACTTGGATACTGTAGATTTGTACCCAAGAGCTGCTGCTGTAATCATGAAGACTGCCCTGTGCTCATCCCAGGACTCTTATTAACAGTCTGATCATACTGAACATCCTTTCAACACACTCGGTACTGTTTGTGTTTTCTCCTCTACAACTATACTATATACTGTAATTGCTTACAATCCCACTGTCTGGTGTCACCCAGAAGAGGATGAGTTCCTTCTGAGTCTCGCAAGGTTTCTTCCTCTTGACATCTCAGGGAGTTTTTCCTCACCACTCTTACCTCTAGCTTGCTCATTATGGATCTAAATATAAATCTGCATCCTGAAGTGATTTCCATGGTGATTTGCATAAAGCCCAATTGGAATGTAGCAAAACAAATGTTATTAAAATACAAATTATCTCACAGTATTTTATTGCTGTGTATTAAATTGAAACTGAAATTGTGTCCGATTTGCAATGATTTCTGGGATTCCACCAAGGGCATATTAAAACAGGATTAATTCAGTTACTAGATATTGAATGCTCACCAGTTGTTCCTGTCATTTTGTGGCAGAAACAACAACAACATAATTAGAAAGCACACAGATTTCTGGTTCTCCGTGGCTCTTTAGCACATTAACACACCTGTTCTTGTCTGTGTCCTCAGATCATCATCCTGTGCCAGACTCACCAGTTTAAAATCGCTGTGAACGGAGAGCATCTGCTGGAGTACAGACACCGAGTGCAGGACCTGAGCTCCATCACCCAGCTGGAGGTCCTCGGAGACCTGGACTTACAGGACATTAAGCTCTGGTGACTCTCAGATCAGTAACAGCACATGCTCACTTCAGCACTTCTGTCTTTCTTTCTTTCTTTTTTTTTTTTTTAACAGCCAATTAACGAATACACAGCTGTGTCACTGAAAGAGAACGCCCAATGCACACCACTGCATGTGAGGAAAGGGCTGCGTTTCCAAAACATGATCTGAGACCTGGATCCATGGAACTTTTTTCCATAGTGTTGCAATTAGCTAATCGAATTAAAAAATATATACATATATATATGTACATAATCAATGGCTACTTACTTGCCTTATGTCACAATGACATAAAAACATGTATTAAAAAAGTCAGGGTACATTTTATGAGACGAGACAGTCTGAAAAAAATGCACAGAGGATTTACTATCGACTCGAAAAGCTGTTATAAAAGCTATTATCTGGATGAGTGAAGATGCTGGACATGGCATCTGTAAGGCATAGTCAATAATTTTTATTTAAAGCTTTAAAGTGACATTACAGTGGTTGAGATGAACCACTATTAAAGTTGCTATACAGTTAAATGAGCAAGAACTGATTACAAGTGATTAATCTTAAACGTGGAAGTTGAAGAGTTTTATTTTAAATTGGAGTTGAAGTTGTCTCAGTTAGTGCATAATTTTATGCAAAACACTACTGCTTTTAAAACGATCAGTGCTGCATCAATCAGCCCTGATGTTACAGTGATGAAATTATAGTTATTATAGTTATAAGCCTAACTGACTGGTCATTGCATTGAATCTAAAACTCAATAACCTCAATGACAGTAAAATAAATATATAATAAAAATGTCAGCTTGAATCTAACAGCAGTTGTGATAAAACTAGACGGAGTGCTGCTCAGAGAATATCAAATGTTATGAAAGTGTAACTGGTTTGGGGTTTCTGGATAGAAATGTTAGGAATAGAAGTTGAAATGGCTCCAATAAATAAATACGAGGGTACATATTTCCCTAATGTGCCTAATATTTAAGTATGAAGGATTATACATATGAAAAAAATGTACTGCATTCTTCAGGGGGTCGGTGGATTTTGTTTAATACTGAATGCAACAACTAGAATAATGAACAAATCAGAATGCTGTTGTGTTAAACGAACATGGTGGAGAACCTGAGAAGAGTGAACAACATGATACGAATGGACTGCACTCACAATGAGGGATAATTCTACAGTTTTTACACCCATCATGTTCAGTTTTGGTTAAAATGGAGGACTGTATAAGCAGTTTGCAAAGAGTGCAAATGTATTGTTACGGAGTAACAGTATTATTATAATTAATGTGCTTTATACTTATGTATTTAATAAAGCATGTGATAAACACTACAGTGAACTTGCAGGCTTTATTCAGAGTTGGAGGCTCAAGTCCAATATTTACACAGGGAAAGTTCCTCATATTCAGACTCGGGTTACGCACGTCCTTAATTATTTTCTTGGCTCGTGATTCAGATTATGCAAATTACCTGCAGGCAGTTCATGTCTGTGAGGTTGCCCAATATTTATTGAGTAGAAACGTCAGAGACAGACTTTTTCCATAACATCTAGACCAACACCTTTAATCTGTATCTACTGTTTATTTGCCTGTACTGAGAAACGTGAAAATGTTTATTTGACACTCATGATAATACAATGTGGTATTCCTTTATAGAGTTGGTAAGAGAATTGGATGCTAATCTAACAGCTGAACTTGACCAGATTATAAAATATAACCATATAAATATACCATATACCAAATATACCATAAAAAAAAAAAAAAAAAAAAAAATATATATATATATATATATATATATATATATATATATATATATATATATATATATTTCCCCCTTTAATATTTTTATTTTACTTTTTATACATTTATTTACTCATTTTTTATTTATTGTTCCCCCCTTTTCTGTTTTGATCTAATTACAAATACATATTTTCTTTTACTTACTATTTAATTAGTAATATTCATTTTATACCATTTATGTACCATTTCCCTAAACAACTAATAGTGGTGATAGTGAGTGGGTGTGTGGGGTGTGGGGTGTGTGTGTGGGTGTGTGTGTGGGTGTGTGTGTGTGTGTATATAGGGGGAATTGTTTGCATGGGATTGGGCAGTGTTTTGAATGAGTGTTTTTTTTTTTTTTTAGCTTGTTTCTTTCTTTGAAAAAATAAAATAAACCTTGTTCAAAAAAAGAAAGTCATTATAATTGAAGTCTAGGGGCAGTCATTGAGGAGGTTGACGTTTATGTGAAAAATTTTTTATGAAACCTTTCATGAATCCTACAATCAAAGCTAATTGTAAAATAAGCTCCAAATGTGTAATTCGTCCTTTTTCAGCGGGATGAATAGTCACCACAAAATGTTAGCCTTTAAAGTAAGTTTTACGTAACAGGAATTACTTTTTATTTTACTGAGCCAAGGTTTGAACAGTGGAAAAGAAAAAAACATGTAACAACTAAAATATTTATATATATATCTATCTCATCTAAAAGATTTTAGAGTTTAGAGTGTAATGGTTGTGAATTTGCATCATATAATCACATTTATTAATAATGAAACAACTGCCCTTAGGCTTCTATCTGAATTTTGACTAAATAGGTTAGCAAATTCATGTCTGCAGTAATCACACACACACTACAGAGTGGTAGATGTTGAAAAACAGTGTTCTTTTAAGTTTATACATGTATTCGTTCAATAGTAACAAAATTCTTTGATTTTCCTGAAAATTAAGACATTTTTGAGTGGATCCTGTTATTTCAGAACAATAACACCAGTTTGTACATTTAAAACTGATTATATAAAAGTAGCACTTATGTAATTGTTGATCTGCTCTGGATGAAAATTTGACTAAAGGGCATGTGGTGAAAAGTTCTGGAATACAGAGACAAAATTAATAATGTATTTCTTTGAGATTAATGTACAAGCTGGTTATTGCAAAGCAAGTGTAACTAAAATGCATGGAGTTTTTTGTCAGTCCTAAAACAATGGCATCCTAATGTAAGTCTGAAATTAAGTAGGTAACTGGTGCTTGTAATGAATCAGATTTTATTGGGCAGTGTATTTCTTTCATGACACAGTATCATAGGTCATGTTGGTAAGACATTCACCACAGCCAATCGTCACAACATAACACTGTGTTTATGCAGACCAGGGAAGTTTGCAGCATACAACACTGAATCTTTAAAGATGCAGGAACAGCTTTTACAGAATCCCATTAAAACTCAGGGAATGTAGTAATATCCATGTGATATACACCAATTTGTTAAGAAAGGAAAACATTTCTTTTGTGCCACAACACAATACCATATTCTTTCCAAAATAGTTAAAAAAGAAAAAGTGTACGCATATGCAACATGATGACAACACCTCACGTTATCAACCGTGCAATAATCTCAAAAGACAGGAAGGCAAAAACTGTCCGTTCCCAGTCGTCAGGCAGAGATTCTGAGTTCCAAAAAACAAAACAAAAAAACCCACAAAATCAGCCCAAAATACAAAGTGAATCCCAGCAAGTGACACATGAAGCAGCTATTCAAGTGGAACATCCTCTTCTTAAATGGTTCGATGCACTGAGTTAGTTACAGCCCTTTGTTTTAGAAGCCACCCAGCCTCGAGGGCAGCAGCTCCTGTACAGACAGTCAGAGGAGCAAAGACAGATTTGGCAGCTCACTTTGTGACTAGGGAGTGTTGCAGATTGTGAGCTGGGTTTAAATGTGTTCAAGTCCACACTGAGTGACTCTGGGCTGCTCATATCACTGAGATTGTAGAGTTACGATGAGGAGCTAGCAGGCTCTTGGCACAGATTAAAGGGCAGTGTGGGGGACACACACAATGACCACGCATCAGTCTATTTAAACAGAGCTGAGTTTGACCAGGCCTCTGACCGAGTCCTCGTGTAGAGAGTCCTGGCTGGCAGGGTTGTAGAAGGGCGCCGTGTGGCTGTGGTCCAGCGGGTTTGTGCAGGGAAGCATGCCTGGGGGTGAGGGGGCATCGTCAGGTGTGAGGAAGTGGTGCTGGGCCTCGGGGGCAGGAGGGCTCAGACTCTCAGCTTCACAGCTCAGACTTGGGGTGGAGGTGGGTGGTGTGGGCTGGCCGAGAGGAAGCAACGGACACGGAGCGCCTAGAGCTGGCCTGCCAGGCACCGATGACTCATCAGCCATGACTGGAGTCTCGCTCTGCAGCAACGGCGTAGCGGCGGCCTGCAAAACGAATTTGGTGCTCTGAATGCACTGGTCTTGGTCACACTGAATAAGAGAGAGAGAGGGTACACAAAAATAAAAGGGGTGGGAGGTGAAAGATGTAATTTGATGGGATGAATAGGGAGAAAATTGGACAGAAATTGTTATCGATCAGGGTTGAAGTGAATAAGCAGAAATAAAAGATGTTAGTGTCATTATGTCAATACAAAAACGTTACCTCACTCAAAAGAGCACATCTGTTTATTCAGCCCAAATGAATCAATGTGTGTGAGCAACACTGAGCAGAGCCTTTCTAACACTACCATCGATCATTTTCATTAAGCATAACAACATTAAGCGCAGTTTTGGTCACAGGGAACAATTGATCACTCTGGGAAAACAGCTGTGTTCCCTTCAGGTAGATCTTTCCAAAACAATTACAGATTTTTTTCACTGCAGTTACAACACACATCGAAAGGCTTTTTAAGGACAATTACGACAGACTTTTGAGGTACCATTATTAGGCATGGGACGAATGATGGATAGTATCGGGAAACGCAGATAGATTCTAACTATCCTGATGGCTATCAAGTTGGCGATTTGAATGTCTGTGGGAAAACGTGGTGTCTGCAGCTTTAAGATCAACAAAAATAAAGTGTGTAATATCTCGTAAAGCATGTTGTAACTTGTAATGCCTATTTTGTCTCCTGTATAGTCCCTAATAACCTGCTGTCTGACAAAACATTTTATTCTGACGCATCTCAGCTTCCCTTGCCCGTGATGCCAAACAGATAACGCCGTGAATGTTTTCGCTCCCAAAACATGAACAGAGATTTTAATTAATTAAAAAAAGTGTTGTTTATCAGGGCAACTCAGTAATACAATTCAAGAATTCAATAAGTATCTCTGCTACTGTTCACCACCGAACACACGTACATGTAGTTTAAATAATTTTTCTTCATTTCATAATGAGTTTAGTTAGCAAATAACTTACTCTTATTTAAAGCAGCATTCCTGACCTTGTTAAAGAGTAATTAAGCAAAATAAAGCAACGACAAAAACCTGACTAAATGCTAAAGCTAGCGATTGCAGCTACAGCCGACTCGTAACAAGTGTCTGGTATTTTTTCCGCTGTAATGATGTATCATATATACGAAATGCGTTATGTATGTGTGGCCACGCCCCCTTCTTTTCCCCGTCAAGGCCACAGACAATACTATTATCAATTGGTGATAGTTAGGGGGCACAATATGGCAGATTACACACAATCTCGCAAACCTAACCACTGTATAAAAAAGTAACTGACATGAAGCTGGTGTTTAGTATGGATTACTTCAGATACACCTAATATAATTAAATTTATGTTCAGGTGAGGAATCAGTGCCACATGTTGATCTAATCAATACAGTGGAACAATGGGAAATGTAATGCACAGGAGGTAATTGAGAGCAAAATCTATACTACGTTGCTTTCATGATGCAAATCACAATGTTTTAGGAATGAGATACTGAAATGCAGTTCATTCCTAAAACATTGTGATTTGCATCGGTACCGTATTCCACTCTGTGGTGAGGTAAAGTGACATAAAGTGACATAACTAGAAGTTACAATAAGCACCTCATTGTATACCTCATTTCATTCAGCAATTATTTTACGAATTGTAAAATGATTATTTTACGAATTGTAAAATAATCCAATCACAATAGATGGGACTGAGAAACTACTCTTGTCTTTTTCTGGCTTGTCAACTAAACTTCAAATACCTTTTTTTTGGAATAAATTCGAGGAGAAGTAAACAGCGTGCTGCGTCAAGTGAAGCGTGAGGATGTAAGAGACACCTGAATTGTTGACTATTACAGCACATGGTGCAGGTGCTCAGTCACTGGGAATTTTTTTTTTTTTTTTGTGAAACAGCTCCATTAAATCTGTCTGTCCCAGTTGGTGGCATAACCATTTTCCTGACAATCATCTTACCTTGGAGGTGACAGCTCAAGAAGACATGCAGTTCTCGTTTCTAACATTATAGGAAGTTAAGGAACCGTTTCTGGCTCTGTGACAGACCCAGTCTTCCATTTCTCAGTCTCATAGCTACACAGATTTCCTTTTAGTTTTACTATAGTTATGCTGAATAATAGAAAAGAGCACTTCCATGAGGCTAAGCTGTCTGTGAAACTAACTTTAAAGAACTGTGATTACATTTCATTATGGCATCACGGCATTATTGCATTCAGTTATATGACTGACTGTAATGTGACTAGGCTAAGACTATGGGCTCATTTTAAGAAACATGCAGTGTGGTAGCTGAGTCAAGAATATTTCAAAGTAACTTGTACATGCAGCACTTGATTCTTTAAAATCAAATCTCATTTTGTAGCACATTCCATCATCAGTACCAGTGCGCTTGAATAGATCAACCTTTTGAGATTATCACTACACTCATTTTTATAACAGTACGCCTATAAAGTGGCCTGAAAAAAGAAATCGTTTTTCAGTGATGACATTAAGTACCATAAAAATGTTGATGTACTTTAATGTGACCAATTTCTCTTAAATTACTCTTAAAACTCAGCTTCACCCCTTTAAGTATGTTATCAACTACAGGCAAGATATAGGCAAGTTTGTAACTTTCTATACCTGTTACACTTGATGAATTATACTTTGTTGTTATATGCAAGTATTATTTTGGTGTATTTATACTTAAGTGTCATTGAAAACTCAATACGTGTATTCTCACTTGATTACATTTCCAAGGAAAAAAAAATGTGCACCTGAAGATGGAAGGATGAGTCTTCCTGGTCCTACCTCACCAAAATATTTCATTGTACTAGAATAAGAAAAGACTTGTATAAAATGTGGCCTTTCCTGTGTCTCACTAGAAGACATGAATGGCATCTAATTTTGAAAAAGCATGTTGAGGTAAGTTTCACTAATTTTTTTTAACATTAACCGGTGATATTTATCGAAGTTAGCCTGATTTCTTTGCTAATGCCAGGTTAGACTAGCATCGATTCCAGTAGCTAACATGAACTGGCTAGGCAGCAAGTCAAATTCTAGCAAATGGTAAATATCGGTTATTTACAGGATATTTCACGGCTGATTAATTCACTATCAAAGCATGTAGTGTTAGTCATGCATATGATCAGAAAATCTTAGGGAGATGAATGATGGTCTCAGGCAAAATATTGTAGTTGCTTTAAAATGGTTTAAAATGGTTTAGATAAGTAATAAAAGTCATGTTTAACACGAAAATATTAACAACTTAATCTCATTGGTAAAACACGTTTACTTTTAATACTTGAGTACATTTAAAAGTAGCAACTTTATTTATAAATAAAGTATATATTTTTTTTTGGTTGGATACTTCTACTTTTAATTGAGTACGATTTCGAAACGTTATCTATACTTTCACGTTAGTATAATTTCTCAGTACTTTTTCCACCTCAGCAGTTAAACTTCACAGCATTCAACAGAAAGATCAAAACCACTTGAACAGAATGCTCACTGGAAAAAACGTATTATAATAAATAGCATACTATCAAACTAAGAGAAGAGGGAAAAAATACTATGTCTACAAGACTACAAGATGTCACTGGGGTTTTTTTGTGCTCTTTGAGGTGCAGCTGCTTATAAGTAAGGAATGGCTCTTTGAAGGTCATCAATGAAAGTAAAGGAAAAATATGGCTGAAACTATGGCGCACCTATATGACTTTCAGAGTGTGATGTAAGTCAAGACCTGTTCGATTTAATTCTCTCTACAAACCTACACAAATAAAAGGGGATTCAGCAGAAGTCATTCCACTGAATCATACACAAAAGCACAGCTCATTGAATGCCACACAAGTCTTTAGTAGCCGTTAAAACATAGTCTAGCTTGTTTAGATTGCTTAGATTGCTGGGTTTTGCATTCCACAAAATGCATCACATACCTAGGACAATTTTTTTTTGTTGGTAAACTTAAGGTGATAAGAAATGCGAGACGAAGCATATAATCATATCTACATAAGTGCATTCAGAAAAAGGTTTTGGAGACCAGATTTCACGAGGCAATTTGGAAAAATAACAGGTCAATGATTATGGCTATCACTTTTCTCAAAACGCTGGAATAGATGACTGCTTTCATTATAAAACAAGCTCTAGAGAGAGCTCAGTATTGACAAAAATGAAAACAACTTTGTTAGAACTGAAGTGAAAATAAGGGTCTTATCAAACTTCAGAGATGACAGAACTCCTAAATCAATAGAGTCATTAAATATTTAACCACATGCTGAGCGATCGACAGTCCAATTTTTAGAACAGGAATGAATTTTACTTCCTGTTTTGGATTCTCTTCATTAATGTAATATTTCACAAAAACAGAGTCAAACCATATCTGCACGCTAAATTCATAAATACTACTATTATCATAAAGCAGATCTTAGGTTATGGTTAATCATCTTCATACCAATCTGAGATTATTTTTACTACAAGCTTTAATAGCATTAGTGTCAAAATAATCTTTTAAAGGCATTATTTTTGGCTTCTGAATATAGAGCCACTATCTCAGTAACTCTGCTTAGTGTTTTGGTAGTAGACATAAAGGGCATTCAGAGGGATTGGCCTCCAAAATGTTATTACTTTCATCACAGGATTTTATTTTAGGAACAACACAGAGAGGATGTTGAACAGATCAGCCTGTGGCAATGTTCTGAAATGTTTGTGCTCTCTTCACTCTCTCTTCTCCCCACTAGCCTCCAGTGTCCCTGTGTCACCCTGTCACACCTCATACAGGACAATGACATTGACATCAACAGTGAGAGGTTCACTGAAACTGGGCAGTTTTTTCCCTGACAGGAGTGAAACCTGATGAGGTTTTCTGCTACTGTAGCCCATCTACCACAAGGTTTGGTGTGCATTCGGAGGTGCTTTTTTTTTTTGCTCACCACGGTTGTAAAAAGTGGGTTTTTTTTTAAGGTAACTGTTGCCTTCCTGTCAGCTTGACCCAGTATGGCTATTCTCCTCTGACCTCTCTCATCAACAAGACATTTCTTCCTGCAGAATTGCCACTCACTGGATGTTTTTCACACCATTCTGTATAAACTCTAGCGACTATTGTGTGTGAAAATCCCAGGAGAACAACAGTTTCTGAAATACTCAAAGCTGCTCACCTGGCACCAAGAACCATTCCACGGTCAAAGTCACGGAGATCACATTATTTCCCTATTCTGGTGTTTGAACATTAACTGAAGCGCTTGACCTGTATCATGATTTTATGCATTGTGCTATTGCCACATGATCGACTGACCGGATAATTGCATGAATGCGCAGGGGTTCCTATTAAACTGGCCAGCGAGTGTATTCAGACAGCTTTAAGGTGCGACTCCCCTGCAGCTAACTCGTACATCAACAGATTCCATGCATCTTCCTTAATGAGAGTCTAAATGAGGACATCATGTCTCCGGGCATAGCTTGTAATTTCATATTTCTCTCCACATTGTTTTAGTAATGGCCCTTAATTATGAAGATGCGACTTAATTATCAAGTCTCATTATTAGGTTTTATGAGGTCTGACTCATTTTTCTCTCAGGGGGGACACAATTGTTTTACTCACTAGATTCCATGTTAATTGGAGCTGTATTCAATAGGCTGTGTATTATTTATTAAAGATGGATTCATTGTTCTACTGAACTGTGGTAAATCAAAAAAGGCATGCAGGTCTGTGGAAAGGAGCAAAGCAGCCAAGCAGAACTTCCTTTCGAACTGTCAACACGAAGCCACTTTAGAAAGAAGTAGTTACAGTGTGTGTGGTGTAATTGTGGTGTTTTGATAAACCACAATGTTGTCTTAAAAGGGTAAACAAGCTTTCCACAGTGGTTATTAACATGCTAGATTTTATGTAGTGACAAAACGTGGTGCTAGACTGTAAAGTGATGCTGCCAATTCTAACCCCAGTCTTTAAACTAGTGGTGGATGGTACACTCTCTGAAAACTACTTTTCCTCGGTACACCTTTAATGTGTCTTTCACCTGCAAATGTGGATATAGTGCGCCTTTTAAAATAGATTAACATGCATAAATGGACCAACATGTTTAGTATCCTTTTCTATAATGTGATTTCCCTTTCACAAGGACTGAAATTACTAACAGTATGGTTTTATATTATATTATATTATATTATATTATATTATATTATATCATATTATATTATATCATATTATATTATATCATATTACATAGTCTCAGGTACAGTTTGTGCAGTTTTATAAGGAAATGAGCTGTAAGTGTTACTGAGCATCTTGCAGAAGCAGCCACAGTTCTTCTGGAGACTTCGACTGTCACACTTGCTTCTTATTTTTGCAGCAAAACCCAGCAGCCTTCATTATGTTTTTTTGTCTGAAAAGTGTCTCTTATGTAATATGCTGCTTTCTTTACTGACATACAAACATTTTTTTGTAACGTTTAATTTTGTGCTAGAAAACTAATGTTTGGAAATCTAAAGTGTTTTTGTACTGAATCAATATTGTAGAAGCCATAAAATAAAAATCTGTAACAAAGTTTGTACTAAAATCTATATAAAAAATATATATATAAAAATAAAAAAAAGGTATATTGGATATTTGATTTGGAAAATAAATTTATTTTTGGAACTGGAAATGTTTACGTCTGAAGAGACTTGATTTTTTCTTTTGTTAGGAATGATTTTTTTTACATTTATACTTTATTATATTTTATTATATTTACAGTGTAAGTGATTGCGTGAAAGAGTTTAACTCTCAAAAAAAGTGCTTCTGTTCAAAAAAACATCTTAATGCCATCTTTAATGATGTACTAACAATAAATAGACAAGGCTTTTAAAGCTGCACTAAGTTAGACTGACTATAAAAGCATTTAAATGACAAGATTTTTTATTTTTTTTTCAGTTTCTTAGACTTCAAATTAATGCTATCCTTTAAATCCAACTTTTTGCTGAATATTTTGAGCTGGGAGGCAACCTTACATCCTGCAGGCCAGAGCTGGACTGATAAAAGTTGGGGAACTTTGGGGTTTCACAGCAACAGCAGAGTGAAAACTTGTGCAGACACAATTTTTTTTTTATTTGCAGATAAATGCAGATAAATGCACTCATTTAAGAGGAGTTGTTTATGTGTTATTGGTCTACAAATCTTTTCTCTTTTTTCTTTGGTCTGGCCCAATTGACATTGAATTGAGTGTAATGTAACCTGCTACCTAAAATGAAATTGACACCCCAATTAAGTATGAAGTATGAGTGTAAAGTATAAAAAGGCAAATCAAATTAAATTTAAGGTTGCAGTTTAGCAAATAATCATATCATATAACTTTATCATCTTTATCATCAGTGGTTATAAAAGAAATAGTATCTTATAAATAAAAATAAATAATAAACGAGTTCTGAGTTTTTTGTGGTAGATGCACACTCCTTCTCCATACGTGTTACTTTGTGGATATAGACATCAGTATGTTGAATGTCCTTAAACGTGATTATATAAGCTAATAATCTTACTTGCAGACTTTAGAGCAGGGACTACACTATTAGCAATAGTAATTAGCCTTCAATATGAATCCATTTTTTAAAAATATCTTTGTCTCTTTAATACCTCATTGCATGAATTTGATTACTGCATGACAAATGGCAGCATTTTGGAAGCGAGAATACTGAAAAGTGGTTGAAATGGAGACAGCGTGAGAGATATTCAGGTGCTAGTCATGCTGTGTTCACTGTCGCGCCACAATCAGTGTGGATACTCCAACAGAAAACTCACTCGGTTCTTCACAAATTACTACTTAAACATGATCCTAAACTAAAAGAAATCACATCATTAGATGAAGTATGACGACTATGTGCATTAAAGGCATATCTGTTACCTGATTAAGTACATCTGGCACCTGTATAGTGTCAGCGTTTCCAGAAATGCCGACGCAGTTCTTGGAAAAGTCCATTTATAGACACGCTTGTGGCATTGCCCCCCTTTATACGGCACTTCCTGCTGCCACAAAATACAGCTTTTGTGATCAGATGAAGCCATGTTGGAACTGTGAATGCAAAGGACTTCAAAAGGCCTTTATCATTTCCCAAGAAAGCTGGACCTTCTGGCTGTAGGAGAACAAAGAGCTACACAAGCTCAGCGCTGCGGCGGCTTTAAGGGCTAAAACCCAGTCAGGTCACAAAGTTCTGTCTCTCGCCAGTATCTTATTTATGTCACTGACAAAGATGCTCGTTTATCTGTCCTATGATGAACTTGTGTATTTATAGAACACCTAAACAGACTGACTGATCAGCAGACTATGCTGCAAGTTAGAAAAATTTAGCAAAACAAAGCACTACATTATAACACAACCTCGAGATGAACAGGCAGCAGGGGGAGAAAGGAAGGAAGAAACACAAGCTGTAGAAAAGTGGAAAAATATTTTCTTTATCTTCAGATAAATCACCAGCAGTACTGAGAGAATGACATCAAAATTATTTGTTTTGCTCTTAATAATAAAAATAATAATTATTTTATAAGATTTTAAATGGAAAGTACAGGGTTAAAACAGTGTAGGAGTATATTAATAAGGCGTAAAACACAACACGAAACGCTGTTATAGTTAAATAATCATTGATCACTTTCCAAAAAAAGCACTTCATGACGTGTCTATTCATCTTATACCACAGCAATTTGTCAACACTTGGTACTTTGTAGTTAAAAACAACATAGTTCTTGTTATGAATAATATTTTTAATAATAATTATAGCTCCATAGCTATAAAATGCTGCTTCCTCACCAGCCTCTCTTTTCTTTTCTTCTTGTCTCTTCAAGTTAAAGGTGCAATACTCAATATTTTTCATTACTTGCTGGTACAAATAAAGTGGAAAATTATATGGAAAGGATAAAAAAATATATATAGTTTTAGCCATTGTCCCAGTATTTGGATTGGCCTCTTGTCAGTCATTTTATGGACACGCCCCCAACGCCCTTTCACATCCTCATAAACCATTATGAGAAGAAGTTGCAAGTTTATAGAGTTGTAACCTGGCTTTCGAGCAGCTGAATGTCCAAGTGCGCTTGAAAGTGATGTCATGACAGTCTTTGCTAATGATAGCTCTACTTAGCATGCTAACTAGATTAACCACCATAAGATTTTGTGTACATGGGTGGAAATGGGGGCAGGCTCAGTGAGTAAAAATCATTCAAATCTTATTCAACTCCATCCATTTAATTGTTAAGAGACATTTTTCCCCTACAGATCTTATCTAATGCACCTTTAACAAGACAAAAACATGCAGCTCGTCATGGTACTGAGAAAACTGCTTAAAGGAACAACTTTGCCTTAGTTGTTTACAAAGCACTGACACTGGAGTCTCCTTCCAAAAAAAAAGCTAAATAATCATCTTTTAAATGTTTTTCTCTGTTAAATAACAGAGAAAGAGACAGAAATGTTTTGGAGCATCAATCGTCAAGTTCTTTGTGAATTACTATAGAAACGCTAATGTTTTCGAGTAAGTACATTAATATAAACCTGTGATTTGTCTTGTAGCCACAACTACTGTAAGAGCTGCTAAATTTATCTTGATTTTCCACGGCAAGCCACTAACACCATCATCTTTCCGTTACTTTGCCTCACTTTTCCCGCCGTGCTGCTGACGCCATAGTCAGCTGCTTCTTTTGCAGGGTTTCTAGCTTCGCTCTCCTTTCATTAAGTGCAATACGAGCCTGAGTAGATAGAAATGGGAACACCATATTGGACATTCCTCCCACTTTTCCCTTCTCAAGTTCTTGGCTGCTTTAGCAGTGTGATTTGAGTCATTTCCTTGTTTTGTGGTGATGCGTTTCCTACTAAGCCATTGCATTTGCATGTTTGTGAAACCGCTGCAGTGCTGCTAGGGAAATGATCAGTAACCTGTAACAGAGTGTGCCCTTGATCACTGGGTATAATATTTACTTCACCTTCTTCCACGTGTTCTATTTTTTTTTGCACACAAATCTGATTTATTTATTTTTAGCTTCTTTTCCTTTTCAACAGAGGCTAATGTACACTTATAGCTCTGTAGTAATGGGCTATTCCATAGCCAGTGCAAATAGAAACATCGATCCAATTACAAAACCAGTGCCCTAATAGTCCATCTTGATCAGGACATCAGCATGAGTATAAATAATCGTACGGCACAGAGGAGACGTGGTATTTATGGAAACAAAAAAAAAAAAAACAGTACAGGTCAGACAGAGGAGTAAAATACATCTCATATTTCACAAATCTCTTCCCTGCTACTAACCGACATTGGGTTTTTCTGTGGCATGGAATGAGATCTGGCACATTATCAAATCACACAGTATGACACGAAGAACTAGAGAGGAACACCCTTCTGACATTAGAAAAGTGCAGTAGATTTGCCCAAACAATAACTGCATAAAGGGGGAGAATTTAAAAAAATATGAACCTGTGATTAAAATGGTGTGACAAAATAATGTCTATAATAACTAGAGGGGTCACTGGACTAAAATCAGAAAGATTTTAAGATAAAAATCTTTGATGTTGAATTTAAGCCATGTGACTTAAGCAGTCTGAGTGGTCAAAGTGAACATTTCATCACCAGCAGTTATTTCTGCTCTTTATTCAGACTGCTTAAGTACTCAAAAATCAGTATAAAAAACATAACATCAGCTGCGTCCAGTCAGTTTGTAATTGCTATTTAAAAAAAAATATATATATATATATATATTATGGGAATTGTGACATTTTTATATATATATATATATATATATATATATATATATATATATATATATATATATATATATATATATATATATATATATAATATTTATAAAAATGTCACAATTCCCATAATATATATATATATATATATATATATATATATATATATATATATATATATTTTTTTTTTTTTTTTTTTTAAATAGCAATTACAAACTGACTGGACGCAGCTGATGTTATGTTTTTTATACTGATTTTTGAAAAAGGAAAATATTAACTTGCACTGATTTAAAAAAAACTCTCCTTTTCAGGGTTAAATAAATGTGTTTTTTTCCACTTAAATAAGATTTAATAAATTCACACGTTGTTCAGGGTTTCGCCCTGTTGCATTGCATTTGAACTATGAGGAAATGAGTTAAATAAAAGAATAAATAAAAGTATAGCTGTCAGATATATTTCTGTCATATCAGACTTTTTTAACTGCTGTTTTTTTTACATCCTGGTAATAAAAATGTTTTGTAAAATTCTATTTAAATATGTGAAGAGATATAAATAATTTATAGAGGGAAGAGTCGGTGTATTTTGTTTTCCTGATAGCTGGGAAGAGGCTGTACTAAGATGAAGCTGAGCTGGAATTTCTCTAGAGGATGTGATGAAGAGAGAGTATGAAAATGTGCAGAGACAAGCAAGGGGGGAAAAAAAAAAAACACTGAAAAATAATTACTGAGAACTTGCTGCCTCGATAACTCAAGCCCAGAATACAGCAGATGAAATCCTGAAACAATTACTAACTCAGGGAATAATGGTACGGTACATCCATCAGTATTTTTATATAAAACTCAGACTAAATTGCAGTTCAGTCTACAGTGTGATAGCATATTTCATACAAGGAAAAGCCATAAGGAACACAATGTGAAAGCCAGAAGTGTACTGTCACAGATAAGAATGTGCTATTTTTCGATAACGGAAGCTCTGTAATTCAAATCACATACATACACATATACATACATATCAAAATGTACTTGTTGTACCACAGTGTGGTCGAATTCTCCAATCTGATTGGTCAGAAGGTGTGCATTCTTTTCGTATAACAGCACGGCCTCGGACAGTAGTTCTGGTTGTAACATGAACGATAGGTAGATATTAATGCACTCGTTCTAATACGTTATTGTTTCTATAGTAACAGCTTATACACAGGGACTTGCAAGGCAGAGGCTGCACATTATCTAAGACTAATAATAAAAAATGGATTTTAAAAAACGCTTTGTTTAAAAAGAAAAACGTATAATCGTTGATGTGATGTGGTTTTTTTGTTAGGAGACATTTATTGAAAATTTATGGAAAAAGCTGTAAGTGCTTTGAAAGAGTCACGGTGCTTTATCAGTGCAGGAGAGTCTCCAGGACAGAGGAGTTTACGCTTTCCAGTTTCCCTGTAAAATGACAAGCTACGCTACGTTCTTTTGGGGGTGGAGGAGGGAGGGAAAGAGAGAGAGGCTGGTGAGCGAATGACTGTTTATCGCATGCACTATATAGGGGAATAATACAATGCTTCACACAACCCCCCGAGCACTATTTTTGTCTAACACTCATGTTTTATTCCTTGCTTGCCCTTTCTTACTTTGTTTCTGTAGTAACAGCTAATTTACAAGGACTTCTAAGCAGATAATCCACAATAATCTATGCCTAATAATAACCAGATTAAAAAAGACTTGTAATTTATCAAAGATGCACATTCATACATATGGTTGCGTTTAAAATACATGGAAGGAGTTTTGAGTGTCAGCATGTTGTAAAGATCTGTAAGTTGACACTTTCGGGTTTCTCAGTAACATGGCACCTTGAATTATTTGCTCTTACTAACAGCTCTTAAATAAGTAATAACAGGGTCTAATTCGTTTCGCGCATGTTCCACAACATTTAATGCAACTATAAATGTTTAATAGTATGACATGTCATTCTTTTAATAAATTAAAAATGTAATCCTTGGCAATTTGCTGTAGTATAAGAGAAGTACAACACTCTGAGACATGTTGTTGAAAAATAATCAACTATGAGGTGGTAACTGCAACTGCTTCACATTAGGCTGAACCAAACCAAACCAAACCACACTGTTGTTGATTATTTTCCTATAACAGAGCGCACCGTCATGCTTTATTCCTAACATAATATTTCCAATAGGGTCGGCACTGAGAAATCAGCTGTGACCAAAGTGCGACTGTGACCAGAAACCAGGTGTGACCGTGTGATGAATACAATTTGAATAATTTGAATGATAAGCCATGATCTCTATTAGCATAAACATTTACATACACTGGCATCTATATTAGGGATTTCAACAGCGAGGCCAGAGAGCGGGGACAGAGGAGTGACTAGAAGGAGTGTTTGGCACCGAGTGGTGTTTAGTGTGCCTTGGCACTGATTTGGTTCAGCTGAGGGTTTACTGAGGCTCAGCCCACAGCAGGCCATCAGATTCCTGGAAATGCTGCATTTTCACACATGAAGGACATCACAGCACGGCATGCAGTGGGCTGATGACTGACTACTCACTATACTATTCTGACATGGAGATAAATAGAAAACTTTTTTTAAACAAAATTTCTGGATACTGGGGATTAAAAAGAATGTCTCCATACACAGTAGTTCCAGCTGTGCTGGGGTGGGAATATCTTAAACCTCACAATTTGATTCAGTTTTGATTCAATTGGGTTTTCAAAACAATTCTTTGTTCATCCTGACTTTTGATTTATATAGCCTATGCTATTATTTTTATTCCTCATATGACCACTTTTTGATTTCAGTTAAAAAATGCATAAGTCTATAATGACATCTTCCAAGAAGGAATCGTGATATATAATATAATATTTTCCCCCACTGAGATGTGAAAACAGCTCTCTCTTTGTCATTCATATATATATATATATATATGAGAGAGAGATATAGATAGATCTCTCTATATTTTATACTGTTATTTTCACCTCATCTTTTATTTTATCCTTGTGCAGTCTATGATATTACTTACAATTTATCATCGAAAAGTGCTCTGTAAATGAAGTTTATTGTTATTCTTATTATTAACTAGAATATTAGTAAAACTAATAAAACATTTAATAAAATTCAAGTTATTATGATGTAAATCATGCAATTATTTTTTGTTCGTATGAAAATGAGTTAGTAGGAAGTATTTCTTTTTTTTTTTTTTTACAGGACATCTTTATCTTGTTATATTACCGCATTACACTGCGAAAGGGAAAAATTCAGCTGACAGTGCAGCTCTTTTGTATATAAGGTTGTTCGGAGTTCCATGTTGCTGCACATTGAGTTCACACTTACCATGCGGGTCTGGGACTGAGTGGCACCGTACATTGTGATACCATTCGTGGGTGGTGCAGGCTGCGGCGTATCGGGCAGGACCAAGCCCCTTCTGTCGATGAGACTGTGGGGACAAACACACAGACATTCTGACATGCAAACATGTAACAGTGAGATGCTGAATTAGCAGAACAAAACCCATCATCATCGTCATCATCATCATCAGGTTATCACTCAACGTGTTAAAGGTCAAACTACACACACAAAACAGCATTTTAAGAAAGAAATGGTACACAGTATGAGAGAACAGTAGACAAACAATGACGTGTTTCAGCTAGTAAATGGCACTGTGTGGTTTCTGTTACAGCATAGGACCTATTCAAAAGTCTTACACTGCAAACACTAAAATAAATCTGTAAAGAAACCTGTGTGGATTAAAGACCAGGCTTGTAGTAACATGCCAAACAATCCGTGAGTGTACGGTGAGGTTTGAGACTGGCACAGAGGGGTCAGAGCAGAGAAGGTTAATGAGCAACTGAAATCCTGTTTATCCACTGAGTCCACTTTAAATGAATGCCTGACAAATGTAGAGGTCACTCGACTATCACATCATTTATAATTGGCATCACACTGGGACAGAAGGGTTTAGTGTATATTCAGCATATTGGTGTACAGTGCATATTGTTGCAGTGCCACCAAAAGGTACAGCTTGAACCAAGTGCACTGTCTGAAATGACTGAAGGCAAGAGTATATATAAATGTGTGTGTGTGTGTGAGAGTGAGAGAGAGAGAGAGAGAGAGAGAGAGAGAGAGAGAGAGAGTGTGTGTGTGTGTGTGTGTGTGTGTGTGTGTGTGTGTGTGTGTGTGTGTGTGTGTATACACTGGTGGAACTGGTTAAGTCAGTCTAGTTTATGCTTCATGAAAGTTTAATGTATCAAGTTCAGTAGCAATGGGTTGGATGTGGTTACAAATAGAAACGTCTCACTTTAATCGAGGGAATTTAATATAAGTACTGAAAAATTACAGGGAGTAAAACTGAGTAAAAAATTTGGTGCTCATTCATTCATGCAATTATACAATTAGCCAATCGTGTGACAGCGGCACAAGGTATAAAATCCTGCAGATACAGGTCTTGCTTCAGTTAATGTTCACATCAAACCTCAGAAGTGGGAAAGAATGTGATCTCTGTGACTTTGACCCTGGCATGGTTGTTGGTGCCAGATGGGCTGGTTTGTGTATTTCAGAAACTGCTGATCTTCTGGGATTTTCACACACAACAGTCTCTAGAATTTACCCAGAATGGCGCAAACAACTAAAAACCATCCAGTAAGTGGTGGTTCTGTCGGCGGAAACGCCTTGTTGATGAGAGAGGACCAGACTGTTTCAAGCTGACAGGTGGGCAATGATATCTCAAGTAACCACTCTTTACAACCACAGTGAGCAGAAAAGCAGCTCAGAACACACAACACATCGATCCTTGAGTCGGATTGGCTACAACAGCAAAAGATCACACTGGGTTCCACTCCTGTGAGCCAAGAACAGGAATCTGAGTCTACAGTGGGCTCAGGATCACCCAAACTAAACAGCTGAAGATTGGAAAAACATCTCCTGGTCTTTCTACAATCTTCAGCTGTCCAGTGGATGTTTGATGTGAACGTTAACTGAAGCTCTTGACCTGTATCTGCATGATTTTATGTGTTGCACTGCTGTCACATGACTGGCTGATTGGATAATTGCATGAATAGGCAGGTATACAGGTGTTTCTAATAAAGTGGCTGGTAAGTGCATACAGAGCATGCGTGCTGCTCTGTAATTGGCCACACAGAGATTAGCTTGTAGAGCGTAGAGACAAAATTGGGAGAGTTACAATTCTGCATGAATTATTGCTAAGTACTAACCGCAGGGGTGCCAGTAACTGCAGGGGTGCCATAAATTTACTTCAGTTAAATATTAGATTTCTATGTTTCTCATGTTTTCTTTATGAAGGTAAACAGATTAACCACAAAAATGTGCCAATAATTCTACAGCTAACTATACAGTATGCATCAGTGTCAAAGATGACTGCTGTAAGACTGATATGACTGAAATCAGTTGTAGTGATGGAGAACTTTAATCCATGTAATTTTATAATCTACTTTATAATGGACAGACCATAAAGACCCCTGATTCCTATATGGACAGACAGACAGACAGAAAGACTTACATAACCTGAAAATAAACCTGACATTCTTTAATCTCAAAGTCACTGCTCAATACAAATCCACTGTGCTTCAGTACAGAGCCAAAACATGTGCCAGGATCATGCTGTATGTGTTTTAGAAATCGTGCCAGGATTTATTTTGAGAATTAATCTCTCTCTCTGTCTCATGTCCACAGACATGCACACACCACAAAAAAAATAGCCCACATTTTATATATCCACCACTTGTACTATATGAAACCAGGCCAGTTCAGGCAGGTCTTGCTAAATGATCCTTTCCGTGGACTTTTAACAGATATGTGACAGTTCAGGAGCACAAAGTGAAAGCCAGGACTTTAGAAATGCTGTGCTGAAGTGGAGATAAGAAGTGATAGGGACTATCTGTATGCAAAATGATGTAAAGCCGACGTCATGGGAAATGAGGAAAAGCACGTAGAGCATTCAGGCACGGAGCACACATGAAGGTCACCAGATCACCCAGGTCAAATTCCATCTACTGCACCACATAAGAATATACTAACATTCAGTTCAGTTTATTTATTTTATTTATATAGCACTTTGAACAACAGACAGTTGTACAGTAATCCAGATGTAGCTTTATTAGAATGAGGCAGGCTTCTGAGGCAGTAAGTGACAGAACCACTAGTCTTCACTGTAAAAGTTGTGTGGAAATGAGCACAGATTCGAGTCTGAATGTTTTGATGCTCCTGTATCTTGTTCTTCGCTAACAGCATTGGTGCTCAACATGCTCTTGCAGGTTTTGCAAATCAAAGTCAGATAAGTGGTTCCCTCCGAGATGACAATCTTCACACCGATGTGGAATTGTGTGCATGTGATATGCCTATCATGTAGGCTGTAATGATAACTGTAATACTGTACCACTTACAATCACATACAAGAATATTTTTAAAACCAATGTGATGGTTTGTTTTAAATTGTTTTTCAGAAAATGTTCTCATAATTTTTTTTTCCAGTGTTCCAACTTTGTACATTCAGCAAGCATTAATTCAAGAATAAAACAACGGGGTGTGCTGTTATAGGAAAAATACTCAACGACAGGGTGGTAAGAAGTTAATTATTTTTCCAATATTGGGACATTCCGAATTGTTTCGTTCCTCTTATATCACAGCCATTTCACAATGATTACTAAAGAACGTGATGCGGTATATTTTATTAGTTTATAGTTATATTTAATGTTGTGGAATGTCCGGGAAACAATTTCCTGTTATCACTTACATTACAGAAGATATAAAGAGTTTTTTTTAAAAAAAAGGCGGTAGAAAATGTGCAGTGAAATACAACAACAAATTTACTGACTGGTGAAAAAAAACGTCAAGAAGGATATCTCTAAAACTGTCTGTCAGAGTCAAGTGTGAAGCTGTTTTGCTATGGTTACTGACATAATGTGAACAAATTCGCTAATGTCTGATCATGGTGATTCTATGTGGTTACCCTGATTTAGAAGGGACAAAAAATACAGCGTACAATCACCACGGTCCAATCCAAAGCTCAAAACAACGACTAATTAATGTGTGAAATGCTGGTCTGCTGATTTACAGAACATGCTGTAGTCATGAGACTACTACTATTGCTGCAATGTACAATCTGTGTGAAGGTGAATGTCATTTAATGGCCGTACTCTGAAAGATAATAGGCATAATATTTAGATAAAGTTGTAATATAACCAGAGTAAACTATCATTTTAAGGAGCAAGTCATGTTTGATAAAATGTTCTCAAATTTACTAGCTCTCTGACCCGAGTTTAATCGTATAGATACACCGAATCTTCACATGATAAATCCCTACTGTGAAATCTACACCTTTCACACAGAGCAGGAGTGACCTATAAGTGCTAAGCACACAGCACATGTGAAATAACCTTTGTGCACAGCAAAACAGCTGAGAGAACGGTTTTGTCAGCCGCTCTGACTCTACAGGAGTGTTGTCTCTTTGGTGACAGTGAAAGCAGATGAAAATAGACTTGTTTCTCAACTGAGATAAGCTGTCAGATATGAAGGATTTCTCATTAAAATGAATGATGGAAAGACTTACTAGCATTACTGAAATGAGGCCCAGACAATATATTTGCTAAGAACACAACAGCCAAGGAGAACATCTGCATTTAATCTCTCTGTTAAACAAAATGGAAGCCTTAATGGCATAGCAACTCTTTCCCTGCAAGTGTATAATCACAAGAAACTGTCCAAACCGTCCAAAATACCTGTATATACTGATGGGTATTTATCAGATGAAATAATTTCCTCTCAGTTTATGTTAAAATGAAGTGGATTGTGCACCATTTGCCCCCCAAACATTCATGAAACTCTCGTTCAGTGACAAAACCACAAGATTGCAGGTGTTCAGTAAGAAGACAACAAGCAGTTCTACCTTCAGCTGTATTTGAAAGTACTGACTGTATAATTCACAATTACAGTATCATTTCACAATACACACTGTATGGCCAAACGTTTGTGGACCATCACACCCATATGTGGGTCTTCCCCAAACTGTTGCCACAAAGTAGGAAGTACATAATTGTCTTTGTATGTTGTGGGATTTACATTCCCCTGGAACTAAGGGGCCCAAACCTGTTTCAACATGACAACGCCTCTGTGCACAAAGCGAGGTTCATGAAGACATGGTTTGCTAAGGTTGGAGTGAAAGAACTCCAGTGTCCTGCACAGAGCCCTGATCTCAACCCCATTGAACATCTTTGAGATGAATTGGAATGCAGACTGCACCCCAGACCTCCTCACCCAACATCTGCCCAACATCTGACTTCACTAATGCGCTTGTGGCTGAATGAGCACCAAGCCTCACAGCCACGCTCCAAAATCTAGAAGAGTGGAAACTGTTATAACAGCATGGGGAGAGGACCAAGTCCATAATAATGCCCATGGTTTTAGAATTACATGTTCAAGAAGTACATATGGGTGTGCGTCTTTACAGTGAAATACTTTACAGTGTACTTCCAGAAGTGAACAAATGATAAATTCATTAGCTAGCCCCCAGGCAAGTAAAAGCTCCAGTGTGTCGCTCAGTCCCATTTTTGGATGTACTGAAACTTAACTGACCTGGCTAAAAAGTGGAAGCCAACTTAATGTAATGTAGCCAACATATGACAACCTAGTTAGCTAGCGAAATACATTAATCAAAGTATTTTTCTCAATATATGTTTAACTGCAAGGTGACATACTGTGTGTATTATGCTAGCACATAACACTTTGTGTTTGCACATACTCGGTTGTGCTTGATCTCAGAAAGATCTGTACACGCTAATTAACCTGCCTAGTAAAAATCATTCTACTGTCAGGTAAGGTAATGCAAAATCTGTTTGTCCCAGGCACTCTGGGACCATCCAATCCATCCCTGACTGGATAACTAATTGCCAGAATATGCAACAGATTATTTACATTATTGCAGACTAATCTGAATCACTTACATTGTTAATGAAATGGATTGATGTAATTATGCTAGGTCAGGTTACATTAACCACACCTGAGCTTCTGTAACTTACCTGGGTGGAAGAGGACCACAGAGGGCTGCACAACAGTTTGTGAAGATGTTTCCATAGCTATAAGGGTTGTAGTTATCTTTCCCTCTTTTTGATGACCATGACCCCTTAATCTAGAGAGAACAGAAACACAGTCAGCGTTAAGAAAGAAAATGAAAGAGAGAACAAGGGGGTCTAAAAGCGTGGTAGTTTAAGGATATACCATGTAAGATTTTACGATTATAAAAATGTTTGTGTTTGGCTAAAGAGACAGGACTCAATATAAAATAAGATGTGTTCAAAACTATACCCTATTCACTTCAAAGTGCACTATTTTTAGAATCTGTTGTTTTGTAGTGAGAATATTCAGCGCACTATTTTAATCTCTTAATACCTAATGATAATTAGTATACAAACAATGTACCCTAACAGCCACAAACTACCCAAAATACAATGTGTTGTTTGGTCTGATTCATGTGCACCCTCAGTCTTCTCCAAAAAATACAGTGGGTTACTATGGCAACGTCCTTTCTCAGACTTCTCAGAATTTTTACAAATAAAAAGAGCAGAGTAATTGTTTTCCAAAGATATTCCTATAGTCATGTGTTAAGTTTATATTCTGTTACTTTATTAACCTTATGCGATGGAAGGAGACTACTTTCACAGAGCTATGATCAATCCCTTCTAAGGAAATCATTTACTTCAATCTCTAATATAATAGTGTTCTATGTAGTGCTCTGAATTTTCCATTGTAGGAAATGGCAAGTGAAAGTCTTCTCAAGAAGTCACTGTAGATTGAACCATTACAAAATCTGTATGCTAGACAGTTGAGCATAGAATTCAAGATCATATGCCATGTGTGAACACCTTCATCCAACTGAAGACCGCTACATAAACAATCTTGTGGATGCAACAGTTAATGGACTACATGCACTTTAAGACATTGGGCTCACTGACTTTAAGTAATCAGTGACTTTAGGATACATGGAGTGAAGGGCATCACATGGGCAGAGACTATACATTTTCAACAAACTACCCAAAGTGATCTAAATTTAAAAGACCTATATATCATAAGAAAAATAAACTAAAATTAAAAAAACTTTAAAGGAATTTGTTGCTTTGGTGTATATACATGACTGAGGAAAATGTATTCTGTGGATGTGACATCTTTGTGTTATGGAAGTCACATTTTTGCAATACGGCTGTTACACTTTTGCGTTATGCATGTGACATTTTTTCGTTACAGCTGTTACACTTTTGGGTTACGACTGTGACATCTTTGTGTTAAGGCTGTGAGGTCTTTTCATTACAGCTGAGACATTTTTGCGTTACAGATATGACATCTTTGTGTTATGTGACATTTTTGCATTACGGCTGAGACATTTTTGCATTATAGATGTGACATTTTTTTTGTGTCACGGATGTTACGTGTGAAACAGTACTTCACAGTCAGCAGAAAGTACTGTGGCATAATAGTTCCATGAAACCACTGAATAATCTAGATAAGAGTGAGGCTGAATATAGTCCTATATTTTGTTTCCCTGTGCTTTATTTTTCCAAGAGGTTTACATTTGCATGGCAACGTGAAGCAAAACTGCTGGCTAAACACGGTCATGTACGTCTTATACAATGAATTCCAATAAAAACACACACATTCTTTACTTACATCTTCATTTGTGGTCTGATTGGATCCAATTAGGTAGGTGTGGAAGCCGGAGAGACCCACTATTGACCACACGGAGAAAAAACACACGACAACCTCCAGCACAGTAAACAAGGGTCAAGGAAAAAACCTCAGTGCAGATGTAAGGGAAAATTGTTGCCTTAGAACCTTAGAAAGTTGCACTATGCCCTAATTATCACTGACAGATTGCTGTGCATGCACACGCAGTGAGGACAGAGTGGACAAGTCTGCACATCTGATAACTCCCTGGCTAACACACTGACCTGTGAAGCTGACAGACTCTCATTTCACACTAAATCTAATGTGCGAATGTGGAAGTAGAAGCAATTTGTTGAATCTTAAATAAAAAATCTAAACCTGCTCAGATATTACATGTAAATAGTTCAAATTTTCTAATGTGCCCTTATTAGAGTCACTCCTTTTCTGTGGTTGAATCTCAGAGGGTATTCTACTGGGGGAAACTCCATTAGGTTGCACCCTATGTATTGAGCATAAATAGTGAATAGAAAACCATTTGCATATCGGACAACCTTAAATATTTCTATGTGGTTCTTACGTCTTTTACGTAAATTTATGTAGTCCCTTGTAGTTCTGTGTTGTTCTGTGTTTGTCTTACATAGCACCTTGGTCCTGGAGAAACGTTGTTTCGTTTCACTATGTACTAACTGGCTGTATATGGTTGAAATGACTGTTGGTGATTACTGTTGGTAAAATAAATAATTATTAATCTATAACACTGTAGAATTTTACTAGATGCTTGCTGACCTTGGCTTTTTCTAGCCTTAGGTAAAGATGATGCATTTGTAGGTTGAGGGTCCTCAGGAGCCATGTCTGGTAGTTTCTGTGCTCTTCTGAGGGGCTTTTTGCATGTAGTAGCCATTTTGCATGTAGATCAAGTAATTTAAAAATCAGTTTGAATATTAAGTGGTTATAATACACAGTACTTCTCATAGACTCTCCATCTATCACAAAATGGTGGATTGGTGACAGGTACTCCTTTCAGCCCGCTTTCTATCCAACACTGTTATTGACTGATAACATAAACAGAGAGCCTTTATCTGACTCTGCTGTGGCATTTACAACACAAACACACTCTGCTTTCATGACAGATACTTTACATGACCTGTCCTTTTGATGGTAGAGAAGAATTCTTCACTGAGCTCTCACAAGCAATGCTGGTATTTTCAATGTAGCTACTAAACCACCTTTTAAACTACTATTTGAAATGCTTATAGCTCATGACAAGAACCATAAAGACCCAAGATATATGGTGCCTATTCATAGGTAATCCTAAAGCTGAGAAATTCAGAAAGTTGGGCCACTTCGCATTCTGACACATGGAACGTGAATTTGCAGGTACAACAGCTTGGCAGGCAGAAAAGGTGGAGAGACGTGTTATAAACTATGCTGTAGCCAGAACAAGGCTCTGTTCAATTACAATGCAACAAAGAAGTAGTTTAAACTCTGAAACCAGCATTTACTACGTAGCCAAGGTAGCTGTCAGACTCACTAAAACGACAAATAAATGACAACCAAAATGGATCGTTATGCTGAAAAAAGGATATCTGGCAGGACTGTCTTTGAGTGCGCTGAGGAACCCGTTTCTGTGGGATTCTGTCAAGAGAGAAAAGATGAGATCTGGTTTAAAACCCAAGGCAATGCAGATTTCAACCTAATCTTAATCCATATCTGCATCTGCAATTACTACAGAGATAAATTTTGCCATGTTTCCCTGTAATGAAAATGAAAAGTTACTAATAATAGAAGTTGTTAGGTTAGTCAATAAACATTTTTTTTTTTTGTATTCATGTAAAGCGATTTATTACTTAAGCTCTTTCTTTCACCTAAAGCCTCCACTGTAACACTTGTACTTCTGAATTTGCATTATATAGATTTGTATTTTTAACCTTAATTGAAGCAGTTCAACGAACTGCCCTTAGACTCCCTTGTAAGTGTGCTGAATAAGCTTTTTCCCATTCTTTTTCCCAGGACAGGAACACACAGACACATTTTTGTCAGCAGCAATCACATAGACTCTACTTGTGTGCTGTCACTTGAAGCCCCATAAAATCAGTGTAAAATATTAAAAATAAAAGAAGCCTTTTCTTTCACCTAACCACAAATGTAAGCAAAAAAAGAGCTTTTTGGCAACAAACACTCAAGGTGGCATTAAACGAAGAATGTTTACGATGATACAGAAAAGTACATAATCAGCATTTTAGGTATGGTGGAGGATCCGTTATGATGTGGGCTGTTTTTCCATGAAGTCCCAGGAGATTTTAAACAACAAATCTGGGTCATAGATGGATCCAGCAAGACAATGATCGAAAACATACACTATACGGCCAAAAGTATGTGGACACCTGACAACCACAACCATGTGTGTTCCTTCCCCAAACGGTTGCCACAAAGTTAGAAGCACAAAATGGTATAGGATGTCTTTGTATGCTGTAGCAGTACAATTTCCCTTCATTGGAACTAAGGGGCCCAAACCTGTTCCAGCATGACAATGCCCCTGTGCACAAAGTGAGCTCCATGAAGTCATGGTTTGCCAAGGTTGGTGTGGAAGAACTCGAGTGTCCTTCACAGAACCCTGACCTCAACACCACTGAACACCTTTGGGATGAACTGGAACGCTGACTGCACCCCAGGCCTCCTCGCCTGGCATCAGTGACTGACCTCACTAATGCTCTTGTTGCTGAATGAGCAAATCCCATCAGCCATGCTACAAAATCTAGTAGAAAGCCTTCCAAGAAGAGTGGAGGTTATTATAACAGGAAAGGGGGACTAAATCTGGTACATATATGATTTGATGGTAGCGTGTCTACAATTTTTGGCCATATACTGTATATCCAATTCCACACAAAATTGATTTAACGATGACAGAAACAAACTTTAGACATGGCCATCACAGGTCCCTGACCTAAACTCTGTTGAAAACCTGAAGAGGAGAGGAGGAGAGGAGAGTACATGAGAGGACGCTGAACAATCTAGAGAGACTGTGTATTGAGGAGTGGTTTCTTGATTGCTCTGTATTCTCAAATCTCATCAAGCATTATAGCAGGAGACTATAATGTGCTATTCTGTTCTGTCAGCAGAGGGAAGCTACACAAAGTCCCAAATGCAGAAGTGTCAATAATCTAAAAATATATATTTTAATAAGGGATTTTTTTAAATTTCCTCCGAATAAATGTACTCAAATTAACGGTTTGACTTCTCTCATATTTTCAAACTTTAAGCCAATTAACCACAAAGACATTTTTTTCATAGCTCCAAGGGCACCAACATTTCTGAAGTTGACTATGTGGCAGGGACATATACTTATACATATACCAACATTAACCTCATTAGAAAGCAATCGTCAGTCTGGATTCCCTGGAGCTTTAAAATCACTACTGTTCCATTTTTCATTTAAAATGCACACTGCGCTCATGAAAAAAGTACCTTTCAGCTACACCCACAATTTGTCCTTCTGCAGAGTCTTTAAATTAAAACGAATGGTATTTTATTCACGAGGGGGGCAAGTGTCGTGGGATAATGAGGGCAGCTACAGAGACGTGCTTTAATAAGCAGCTGAGAGTCAGGACCCAGGTGTTCTGCGGTGGCACGGTGCCAGCGATCAGCATGTGAGGCATTACAAAGGAGAGTGCTGTAATCGACCTCATATTTAAAAAAAAAAAAAAAAAAAAAAAAAAAAAGGTTAAAGCAGGTTGTGTGTCAGGAAGCTGCCACACACACACACACACACACACACACACACACACACACACACACACACACACACACACACACACAGAGAGAGAGAGAGAGAGAGAGAGAGAGAGAGAGAGAGAGAGAGAGAGAGAGAGAGAGTTCCCAACCACACTTCCGTAAATCTGACACATTGTTTTGAGGTAGCAGCCTCGATGAACAATATGGTGTGATAAAACAAGTACTGCTAAGCTAGGGAGCAATTCTCTTTTTGTGCACATCGAAGGCGGTATGGACGCTTATTACTGCCTCCCGTGAAGCTCTAATATGGCGGTGTGCAGCCTGACGCAGCGCATATCAAGTCATAATTAGTGGAAACAGAATGGAAAGAGAAAAGAATGGATGCCGAGTGAGGCAGTACTGGTATCGAATTCCACTACTGCTCTCATCGTTTATGCTGCTGACTTCAGCAATCTCTGAATTTACTAGTGATGGTTAGACTGTTTCTCTCATCGAACGTGCACTAAATAATGTATGTGTAAATACTTGTGTTGTTTTAATGCTCTTCGGTTTCTGACTGCTAAAAAGAAAGGTAAAAAAAATTATCATTTTACTTTTTTTTTTAATTTATATATAATGTATATAGATACAATTACTGTTACACAAATCACGGCACTATAACAATAATTATATTTCCTGTAACAGTAATTTAAATCACAGATTTATGTTACTGCACTAGTTCCAACTGATAAAGGATTCTACTAGGGGTGGGCAATATAAATATATAATATTTTAATATATATAAAAATATATATTAAGAAATAATACAAATATAAAAATATTGTATCACGGTTCTCGAAGGCATTTATACGATTCACGATATGCAGCACGATATACAGGTTTTCACAAGGTGTCAGGTCAGCAATATATTAGTTTTGCATTTAAAAAAACTATTATAAAAATGAATAATTGTTTATAATTAATTTTATACTACAGTTACATTATACAATTTTATAACACATTTACTATTTTGAACTTCTAAAAAAGAGAGAAAAATAAAATATAAAAATTATTCAATTTCGTTAATCACAGCAGCTGCTTCCAGTCAGTTTGCAGATATTTAAATACGATATTAAATAATAAGATATCATGATATCCACAATAACTCCGAAATGCATATTGTGACACATTTATCACAATATTGACATTATATCATCATATTGCCCAGCCCTGATTTCTATAGTAATGACTTACACAGAATCTTGTATGACAGATGCTCTTCAAAACTGATTAAAAACATGTGTAATTGTTGATATGGTGATGTTTTCCGTGAGAAGATGTTTGTTTAGGATTTTTGAAAGGAGTCTCCAGTTCCAGCACTTTGGAACACTTGGTAAAGCTGGAACTTTAGGTTTTCCTCCACATTAAAGTCTTCAAGATGGAGGATGCTGAGTTTCTTGGTAAAGAGCTGCATTTTTTAATCGTATTAACGTCATGAGGGGGAGAACAAGAGAGGCTGGTACAGGAACAACCGTTTATAGTTGCTACAATGTAAGTAATAACAGGAACTAACTTGTCTCGAGGATGTTCCACTACATTAAATGTAACTATAAATGAATAAAGTGCATAATAAGAAAAATGTATTCGATTGCCATACAGTTATAAGTGGATGTAAATCAACTTCATGGCCACATGACCCCGCCCCATAGTTGATTATTTTCCTACAGCAGCATGCTCTGTCGTGTTTTATTCCTTTCTTAGCCTGGTGTCTGACTCCATATATATTTTTTAAACATTCATAGTCACACTGTGCTCAGCCTTAATTTAATTAAATCAAATTTGATAATAAATAGGCTTCTTGTACAAACCATTCGTCATTCACAGCTCATGCTTTCTCTCCTGATCTCTAAAAAAAGACCAGAACATTTCTAGCTGTTCTTACATACACACGACCTCTGTCTTTGTTCATTACAGCCTCACCCCACTCTGGCCTTTGACTAAACAAGCACAACAGCAGGGAGAAGCAGGTCTCAGGGCTAAAAACAGCCACAATCACTTACTCATGATTATGTGTGTGATGACGAAGGCGAAGATGAAGACTGTGAGGAAAGACAGTGACAGGATGAACATGTAGAAGAAGCGGTAGTTCCTCTTTCCGACGCAGTTCCCCACCCAGGGGCAGTGATGATCGAACCGCTCTGCACAGAGATCAAGAGAGAATCTATTTAATATTCAATAACAGGCAAAGAGAGTTAAACTTAATCCACTGCTGCCACATTTAGTGTAGCTACAAAGTACATTGATTAAACGTTTGTCACTCTAATGAGCAAGAAGGGCAGCATGCAAATCAGGGTCGAATTGAAAAACAAAGTCCATTAGCGAGAAGAGAAGTGGATGAGGGGAATAAGGGGCGTGGACTGGAGAGTTTGTCCTTGTGACTTTTAATGAGCATATCCAGCAAAAAAGGAACTAAAACATGATTTTAAATTGTATTGTCTCATTATAACACACTCGTTATTCCGACAATAGTGCAAGAACTGAAAATCAGGCCTTGTAAGTATATAGTTTTAGAGGTCAGGCAGTTGTGGGAGGTTTAGCGTCAGGCTATAAATGAGAAACCAGAGTTGTACTGTAGTTCTGAAAAACTACAAAGGCAACTGATGCATTTGCTTTTGTCTTGTTGCAAAAACACTGCATTTGAAGCCATTTTAATTTTTTTTTTCCCACTTTCAGAGTTTACTTTGTTTTAATGACTATGGCACGCAGAGCTCGAGTTTCGAGTAAGACTCCTTTAACATCGTTTAACATCAACCGAAGTTCACCAAACGACCAATATACTCTCACAAAAAAAAAAAATATATATATATATATATATATATAAGATATATATATCTTAGTGTGTGCAAAGCCTCTTTCCATGAATCGTGTTTAAAAGGTGAGTTTATTAAGCTGCATCGGTTATAACACTCCAATGTTTTAACGTTTTTAACTTCTTCACAGTGCTCAGTTGTATTGCATGTAAACTAAAGTAAGACGCAAGAGAGACAACACAGCCTAGGTTATAACGATAACAACCAAAAACTTGCTGGCATTAAGTTTTGTTGAGGCTTTATAAAGTTGTAATCAGTCCATGAAAAGTAAAAGACATGCTCATTTCTATCTTCCAGCAAATAAATAACCTGAAGTGTTATTCACTAGTTGAGCCGTCCAGTGATTACATCACGCTGTGCAGCGCCAGCGATACAGATGGTGTTTGGATACGTGGGCGTGACAACAGGAAAAAGCTCGCTGGATCTGCTCTTTAATTTAGTGCCTGGATAGTAGAATATAGTAGAAAGACCAAGCGCGGCCAAGAACGACTGTGCCCTTGGGCTTGGTGTTGATGCTACCAACACTATCAGACTTATCATTATTTATTGTCAAAAACAACATTAAAGGAATCAAAAGACTGAAAGACCTGAAAAGGAAACTGGGAAAAGGAACAAGCCAACAAGAAATTAACAAATTCCACCTTCTCAAAAAGAAATTAAATGGAAAGAGAGAATGCATTTGTAAAAGGCAAACAATTCAGTATGCTGCCTCATACTGATAGTTCAAATCTGTGCAATTATAAATAGATTCTGCTGTCTATGCCATGCATTGCTCAACATTACACAGCAAGTCCACCAAAATAGCGACTCACCCACGCAGTTATCACAAAGGCTGCAGTGCGATGCACGCGGTGGTCTGAAGATCTTACAAGTAAAACAGTACTTCAGCTTCACCGTCTGTCCCTTTACAGTAATCTCTTTTGTCCGTGGCGGAGGCCGGTATCCTGTAGTACTGGAACCATTGGCAACATCTGTTAGGACGAGAGAAGATTTGTAGTGTTAGAGCATCTAGAAAATATTCAGGCTTTGCTTGAAGACACAAGGAGGCAAGAGGATGAAATGTCAGGCTGTAGGAAAGAATCATATTAATCGGCCAATAAAAAGATAGATGACCATACACCAGGGAATGGTTCTATCCTACTGAAAAGGATCATTCCAGTGGTACATTTATAAAGTTTTCTATGGCCTAGTCTTTGTCTTAGATGCTCCTCCCACAGATCACGGGGCGTCTGATATCTTTTGTACACTTTTCTGGCCAGAAACTTCAGAATCTCAAAGTTTGCCATTCAAAGAGCTCTCTGCATTACCATAGACTGGTTTCAAACAAGAAAACAAACAGGGAGTTATGGAGTATTCATGTAATGGAGTGGGTAATATATGATGTTTCCATGTTTGTCGTGTGTATGTTTGAGTCAGCTGTATGTGTAAGCCAAATTTAGTTCCAGGATATCTAATACAGATCCTAAGTTTACGTTAATCTGTGTACATTCACTAGCCATTAAATCCTTTGAGCACAATTCATAAAACAGCATGAATGTCTCTATATTAAGAGGATTTACATAATGCACTGGACATCAATACTGTATGCCTTAAGATAAATATAGACTTAATGGAGCCTCATTACTCATCACCTCCAACTACAGCTCTGTAACTTTAAGACAGACACCACGTTACATGTGATAGGAAAAAGTGTTTTAAAAGCAGCGTCATCTTGTGCTTTAAACATTTGTTTTGCATCATATTATTTTAGGAGCTGTGGAAATGCAGATTTTGTGGGTGTACAAATGCAGATTTTGAGAAAAATGTTCATAATCCTTTACATATTCATGCGTTTGTATGCATTATTTGGATGAAACCATTTCTTGTGCATTATGCAAATGAAAGAAAGAATCAAGCTCCACATAGTGCTGAAAGAAGGTGCAGTACAAGCCTGGAAAAGCAACACAAAGGAAAGAACGCAACCCTTTGGTGATGCCAGTGGGTCGCCAGCTTGATGCAGTTATATAAAAAAATATAAGTGTTATTTATTTTAAGATTGTTCCAATACTTTTGCTCACCTAACTATTAGGTGGTCTGCCACCAAAGGTGCCATGTTCCAAGTTGTTTAACACGTCTAGATGTAAATATCCCACAAAGAAAGCTGAAATTCTGATCTATCGTCTCTTATTCATCTTTTGATCTCAAACCCAATTCTTCAGTGTATATCAAAAACAAAAGTATTGGCCTTGCTGTTCCAATACTTTTGGAGGGGGTTATATATGTTTATATCATGGTATAGTTTAAAATTAATACAGTAACAGCATATATTATAGTACAATGTGATGTCTTTTCAATTGTACATGGACTATATAGTGTTTAAACATTTTTCATAATCATAGTGAACAAATAAGAAAACCAAACTGAATATCTCATTTATATTGTCCTTAAAATCCTCTTTCTTTTTGAATATGAGAAAACTGCTTATATATCACCTTTTGCATTGCTTGTGATAGACACCAACTAATAGACATTTCCTCCTCCACACATGCTGCAAGCGAGCAAAAACTACTCTCAAGCCAGTCTCAACGTAACAGGTCCAGGGCTGTACATTTCTGATTGGATGAATATCTTTGCTTACCGCATTGTTTATGAACATTGTTTACACGATATCTTAATTATGTAATCTAACCAGGATGGATTAGCCATTACAGCCATTAGCTTTTCCTGTCAATATGAATAGATTTTGAAAATATTTCTGTCTCTTTAACACCTCTTCACATGAATCTGATTACTCATTCATGTTCCGTTTTACCACATTGTACAGGTTTTTGCTTGGTCTCATGCATTCTGTGTAATCCCTTAAGAAGAATTACAACTGGTATACTGAACAATCCAGTCACATTTTTTACTACTATTGCCGTAAGATAAATCTAAGATCTAAAAAATCTAAATCTAAAAATGAGAATCAATGTGTGTGTCTGTGTGTGTAATACATATATACATATACACACACACACACATACATTATTTTTATTTATATATATATATATATTATAAATAAAAATAATGTATTACACACACACACATACACTGTTCTGAGATAACGCGGGTATGCTGTTTAGAACCATTTGTTAGGATGTTTAAAAAAAAAAAAAAAAAAAAAAAAAAAAAAAAAAAAAAAAAAAAAATTCACTGAATTCAGTTTTGTTCACAGTAATGCAACTGTCTTGTTGGCAAACCTATATATCATGATACTAAGGGTGTACCGATAAAAACTTCAAATTCAATAGGATACGATACAGTGGTGTCTCAATAGGATACATTTTCAATAAAGCAAAAAAATTGTCTTGCCTGAATGTGTCTCTGGCCAAGCTTTTGCTGCTATGACTCTCAAGGGGGCTTGTCTGAATCACAGGGCTTTTTATTTCCCCATGCTAATGTGTTTTTCAACCCTGTGTTCTCTTCTACCGAGTTCCCAATCGCTGAGGTATTTTCTTTAGCCTCATAATACAAGCAATATTTTTATGACAAACAGCATACTTTATTATGTCTGTTGAATGTATTGTTTGATACACGAGAGCCTCGGAATTAACGATGCCAGATGATATGCTGCATCGTTACACCCCTACATGACTCATATTGTGAATAGTATAAAGTCTTCAGGTATCGTGGGATGATATTTCCCTGGGTGATCTTGTCCTCTAAACCATAAAGCATTTATCATTGCTCTTAGTTTGTAAATTGAATGCTGGAGCTAGTAGAACTTATAATAAAATAAAAAATGCATCACAATGAACTGCATATTCATAGATATATAATATATTTCACTGTATATTCTGTATAGAAGTCCTTCATATAACATTATGACCAGCACTAAAATCTGACAGTATAATAACCAGCAGCATCTGTACAGTTTATTATGTGCTTTCATCCCCTCCATTAACCAAACTGTTCAGCTATAAGATTACATATGATATAGGCATTAATGATGCTGTGAAAGAGTGAGAGGGTGATATTATAAGCTCTCCAGCACAGGCATGTGTGAAAGTTAGATAGTTAGAGTAAGACAGAGCAAAAGCGTAGGGGCAGCAGGTGGAGCTCGTAGGTGTGAAACAGATTACGGTGAAAATTCAATATATTTGTACTCTTACTGGTCTGTCACGATCAATGCACATTCTGTTCTCTTTATCTGTACGGCACAAACGATCTCTTTCTCACTCTCTTTCTCGCTTTCTTTGTATTTCTGCTGTCAGAAGCCCAACCCAAAGCAATAGACTGTGTAGGAGGTGAATGAATAACACAAGTTCCCACGAAAGGCAAAGCGAGAAGAAATAAAGGCTGCGTTCATTAATTACTGATTAACACAAGATATTAAGCCTAGAGCAAAATTGAATATCATTACCTTGATTCAAACAAAAGCTCATTCAGAGCAGATCTCAAGGCAGAGTCAGTCAATGCTTCTTTAAAATGTGGTTGAGCTTACAGTGCTTTGGGTTGGTTTTTCCACCGACCACATCATTTACCTGTTTTACATCATTTACGCCTGCATCCATATCCCAATATTACACTTCCGTATAATAAAAACCGCATAACCTTTATCACGGGTTTACAAATTACTGCAAGAATATATGATTCTGCCTTTGTAAAAAAGTATACGACATGCTTCCATATTTGGCCAACATAAAGTTGTATGACGCTTGATCAGTGATGGACAAATCAATAGCTAAGCCACTCAGGACAGCCCAGGCTACCACTGAAGAACTGCAATGCAATGAAGAACTGATAATTATTTAATTATAGCTCTCTGGTGGGAAAGTAGATTGTCTCCTCATATAATATTCAAGATAGTTTCAAAACAAAGCAAAACAAGTTTATACAACTTCGGCAACAGTACAAATCCTGCCTTTTGTTTTGGATTTCTTATTTTAAGTTTCACAACGAGATGTTTCCTTTCAACACATTACTAATCAAAAAACTAAAGGACATAACTCGGAATTTCCGACCTCGGACTAGTATAAAGAAAGCGCCCCCTTAACTTGGAATTCCTACTCAGCGACTCGGAGCGGAATCCTCAACCCCGAGTTCAGCAAGCGACGTCAAATCAACATGGCCGCTCATGATACACATAAATGCTAAACAAAGTAACACTTCTCAACACTAACGATACAATTCTCTGTTTGAGGAGGTAAATACACACTATGGCCAAATGTTTGTGCACACCTGACCATTACACCCTAAGTGCATTCTGAACATCCCATTCCAGGTGTTCAGTGGAGTTGAGGTCAGGGGTCTGTGAAGGACACTCGAGTTCTTCCACTCCAGACTTGGCAAACCATGTCTTCATGGAGCTCGCTTTGTGCACAGGGGCATTGTCATGCTGGAACAGGTTTGGGCCCCACAGTTCCAGTGAAGGTAAATTGTAATTCTTATAGTACTTATGGGTGTCCCCCCCCCCCCCCCCCCCCCCCCCCCCCCCCCCCCCCCACTTTGTAGCTCGATTGTATGAAGGTTGAAAATAACATAATTCCATTGTTCCACCTTCTCACTTGAGAGCTACGTCGATTGCAGCATATCTTCATCATCTTCAGCAGGATGCTACTATAAGAGGTTGCACATGTCTCCATTCCAGCCACCATTATACCACAGCAGTGGACAAATCAGTAGCCCAGGCGCCCAGGACAAGCCAGTTTCATGTACAGGCTGTTATTTAAAAAAAAAAAAAAAAAAAAAAAAAAAAGTTATAACTTATGTTGTAATTATAAGTTAGGTCATAAACAAGTTGATAGAAAACAAAGACGCTAGCCAGACTTTGACACTTGCAAGGACAGAACACAGTATATAGGACATTTTGTTGAGTGCACAAACACCATGCACCACATTAGAAACCCTGTTGGAAGAGGATAATGATCATACACTTGTTTCTTTCCCTTATTCATCCTAGTCAGGTTTCAAGGTAAACAAATCATGGGAGTAGACCGCACATTGGAGCTTTCACTTGCCCAGTGGGCTAGCTAATGACTATGATTTGTTCACCCCTGATGCCAGGTATGACAATTGAGTACATTTTTTTTTTTTAAACCCACTTCGATAAACAGTAAAGGCTTAGTCAGGTTTTAAAAAAAAAAAAAAAAAAAAAAAAAAAAGACAGACAGAGGAACCATGTGCAAGCAGACGGCACAGAGAGCAGATTTTAGTTATTTCAGGGGGAAGAAGAATGTAAACAAGGCTAAGGAAACTGGTAAGCAGGGCAGCCACAGAGGAAATGCTTTCTCTGAGTCAGTGGATTGGACCCACAGAAGACTGTATTTCCTTTCGCTTTCTTCCTCCATCTGCTGCACTTCACTTCCTGTACAGTCAGTCAGACCTCTATTCAGTTCACTCTACTCAAATAGAAAAAGAAAAAAAAAATGTGCAGAAAGAACTGCCAGAAAACAAATGAACCACAGTTTAGAAACATCAGAATTAGAAATCTGTGACTACAATTTGCCTGAAATTCATCGTCAGATCAATAATGACAAATTTCCTGTCAATCTACTGGCTTAATTTTTAAACCTGTCGTGAACCAACCAAACCAGCTTTTTTCTTCTTAATGCCAAGCATGTTACGACAATTTTCCCATCATGTTATTAGCTAACACTTGTTTGTTTTAGCAACACTAAGTATATTCCATTCTAACATTGGTAATGTTTAAGAATATATCACCACAGCACTGCCAAATTCTCGATTCTGATTGGTCAGAAGGTGTTGATTAATTTTCTATAGCAGCATCTCTGGAAGTAGTTCCAGCTGCAAGGCAAATCACAGGTTAATATTAACGGACTGCTTTTAATGTTACTGTTTCTTTAGCAACAACCTGCACAGGGACTTGTATGGCGGATGTTTCGCTGATATTTAATTGTTTTAATATGGCAACGTTTTCATTGAGGAGATGTGTATTTTACATTTTTGGAAGGAGTCTCCAGTGTCAGCAGGACAATATTCAAGATAGAGGGCTTTGTGGATTCCAAGTAACAGTTCTTTGACATTTTAACTAAAGCTGTTCATAGCTGCTATAACAGGAATTAACTGTTTCTTAGACAACAATAAATGCAATCTCAGACTGATTAAAAGTACAATGTTTCTTAGAAAATCATTGGCAAATTGTTGTGGCAAATGAAAGTAATTGCTGGGCAAATTGCTGTTATAAGAATAAAACACTTCACAATGTGCTGTTATAGGAATATAATCAACTTTGAGGTAGTAAAAGTAATTTCTCTTCATCTCATGCCACACGACACCACCCTGTCATTGATTATTTTCCTGCAACATCATGCCCTGTTATGTTTCATTCAATATTTCATTGATGTGTGAAAACCATCAACATTACTAAATCTTAAGAATGACCGTATTATCTTCCTGTTTCACAAACTGCACACATTGTACGCTAAGGCCCTGGTGAGATCATCACAAACTGAACATAAGTGTACACTAGGAGATTCGAGCAGTTAGACCATCACTAATCCTGTCTCGAACACAGGCAGAAGATAAGATGTGTCAGTATTTTAGTAGGTGTACTTGAATCAGAGCCAGAGTAAGCTAGGCATGTTGCTAAGTGGCTTCTCTTCTCTTTTAGCCACTATTTACATATCGACACAAAACACTATGCCAAGTCTAACTGATGAAATTATCCAGAGCTCCAAAGTGCAGGGATCAAGAGGTTTCAAAGCAACAGATTAGCACACTCTCACTTCACAAAGGGTTTCCCCCCCCCCCACCAGCACACACCAAAAAAAAAAAAAAAAAACATGCTGTTTTGTGAGATTTGGAATGTAGGCATCATGTAAAATTATCTGCCCCTGAACTCATTTAATGCAGCAGAGGACAAATCAGAAGCCTGAGCACTCAGGACAAGCAGATTCATGTTCTGGTTATCAGGTTTTTCTTTTTTCTGTATGCTTGGTGGACAAGCAGAAAAAGAAAAAAACATAGTCCTTGTAGACTTGGGCAAGACGCCATAGTCTTGCAAAACACATTTTTTTGATTTGGTACATAGCTATGTTTAAACTTAACACGTTTCATTGTGGCTTGACGCACTTTCAATGCTGTAACTATAGCGTGCGCTAGTCATTACAAATCCCACGCCTGCTGCACTGCACACATCTCGCAATCCATTTTTATTTAATTTATCAGTGTCCACAGATGACAGAGGATCTATTCAGTATCACAAACATTAACATATGTGTAAAGACTGACAAAACTAAGCAAAAAATAATATGATGTTCAGCACAAAGCACAAATCATAAAAATCTCCTGCTTACTACATGCAGTCGTCACAGTTAAACATACCAAGAGAAAATAAAGACGTTACTCAGATTCATATATCTTTTATGTGATTTGAGGACAGCGCATCACATCTCATATCCAAAACGCTGACCAATGACTTTTTGCCGAGAGAGCAAACACAATGTTCTACACAAATATATACTCGTTTACATGCCTTAGTCTGTATTAATGCACCTAACTAGCTAACTAACTCACCATTTATTACATAATGTTAGCTAGCGCTTTTTTTTTTTTTTTTTTACCTTATTCAATAAAATTTTACGGGTGACCAAAACATGAAACTGAAGCTTCTAATTGTCTAGTGGGTTAGCTAATGAATTTATGTCCACTGTCACTAGCTGAACTTATCCGCATTATATTATACACATACACAAAAAAAGATAATCAAGACAGAATGAATGTCTATGATAAAATAACATAACCACAGGTTTAAATAATGGGTTACAAAACCTGTTTAGTATCATGAATTGTCTATCAAATCACTATTCAGAAGTCTGGACGATTAACAGACTTACAAATTTAAGGCATGACCATGGTTTTACAGTGCTGACAGACATTTATTTATAAATGATTTCCGTGCTTTTGTCTTGTCTGTGGCAATTCTAGGAACACAAACTATTAACACATGGCAGTGTTTGAACACAATACCACAGGGAGATCATGTGTTTCCTACTCTCAGTTTCAGCCAGATTCATGCTGGAACAATCTTTCACTCAAGGGCTTACAGTAATTCAATCCAAAGTGGAATACAAAGCACAAGACGTTCACATATATACACACACACACACACACACACAAAAACGAGTTTGTTAGCAAACCGACACTCACTGGCCACTTTAACAGGAACACCAGTACACCTGCTCATTCATGTAATTATCAGTCACTCATGTGTCCGCAGATACAGGTCAAGAGCTTCAATTAATGTTCACATCAACCATCAGGATGGGAAAAACGTGATCTCATGGTTGTTGGTGCCAGATGGGCTGGTTTGAGTGTTTCAGAAACTGCTGATTTCCTGGAGTGCACATTTGCTAGATTTTATTCAGAATGGTGCAAAAAACAAATAAAAAAGAAAAATCCACTGAGCAGCAGTTCCGTGGGCAGAAATGTATTGTTAAGAGAGGTCAGAGGTCAGAATGACCAGACTTGTTCAAGCTGACAGAAGGCTACATTAACTCAAATAACCACTCTTTACTACCATGGTGAGCAGAAAAGCATCTCAGAATGCACAATCTGTAGAAACTTGAAGTGGATGAGCTACTACAACAGCAGAAGACCACATCTTCTTCCATTCCTGTCAGCCATGAACAGGAATCTGAGGCTACAGCGGGAACCAACTCACAAAAAACTGGACAGGGAAAAACGTCACCTGGTCGTTTTCCAATCTTGAACTGGATATTTTTGGTTTTGGCATCATTCTGAGTAAACTCTAGAGACTGCGTCAAAATCCCACGAGATCAGCAGTTTCTGAAATACCAGTCCATCTGGCACTACGGTCAAAATCACAGAGATCACATTTTCCCCATTCTTGACCTGTACTGGAAAGATTTTTGTATCTTGTAACAATACTGCCAGCTGTAATAAAACAAGATAACCCCAAACAAAAAATAAATAAATAAATAAATAATAATAATTTAAAAAAAAAAAAAAAAAAAAAAAAAAAAAAAAAATCAAAGTCTTGTATTAATGCTCTCATTCTTATGGTTCCTATAGTAACGGCGCATTCACAGGGACTGGTATAGCAGATGCTCCACATAATCTACGATAAACAGTTTTTTAAAAAATAATGCTGCTGTTTACAAAAAATCTATGTAATTGTTGATATACTGACATTTTCTGCAAGGTTTATTTAACATTTAGGGAAAGAGTCTCCAGTGTTATTCCACCACCATTATTATTATTATTATTATTATTATTATTATTATTATCATTATTATTATTATTATTAAGCAAGAGAAATAAGAGACTGTAAGTGTAATATTTGCTAAATGGATGCAGTATAAGAGGAATAAAACAATTTTAGAACAAGATGTTTTTGTAAAATAATTAACTCTGGGGTAGTAACAGTAACACTGCTTCACGCCAGCCCACTTGTCGTTGATTAATTTCCTATAGCAGCACGCCTGTCGTATTTTATTCCTTACTTACCACACTGACTAGCTATACAGTTGTTCAAAGTAACGAGCATGAGACTGGACTTTAAAATCCTTTTTTCCTCGCCTGGTGATTTTAAAGGGCTTGACTGGCAACGTGTGAGCACACACACACGCGCACACGCGTCTCTGACTGTGTAAAGGTCAGGACGGCCCTCTCAGTGTGTGATTTTGAGCGTGGAGTATAAATATTTCTGTCCCTCAGGAGCCAAAAGATTAACCTCATCTCACCCCGAGCTATCTAGGTCAGAACTAACGGTGTGGACAGAGCATTTTGGAAACTCCGTTATCTCTGCATTACACATGTTGGGGACTGATAATGACCATTTTGACAAGGCTTTACGTGACACGAATGTGATGACAAGGCAAACCCCTCTCTCACGTCCAACCAACCTGACACATCGAATAAAAATCCTACACAGACAGAAGACACTGCTAGAGGTTTTCTGATAGGGACAGAGGAGAATTGTGGGAAAATAATGGCAGACCTATCTGTCTCTCCAAGTCTGCAGCCTCATCCGGAGTGGCTCTGGGCAGGACGCCGGGGTCGCTGAAGCTTGTCCTGAGTAACGTCCCCAGCACGAAGAAGAACAGCACGCCACCAACCACGGGGATGGCTGGAGTCAGCGTGGCCGCCAAGAACGGACAGCTGCGGAGGAAATAACAGTTTAAAAAAAAACTCGTCAGAGCTGCAGAGTTATTCCCCTCAGTCTATAAGTCACAAGCACTCCACCAAGAATGAGCTCTGAGAAGCAAAGAGTCCACTGGAGCTGGGAAACAGGATATCGATATTGTAAATAAAAACTTCACAATACATTTTTAGAATAGTTTTATACTAATATCAATAAAGATTCAAATGTTTTTTTATCTCTAAAATTGTAAAAAAAAATTTTTTTGCATTTCCCCCTTCATGTCAATGTTAAATAATAAATTTTTGTAGACATTAAATATCAGTATTCAATCAACACTACCGTAGTGTTATCAAACCTATATATTGTGATACATTATGTATCGTAAAAACATCTTAAAGTAACCTGATATAACCTGATACCTGATATTTTGTCATACTGCCCACTCCAATTTTCAGGTTTATTCAGTACTGAGATAAAACTCCCTCATAGTAGCTATAGGAATGTACACAATTTTCTCTTGTGATATTCAAAAAATAAAAAAAACATAACAAAAAAAACAACAAAACCACAGTTGAACAATTCTAGTTTGTCTTGCTATGCAGATTTTTATGGAAATGCACTCTCTGACGTAAACCCTTCATTCTCCAATCGAGTTTCGAAGTCTATTAACAACATTAACATCAGAAATAAAACCAACCATATGTGTTGGTCCAATCACAATTATGTAGTTTTTGAACTTTTGAAACATTTGTGCCTGTGCAAGCGCGTTATCTAAGAAATTTAAATGTATTCACCCAATACACAAATAAGTTCCTGTATTTGTATTTGGCCTGGAATTTGGTTGACGTTTCTGGTTAGTTGGAAAAAAAAAAAAAAAAGTTTTGCATTTGCAAAACTTTGCATGTATTAATTCATTGTTTCTATAGTAACAGCTAATTTACAGGGACTTGTATGGCAGATGTTCCACACAATCTATAAGACTAATAATAAACTGATTTAAAAAAGTGCTGTAATTTAACTAAGAAAAGTGTTTAAGTGTTTATATGGTGAAGCTTGCGGATGTTTATGTAACATTTATGGAAGGAGTCTATGGTGTCAAGTAAATCTGTAACAGTCACTAAGTTTTCCCGACGGGAGATTCTTCAGGAAAGAGGATGTTGTCACTTATAGTTTGTTGATACCATATGAAAAGCATTCTTGGTCTTATTTTGAAGAGTGAAATAGAGAGACGGGTGAGGGAACGATTGTGTATAGCTGCTATAAAGTAAGCTACAACAGCAACTCTCTAGCTTTGTGGATGTTTGTCAAAATAAAAGGCAACTATAAACTCAAAATATGACGTGTCTTTCTTTAATTGTTGACAAACTGATGTGGTGTAAGAGGAATAAAAACTTTGGGATGCGCTCTTAGAGGAAAATAATTAACATCACACTACCTTGTTGTTGATTATTTTCCTATAAGTGCACACCCCATGGTGTTTCATTCTTTAGTTAGCGGGCTAATAAACTTCTTGTCGCTAAGACAGCCCTGTCTTAATCTTGTCCAGCAATAAAGTAACTGGGAGAAATTTTAGCCAATCACATCCACTGACACATACAGAAGATATTTCAAACACCATTTTGTTCTGTAGACTCACAACAAAAACACAAAACACAAGGTTGTCTTTGCTCAATCGTAACATTAATGATATTTGAACTTTTTTTTCCCCTGTATATTATTTCTACCTGCTCACCACCAGTGGAGGAAATATCAAATCTATTTTACTCTGCTTACTCCCCATTTAACACCATTATCTAATCTAACCGAGAGTTCCAGCTTAATCCTATTACTCCTGCACTGTTAGGTGCACATGACTCTAATCACATTAGTTTGGATGATGATCTTTCTCGCGTCCTGCGTCATTAATCCAAGCAGCCTAATAGCTTTCAAAGCAGCTGTTTAGTCTTTCTGGTGAATGGAATAAAACCATCACCGAATTTTCCACCAGAGACAAACACGAGTTAAAAACATTGTGGCAAAACACCCAGAGAAGCCAGCGCATAGACTTTTACTGCACAAAGTGCTAGAAATTTTGGCACCTGAACCTAAAACTGTAGAACTGGCCATCTGTCTAATAGAACAAACAAAAAGTAAATGTTTTTTTTTTTTTTGTTTAGTATCTCTGGGCTTTCAGCTCTTCCTGTGTCACTTTCAACTAATACCTCATGCTATCCCCTCATATTTAAAACAATGAAAAACAAAATGCTGACCAGACATCACCAACCGTCAAAGAATTTTTGTCAAGGGAACAAATACTTCAAGCTTTATAACATCATATGCAGATTGTCACATTAATTCAATACATCAGGGCTCTTCGTGGATGTTAATTAGCAGTTTTTCTTCCCATGTTTTCCATAATTTATTCTTGGCCAATTCCCACCCACCAGTCAGCTCTGCCCTATCATACAACAGCTAACAATCAGGAAGAGTGAAGGCTAGAACATGCTTCAATTTTGAACCATGCTGCGTCATAGGGCTGCATAACACACTTGGAGGAAAGAGCTATCTGCCCTCTTCTGCATACATGAGCTCTCAAACTGCCCTCTTCTGCATACATGAGCTCTCAAACTGCCGTCTTCTGCATACATGAGCTCTCAAACTGCCGTCTTCTGCATACATGAGCTCTCAAACTGCCCTCTTCTGCATACATGAGCTCACAAACTGCCCTCTTCTGCATACATGAGCTCTCAAACTGCCCTCTTCTGCATACATGAGCTCTCAAACTGCCGTCTTCTGCATACATGTGCTCTCAAACTGCCCTCTTCTGCATACATGAGCTCACAAACTGCCCTCTTCTGCATACATGAGCTCTCAAACTGCCCTCTTCTGCATACATGAGCTCACAAAAACAAACACTCCCCTCACTGCTAAACACCCCAAACCTAAAGATAAATACCCCCAAACTGGTAAATTCCCCAAACCTAAAAACAAATACACCCCTCACTGTTAATGCCAGAAACACAAAAACAAATACCTTCTCACTGCTAAATGCCCCTAAATGCCAAATTCTGTCAAAATCAAAAATAAATGCCCCCTGACCACTTGGAATACCATGGTAACACCCTAGCCTCAAATGAAAACACCATAGAAGCTATCTAGCAATACACTAGCAACCACTGGAATACCATAGTAACAACCTATCAACACCCTAGTAACCACCTGGGATACCACAGAAATCACCTAGCAACACCCTAGCAACCACCTGGAATACAACAGCACCAACTTTCTCTTAACCTTTCTTTCATTTCTACTTTCTTTCAGCTCTTTTCGAGCACTGTGTATTTCTTTCAGGAAATGCAAATTAGGTTTTTTTGTCCACAGTAGACAAGTTGTTTTAATGAAACAAAACATCACTAAGCCAACTGTAAAAATTTCAAACATTTATTCATGAATTTAGTTAAGTAAAAAGAAGACTGGAAAATAAGAGCTTGACCAGCTCTTATTTTGGCATGTGGGCTGAATATTTTAGAGCATTTTTTCAATGGGTTTTTGATGACCACCACACAAATAAATAAGTATTTCAAAGGGGTATCAGTGTCTTGTAGATTTTTGTGTCTGATATTTCAGCTCTTGTTTTTCCCCAGGTTAGGAAGACCAGTGCTCCTTTGCCAAAAAGCTTACTGTGAAATGCTCGTAAACACGTAAGGACAAGTCACTTGTTCTCATGACACTGTGAGTGCTGACACTGAGCACAAATTAGTTACAACTGCCTGCACTACACTAAAAATACTGGATCTTCTGAGGTCAAATTAAAGTGTTTTCCCTTTTTTTTTTAACAAAATATCATTATTGCACTGAAAAAAGTCAGAGTGAGAGTCAATATTATACTAGAAAAGCTAGTATATGCAAAATATATGAATTGAAGTCGATCAAGTTGAGGTTTACATTAGTCATTCTTCTTATGCATAAATTTACACACACACACACACACACACACACACACACACAAGCAGGAGTAGAATATGAACATTTTACTGAATTTACAGGATTTTCATGAATACCAAATTTCTTGTGCAAATGCTTGTACTAACGATTTATACATAAATCCGTTCGTATAGAGCTTGATAAATGAGACCCTGGTGTGTAACCGTTATTTCTACATTTTGCTCCCTCTACATTTCGTTCCATCTTTCATTCCCTTTTTTTTTATTTTTTTTTTTAAATCATTTGATCGTTTCGACTTATCATTTCCCTCAGTACAGCACACTTTATGTTCCCTTCTCGCTGCGTCTCCCCTGCAGTACTCTCACACTTTGGGAACCAATGGAACCTCTGGCTGCCAAGTGATATTTCTTACAGCCTTTCTCATTGTATCCTTGATTATTTGTTGATTAATTCACATGAATAATTGACTATCGAAATGTTCATTACTGCAACCCTAATTAACTTAGATGGAATTTTTAGACTAGCTTTTGTTGTTGTTGTTGTTTATGGATGAGTGCAGCTATTAGCAGCGGTAAAGATGAACACCATCATTCAAAGGTCGTTATACATCAATAACCCAGGCCTTCATTTTCCTAACATCGATCAATATGTGTAAAGCGTTGAGTGGCTCAGAGCTGTGTAGTGTACACTGCATGCAGAACAGCCCCAATTTTATCAGCAGCTGATATATGACTTATTTTGGGCATTAACAAAAAAACATGCAGCGTAAAATAAACACAAATATGCCATTTTTAATGCATTTCTAAATGCAAAGGCTTTAATTCAGTAATGCACAAAAAAATTGCTAATTAATTTACATGAATTGCACATTAGGTTCCACTGAACATGATTAATACCACTGTCTCAGTTTTGCTCTGCCTGATAATAGTTTGCATAGCTTCACACACAGCACTGTGTTCCAGTAGTAAACTGGGATTTTGGTTGCCATGGAAATACAAACTACCAGCGACACATGACAGAGCATATCGGGGTTGGTGTTACCATAGTAACCACTGCAGATATTACTCGAATTTTTCACTCTGTCCAAGTGCGGGAAGATGTTGTGAATGGAAAGTAGCACAGTAATCAATTATCATGGCATCGTTTCCACACTGCGGCGCTCAGCTCCGGCGATGGGACACAAGTCTAAGCTCTTCACTGGGGGTCACAATGTCTATAACGGACCCTCACGTCTTAAACCTACACAAATAAGTAAATTTTTTAAAATTTGTCATCATTTGAAGCAACCATCCTTTCATGGAGAAGGCATGGCATGAATGGATGCAGCTATTACTCTCTTTAACAATGCTTTTGGACTGCACTGGATATTAGCAGTGTTAGTTAGTTTAGCAGTTCACAGTCGTTATGTGTATTACTGTACTATTCCTCAGGATCAGAGACTAACACTGAGCCTAACAGCAGCTTGTTTCTCAAGTTAATATAACTGGTCAACATTCTAAAAGCCAAGATAAATTATATGGCCAAAAGTTTGTGGAAACCTGACCAATCATATAATAATGATAATAATCTCCATTCCTCTGGGAAGGCTTTCCACTAGATTTTGTAGCATGGCTGTGAGGATTTGTGCTCATTCAGCCACAAGAGCATTAGTGAGGTCATGTCAAGTGAGTAGGTCTGGGGTGCAGTCAGTGTTCCTGTTCACCCCAATGGTGTTCAGCGGGGTTGAGGTCAGGACTCTGTGCAGGATACTCAATTGAACTGGATTGAACATTGGAGGAGAAAAAAACAGAATTAAGTTGATCTGATCCTATAACAAATGAAAAAGACTGGAATTGGATTTGGAAAAGATTTTTTTATGGAACTGGAAATGTTTACATATAAAGAGACTTGATAAGATTGTTTTTTGTTAAGATTGATTTTTATTATACTTCTGCTTTATAATATTTGCAATGTAGTGATTTTTATGTGAAAGCTGTCTTTCTAGCTATGTATTGTTTCCTGTATTTTTGTATATTCATGTATATTTTATGTGTATCCGTTTTAAAAACATCTTAAAGCTTAGTAGTTTTTAAAGAAAAAAATATTGGATATTGGCTGATACTCAAGGTTTCAGTATCACTATTGGAAAAGTGGTAATGTACCACATCTAAATATTTTCCATTTTTTTAACTGGACTTCCTCGTTTTCTTTCCTTGTATTCTAATACACTGTATTGTTCAAAGAAATGTTCTTCATGAACCTGATGTTAGTAAGCAAAGCCAAACAGCTGTTTTGGTTTTGGTTTGGTGGGGCTTCTTGGGAAAAGTGGGACATTGTGTAAGTGACCATATGCTAAAACAGTAAAGAACAAAATGAACAGTCCAACCACAGAACTGGCACTCACAACAGAGCATTTCAATGACCTTTCTTACGCGGGTGGTTGAATATTTTACTCTGACCGCAAGCTAGGCTTGTTTTGTTCTCACCTTGATCTGGTAGCCATTTATTTATCATTTCTAATAATAATAATAATAATAATAATAATCTCTTCAATAAGACTAGGTGTAGGTGTTTCATGAAGAGAAATAGAAAAACAGAACTAGCACTGACAACGAATCAGTTCATCAACCCAAAATAAAGAACACACAAATTCCTGACAAGTTCGAACTTATCCATACAGGTCATAAAACACAGCCGAGAGCTCAATGTCTCTTCACAAAGCATAGCAGTTCATGACAGCATCCCTCAAGGATACATATACGCTTCAAAACAACATAGATTACCCAACATCTCCATGATCAAGTCACTTGAGCGATGTCAAGAGGGACAAAAGAGCCTCACCAAATCAAAAGAAAGGGAGAATGTGAGTCATCACACCCAAGTGGCTCACGCATGTTTACTCTGGGATTTCTCTCCTCCAGAGAAAACAGTTACACAAAAGTTTTGATTCAGCATCTCTTTCAACGGAAGTACAGGCTAATAAATAAAGCTCAACGCTGGAACATGTTAAAACGGAAAGTGATGCGTAACCAGGTAAGCGTGAAACATAAACTTAGCCTTCAACATGTTCAGGAAGTAACTCACAAGCAAATGAGCAAGAAAAAAAAAAGATGAACTTCAATATGAGATTGTTTGTGAGGTGCTTATGGTAGTTTTTTGGACCATTCATTAAACACTGGAACTAGAATTGTTAAAAAATTGTTAATTGTTGTTAAGAATTTAGTCCACTAAATTATAAAATTTAACAGTTTTTCATCTTGTATTAGGCTAATCTAAATAAAGTTATTTGCTAAATTTGTCATGATTTTAATTTCTATGCAACAAGGCACGCAACGTAATTACGGAATGTGCATTGCAATGATCATTTACAAGAAATGGAAGAAGAACCAGGCGAAGTCTTTACAAAGACCGGAGTGTGCTTTGCTAGTACTGTGATGCTGTTCTGAAATATAAGAACAGGAACAAAGTTGGCAATGTTAGAGCAGCTGCATACGTGCAATGTGGGATCCTTTGGAACAGGTATTTTCAGTGTGTGGTCTTACTGTAAGCTGGCAATGCACATGACTCAACCCTGAACGCGTCGACCTGCTTCTTTTCTTCCAGCAGAGCTTTTTCAGTTATCTAATACTACGAGGTGGTGAGTGCAATATAGCCTGTGCAAGACAAGTTGAAGTTGTATGGTGGATTTGTTTTAAAATTTCCTTTAAATTCAGATGTCACTAAAGATTTTAGGGAGAATAATACGTTTTGTATTTTCTGTATTAACATGGCCTTGCATGCTGCCTTGTACTTATCAATGATTAATCGATAATTGTGGGTCATGGACTCCTGGCATCCAATGCTACGATGTATTTCCAGTTTAAAATAGTGCAGCTCTGATGTTTCCAGCAGCAGTGTCTACATTCATCAGTACAGCGATACAGCAACTTGTCCTTCAGGTTTCTCTAACTATTATTCCTATATTTATATAAAGTAAGCATATAAGTGCTTGTTTAGGTTTTTATTTATTTTTTCCCCACATTTTTCTCCATAATTTGGTCCCTTCAAACCAGCCAGCTCTCCAACAATATGATATGGTGGTACCTCTATACGATAACTTTCGATACAGCAAAAATAAGCATTGCCTGAATATGTCTTAGATTTCCTTTTTCAAATCATTCAACATTATAAAAGCACAATAACTGGAACTTAATACAACTGCTACAATCTTTTCGAACTGCTGCTCAAGCTGCGTGGCAGTGCAGCGTAACACACTGGGAGGAAGCACTATCTACCCTCTTCTGCATACATGAGAGAGAAAGTATGCCATCACTCCTCCCACTGAAAGAGCATGGCCAGTTTTTCTCCCTCTGCGAACGCCTTTCTGTTGCGCCACTTGGAAACCCTCGTACTTGTGTATGCTTGAAGAAGAACAACAGTTCTCAAGCTTGCTAGAAGGGGCGCGGCAACTCTGCTTACATATCTGAAGAATGTCATTGATGTTCATCTTTGATAGCTCTTTGTTGCAAGACACCTACTTGTAAAATACCACCATTGCAAGTGTAGTGAATGACCTGGGAACGCTACCAAGAAGAACATGGGAGTGTTTGCGCAATGGAAGCATTGGAACAAATCATGACACGCTCCTCACTTTTGAGAGAGAAAGAAAGGAAAAAGGAAAAAGAAAAAGAAAAAAAAAATATATATATATATACTTACTACAAGGATAACCAATGACTAACCACATAATAAAGCCATGTGACCTTGGAAATAAGGGAAGGTCATTGAAAATGAGATAAATCCCCTGACAATACATTCAGTAAAAGCAATGCTTAGCAGAACAGAGGTCCATTCAATAGCCGGTGTCAGAAATCTCAATCCTGAAACTACACTGAGAATGAGGACCAAATGAACAGAAAGGTCAGGGGGAAAAAAAACTAATTACACTGTAGTTGTGAGAAAGAGGTGATATGAGAGCAGCTTTGGCAGTTATTCTCAGGGTAAAGGTCTGGGTGTTAAGTGATATTACACTCATACAAGCACCTTGTTATTTTAATGATGTTTTAATGCGTTGAACAAACTAATTGAACACTTCAGAGGCACTTTCTAATAAGTACGTACTAATCAGCTACACAATATACAGATATACCACAGAGGTGTTAAATTCTCAAATCCGATTGGTCAGAAGGTGATTCGTTTTCTAGAACAGCAGCTTGAACAGCAGTGGCAGCTATAATTCAAATCAAAGGTTTATAGGAATACGTTCTAACATGTAACATATGTTTCTAAAGTAAGTACTAACTCACAGCGGGTTTTATGGAAGACGTAATCTAACCCGATGTTCACGCTAGTGATTTGCTCGTGTCGCTTGTAGTTTGCCTCCCGTGGGCGTGTACCGTCCGTCCAGCTCTGACGAGAAAGAGTAATGGCCAAAATGTAGCTTACAGCACACGGTTTACAACACTATACGATGTATGTCTTTAAAATGTACTTAAAATTAAGTGTAATATTTTAATAAAGTGAAAAATTGTGAAAAAACTTTTTTTTTTTTAAATGTACGTTATGTGCCAGGCGTATTCATATTAGCTATTACAATCTACAAACATTCTCCAGAGACACCAATGATCTTCGCTATTTGCTTCCAAGTGTTCTTTTCTTCATAATGTCTCTATACACATTAAATGACAGATTGTATAAGACAGAATAAGATGAACAGACGGCTTTACATTTTTATTCTTTTTTTTTGCCCACGAAACAGGGAGTGCTTAGGAACTAAAAACAGGTATAATCTAAAGTTGTGAGGGGGAATGTGTATATAGCAAATATAGCAAATCCTAAATAAACAAATAATCAATGTTAAATCTTAAATAGATTTAAGATGTTTTTTAACATTTTTGGAAGAAGCCTCCAGTGTCAGTGTTTCGTAACAGTCAGAGGTAAATATGTAATGTTAGGTTTTCCACCGTGGGAAAGTCTTCAGAGTGGAAGATGCTTCTGAAAGTGAGGGAACCAATAACTATATGATATTAAACGTAACTAAACAGAAGAAAAAGTATGCTGTCATTTTTTAATAAATAAAACAATGTAATTGTTGGCAACCTTTTTTAAATAACAGTTACAAACTCTGACTGAAGCAACTCAATCTTTAAAATTGTAAAACATATATTTTTTATTTATTATTAGAATTTTAATTAGAGTTATTACAGTTATTTATTTTCCCCCCTCCTTTACAGTTTTAACTAATTTATTTTTGTAGACAATACATAAAAGAATATTCAAAATGGGTTTTTTTGGCAACACTGCTCCTTTACTAACATTTGTTAGCAGTCCTATATTTCATGATTCATATCCATCCATCCATCCTCTGTACCGCTTATCCTACACAGGGTCACGGGGGAGCCTGGAGTCTATCCCAGGGGACTCAGGGCACAAGGCAGGGGACACCCTGGATGGGGTTGCCAGCCCATCACAGGGCGTGTGCACACACACTCACACACACTCACACACACTCACACACACTCACACACACTCACACACACTCACACACACTCACACACACTCACACACACTCACAACGGACAATTTAGAGATTCCAATCAGCCTACTACACGTCTTTGTACTGGGGAGGAAACCAGAGTACCTGGAAGAAACCTCCTATGCAGGAGCAGAACATACAAACTCCATGCACACAGGGCGGAGGCGGGAATCGAATCCAACCCTGGTGATGCGAACACACGTGCTAACCACTAAGCCACCGTGCCTCCCATGGTTCATATCATGTATTACAGAAATATGTTCAAGCATCAATACATATTATAAATATTTTGCTCATATCCCATTTATCTGTTTGAAGAAATAAAAGTTAAGAACATATTTAAGTATTTGAAATGATAAAAAGATAAAGAGCAGTAACATTATAGTGCTTCATGTTAGATTATATCTTGTAGCCCTTGTACATAGACTTTTTTTTTAATATTTAAAAAAAAAAAAAAAAAAAAAAAAAAAACGAAAAGAAAAGAAAGAAAAAAAAAAAAAAAAAAAAAAAGGCTACTCACTCAAACACGAAAAAGAGTCCACTTGTGACGAGGATGAGAACAAGAGTCAGGTAGAAGACCCCGGTCTGTCTTGCCATCATAATCCTGCCATCGCAGTAGAATTTATTCCTCCCAGGGAAAACCTGCCACTTCCTCTTGACAGTCTTCCTCTTGTGCGGAGACTCCATTGGCGTCGAGCTGCTTGTGCTGATCTGACTGTATTCACGCCCTCGTATGCGCTCAGCTTCCCCGAGCTTCATGTGCTGTGCAGCAAGCCTGCAATCCTGAGCAGAGAAAAGGTAAAGCTATTATTACAAGGATGAGAACTATAATCCTTCTGGTTGTAACATATCTACCACAAGTGCTCATTAAGTATTTCGAAGTATTTTCAAAGTATTGGAGCAGACCGAACTGAGTACTTGGAAACATACTGTAGCAGAGCATAAATAAAATAAAAAAAAAAAAGGAAACTGGCTGTAGTTCATTGACTCTAGTATTCTAGACATGAACCATGAAGGCTTTGGTAGCAGATCCTCTGTTTAAGTTTATCCAATCACATGAATGTAAATAAATTATTTAGCTGAATACATCTCATCAGATCAGAGAATAGCTACAGGGCTAGAGATATTAGCTTAGAAAAGTTACTGTTTTCACAGATTTTTCATTTTATTTACTCTCTCTGGTCTGCAGGAGCAAATTTACAACATGGCTTGTATAAAGAACAGGATGTTTAAAGAACAGGAATGGACAGAGATGTACGAGTTTCTTCTCGTCTGTATCGCTAGTCTTAAGTGGTAACGTGAATCACCATTCACCATTCAGTCTTATTTATAGCTATGAAATAAGGATGAAAGGTTAAACATTAAAAGGTAAATGTTCTCACTGGTCAGTCATGTTAACTGAACCTTTACACATTTTAGGTGCTAAAATAGGGTAAAATTAAATATGAAATTAATTTTATCAGAATATCTTCAAAATTTGTGGGTATAAAAAAAAGTGGATATTAAAAAGTCTACACACCGCTGTTAAAATTTTTGTGACATACCAAAAAAAAAAAAAAAAAGATAAAAAGAAAAATCGTGTCAGATCTTTTTCCACCTTTAAAGTGAAAAGTGCTTTAAAAAAATATAGCAGTGAAGAAGTGTGCACATTTACACAACCAGGTTATTGTAAGGTTTTTCTTTTTTTCCCCCTAAACGTTTCTGTTTTTCACTTCAATTTTGATGCTTGCTACATCGCATTAAAGGTGGAAAAACATCTGACGTGATTTATCTTGGTTTCATTTTTCACATCACAAAAACCTGCAATATTAACAGGGGTATGTAGACTTTTTATATCCACTGTATAATTTTTTTTTTCTTTCTTTCTTTCTTTCTTTCTTTTAAGGAAAGCAGTCTGCACTCTTGAGGCTTTAAGATATCACACAGTTTTGGATCTTTGTTTCTACACTGTAATAAAATAAGTCGAAAAACAAATCCAAAAAATGTAAAGAATTAAATAAATACATTTATTTATAGATTTACGTAATCTATAGTGCACAATCAGAACATTCTATAAATTACTCAAATCCATCATTTCCTAACCAAATTTTTTTGTTGGTTTCTTTTTGGTGAGATTTATGCTCGATGGATATACACTGGGACAAGGGGGCATGGAAAAAAAAAAATGGGGTAGACAGTGTTGTTCTGTCTGCCAGCTTTTTTTTTTTTTTTTTTCTACAACCTTTGAGGACACTTTTAGACCACACACCGTTTCCGCTGTTCAAGCAACACGCCATACATTCAGCAAACACATCACTTACTTTTGTAGTTTTGCTCACACGTGATGTACTACACACATCTTTGTTGTGGTATGAAATGTAGTCTACACCGATTTGTCACTTTACACCTGCCATAAAGGTGCGCTTTGTTAGTATACGGTCACTGACAGTAGTCCATCTGCTTTGCACAATTTGTTGCCACAACACAACATTTTTCATAAGAGCATGTCTGGGAGTGTTTTATTCCAATTAGTCTATACCACAGCGGTTTACCAGCAATTATAGAGTTTTCTTTATATCTTTATATATAACATTCTGTAATTTTTATCAATTTATTGTTCCATTTAACATTGTAAAATGTGTGTAAAATAAGTCCCTGCTATTACATACGTCCCAGTTATAAACTGTGTCTCCAACAGGAAATTCAAACTGCACTGGAACATCTTTCATCCTGTTTCCTATTTCTTTTCTATGGAGACTGGTGGAAATCCTGAGCCGAGGATTGTGGGAGTGTGGAGAATGGTCAACAGTGGGCGATGAGGGCAGGAAAAAAGTTCAAACTCCATACAAATGAGAAGTGAATATCACCGGGGAGCAGTCAGTCAGAGTGTTAAATGTGGAACGATTCTCCTCAGGCAGTCCTCAGTAATGGTCAGGCCACACACTGAGGCTGAAATTAGTGCAGCATTAATAAAAATCAAATGAAACCTGTAGAATGAAGCCGTAGTTTGGCGAATGTGAATGCACCAAGAAGAAAAGGTGTGTCTGATAAAGTGGCCAGAAAAACTCCAGACATAACGGCTATGCGTGAGACACTCGAACCAGCACACACACATACATACACACAATGGTGATACTACCATGTTACTTACTGCTGTGTTGATGGTCAGCGGTGGTTTGTTTTCCTTCATCAGCATCAGTTTCAGTGTTGCCAACTTAGAGAATGTGTCGCTGGATTTCTTGACTTTTTAGGCCCCTTTAGCTACTTTAATTAAAAAAAGAGCCTAGTGACAAATCTAGTGACTTTTTGAGCAGATGTTAGTGACTGTCCTCAACCCGATATGGCTCTCCAGCTCACATCACAGCTGCTGATAAATGAACTGGGAGAGCAAGTTAGCTCGACCAACTGATCATCACTGTTCCCAATGACCAATCACTGGTCACCACAGTTTCCCAACGACCAATCATGGTTAACCACAGTTTGCCAATGACCAATCATTCATCACCACAGTTTCCTAACGACCAATCATTGATCACTCCTGTTTCCCAACGACCAATCACTGATCACTCCTGTTTCCCAACGATCAATCATTGATCACTCCTGTTTCCCAACGATCAATCATTGATCACCATTGTTTGTCCCACCCTCGCACTTCTTCGTTCTTCCTGGAGATATTTACGAAAGTAATGAAAGTAATAACTGTTTCTTTCACGACTACTCACTGCCACTGCTTCTTTTTGGCTGCATTCTTCATAGAAAGTATAGTATTTTGTAAATGCGTAGAAGTTTCTTTTGTGGTGCTATAAACAAAGACGACTTCTTTCTATGGCAAATAAATTATTTAAGAATCTAATCTATGATTTTCTACTCTGATATTGATTTTCCAATGATTGCAATGAATGAATCAATATGCAGATTAATATTTAGTCACTTTGCGTGTACGCTTTAGCCTCTTTCCTCTGGAACGAGTTGGCAACCCTGGTCAGTTCTTGACCACAGGATGACGGAAGTTGGACATTTTAAGCAGATAATTTTCACTCCAGGTGTTTATAAATCTCAGAAACACTACAGCACCTGATAGAGTCATACCAACACCACAAACCAAGCGTAGTATTAGATAAATTACTCTAACTATACACATACAATGTGTCCTATATGTTAGAATTAGCTACTAAAAGTAGATAGAAGGTAAATAATATATATATTATATATATCACTGGCTGATATAAACTCTATCACACAGAATAGTGAGATTTTTGTCTCTTAAGAGCTTTAGACCATTCACTTGTCATTACCAAACTGAATATACAATCTCAGCAGATATGTTTTAAAAAATATATATATGAAGTTTGGGTTTACTTGAAGTTTTGTAAAGCCAAATATATACAAATTAATCTCTCTGAAGCTCAAAATAAAGAGAGAAAAAGAGAAAGAAAGCAGAAAAGCAAACTGTGAAAAAAAGTGAAAGCTAGCTGAAAGAAGTTTGCAGAGTTTAATGCTAACCTGCTCAACGAATGAATTTAACCAACCAGTTATAAAACACCTATAATTAACTTCATTTTGAACACTGTGAAGTGAGAACCTGTTTATTGTCTAGAATAAAGTCAGAATAAACCGAAAAAAATTTGTTGGCTAGTTTCTAATGTGGCGGGCGACACAAAGTTTACTAGCTGGTGGATTGCTAGCAGCTATAGCTAAATGCAGACTTCTTTTAGTCTCAAACACTGGATACATCACACCACTGAGTGAGTGTAGAAATGTGTAGAAATGTACATAATGTTGATGTTAACAGTTTGTGGAAAATAATAGCACAGTGAGAAGGTTTGTTTAGGTAGTGAGCGGGTTTATAATGAAGTAAGTTAGCGAGTAATCCGCCCTAACACTCTTTAATGTTACTGCAGTGCACGAGAGAGAGAGAGAGAGAGAGAGAGAGAGAGAGAGCGCACGAGCACTTTATAGCTGCACTCAAACACATCTGTTTTCATTTCTCCAAACAAACACATCCTGAAACAAATACACACATACAAAACTCACCGTACACAAGAGGAAGCTTAATCTGGGCTCTTCTTGTGTTATCCGGGTTTGTTCCGAACAGCAGCTGCCAAAACTACACGAAGCATCTTTTTTTCTTTTCTTTCTTTCTTTCTTTTTAAATATATATATCCAGTGATGTTTACAACATTAAGTGCTCACTTCATAAGGTGCTGATGTGTGTAGGCTGTGGTCTGAGATCCTCCGTGTATGTGTGTGTGTGTGTGTGTTTCTCTCTCACTCTCTTTCTCTCTCTCTCTCTCTCTCTCTCTCTCACACACTCACACACACTGATCTCACACTGATCTCTCACACACACACTGATCTCTCTCTCTCACACACACACACACACACACACACACACACACACTGATCACACTGTAGGAGTCCACTGCAGCCCCGGCTTCGCCATCTCAGATCCTACACCACTAAACCGGTGAGAAATCACTGAGAATCCTGCGAATAAATTCAGTCTGTAAGATCCTCACAGCTTCCAGTGTCCTGTGCGAGAGGCAAGAACCATCAGATGAAGGAGGAATAGCAGGAGAAAAAGACAGAACTCCAGTCTTTCCAGCCGCTGTGCTGTGCTGCGCCTCTGCCGCTTACAGAAACTAATAAACAATCTCCAGCAACTTGAAGGCAGAGGGTGTGAGAATGTGAGCGCAGAGAATTGTGGGTAATGTAGGCAATGCGAACAAATAATAATAATAATAATAATAATAAAATTGACTATACTTACAATACTACATATAAAAATATTACTTATATATATATATATATATATATATATATATATATATATATATATATATATATATATAAACCTGCTTGTACACTCTACTTAGCCAAGTAGCTAGCTATAAAATACAAAGTAGCTTAAAATACTAGAAAAGCTTAAAATAGTTTCATATTTTATATTCAATATTTTAAATGTATATTATATGTCATATTTACTATACAATTCAGATATCTAATAGTTATATAATTATACAGTATATAATATTATTATATTAAATAAAGTAAAACCAGGAAAGATAATGGTTAAAAACTGTAAAATGTCATGCAAAAATAATGCTATAAAATGTTAGAATGATAATTTTATTCCATCTTAAGATGTGTTTAGGATCTGGAAATAAACATTGCTTATAAATATTGATTTTTTTTTTTTATTACTCTGATAATTATTGGAGATCATTCTTGTCTTTTACCCAAAGCCTTGATTTATTCAGTGTACAGAATTACACTTGCTGTGTTCAACAAGGCGGCAATAAGCGAAGCTACTACTTTGATAAGAGAAAGCTGGGCGCGTGGGATTGTGGGTAATGTAGGCTGAGTGCACGCTGGGCGGGGATTCCGGGCAAAGTGAGCTTGAGGGTTACGCTTGTGTTACTTGCTAGCTGGTGAAGTGCTAGTCGCATGGTACTGCTAACTTCCGGTGGTGTTGCTCAGTCTCAGTTTTTATTTTCCTGCCCTGAAGCAGCTTTCAGCTAAAAGCAGCTGTGTTGCTTAACTGCAATCTCACGTGATTCACTTTACATAAAAACACTTGGCAAATAAATGGAACACACTTATATGAACTGATAAATACCTGTCTTTATCATGTCACTGACAGGTTATTCCTGAGTATGCATGGATGTGTCAGAGCAGGAAATGCAGAGTACTATGAACTATACTAGTAGTATAAACAAACCCTGAAATAGATTAAATAGAGTGATACACAATAGAGTAACACTAGATCCAGTATATCCTGGGAACACCGTCTCACTGCTCCAAGATCTCCAGTTTGATCCTGAGCTCAGGTTCTGTCTGTCTAGGATTTCATCTTATCTGCATGTGTTTCCTCTGGGTTCACCAGTTTCCTCCCGCGTCCCAAAAACATGCCTGTAGGTCAACTACATTCACTAAACTGCCCAATGTCGGCATGAGTGTTTGAATGTGTATGTGCATGGTGCCCCGATATGGACTGGCATCCCATTCAGGGTGTATTCCCGCCTCACGCCCAGTGATACCAGGACAGGCTCACGATCCACTGCTACACTGACCGGGATAAAGAGCTTACTGAAAATGAAAGGATGATGAATAAATGAATGAATAATTTACAGATTTTTTAATGCAGGTCTTGCTCAACATCATTTATTTTTGAACTACATGGTTTTAGATAACAAATATGCCCATTTGGATCCCATAATAATAATAATAATAATAATAATAATAATAATAATAATAATCATTAAAAAAAAACAGATCTTGCATTAGCTGTCTATTTTCATGTAATCTTAGCATGTGATGAGCTGACCATGGCACTTCGACGTGTGATTACCAAAGTCTGATCAGAGGTCAGCTATTAAAGAGCGCATACAGAAAGGTTATACTGACAGAACACATTCACTACCCTCAATCCAAAACTGGACCTCATTTACAAAATACCAATAGTTATCATAGATGTAACAACAAGAACAATAATTTCATCTTTACAAACTACAATCACTTTGTAGTTACCACATTTCTGGAAAAAAAAAATTAAGAAAAAAAAAACAAAAAACAAAACAAAGAAAAGAGTACAGCATGGTCTATATACAGCACTGTCTTGGGGTTCAAAATGGAAGTAAGGTAAAGCAAGTCCTAAATACATACTTCCATTGTTAAATATAGCAATTGATATAACACCAAGGAGGCAAACGAATATTTGCAGTCCAAGATGATGTTTTTTTTAAATAACTGATACAATGCTGCCGCCTCATGGTGAAGCATGTTATTTGCATGATAGATATGGGAAAGAAATCACATCTCTCTTGCCTTCAGCAGGCAACTTGCACCATAATATTGCACAATTAATTTTCCAGATGTGGATATAACAGAATGGGTAAAAGCAAGTTTATCATAGCAAATATCAAACAGAAGCTACTATCTACAGTATTCTCAGATCTTAAATAATTCTGCTTTTAAAAACAAATCCACAGATACAGATTATGTACACTTAGAAAATTTCCAAAAGTTTATAAAGAGAGGGGGGAAAAAAAGATAATCGTAAATCTTCTGAACCAAAAGTCAGACATTTGGTTATTAAAATAAAAATGAAATAAGCAAGAGACAAACATTCAAACAACAATATTAAATATCTGTATTAAAATCATTTTCTAAAACCCTCAAACGAAAAGAGTTGGACACAGAAGCTGTTCATATTGATTTATTTCATATATTCATATATAAAGCAACTTTGATTTTAAATATAAATATGAAAGTGCCTCATCCGCATGATTGGTGTAATACAGTTTTAAAGGCGTTCCACCTTTTGTCATGACTTGCCGAGGTGAAAGAGTACGTCACAGATGATGGCCACCACACTTACATTAAGCACGGAGGAGATGGCAATATCCAGTAGTCTGCTTTCATACAGCACAAACTCAGGCCTGTTCTCCTCCACTTTGGCCAGTTCCAGCAGCGCCTTCGCAGCTCGACACATCATGCTCACACTGGGTTGCTCCATGGGAGGATGACCCATGTGCAGCAGACTGTGTGGGTTTTGGTGATACTGAGTCATGGCAATTCCATCCTCTAGGAAGCCTACGAGGTTGCCAACACTGTTTCTCTGAATGGCGATGCCACGTGCCGCTGAAGAATCCCCTCTAGCCAGGTTGGACAGCACGGCCACTGCCATCTCGCGGTAAACTTGCAGTTTTCGCTCTCCCACATGACGCACCAGTGTGGCAAAGAACTTCTCCTGACGACTAAAGGGAGGTGTGGCCAGGATCAAGTCTACGTTGCCGTCTTGAACGCTGAGCTTGCACAGACATTCCAGCACTAATCTTCTTGGGCTGAGCAGTGAATGTGGCCCTGCTGAAGGAAACGGGTCCTGGGCCTCAGCCGAAGGACACACCATCCAGTGGAGCAGGCCATCAAGGATGGGAAGGCAGATACTCTCTGGGTAGACTGACAGGTCTAGCTGCCCCGCAATGTTGGCTAATGTGACCAAAGTGTTCTCCCTCAGTGCTGCCAGACAGTCCCACCACCACTCATCCCTGCTGCAGGGCTTGATTTCTTCCTCCTTATGGTACTCATCTTTGTCGTAGCTAGGGACGGTTCTCTTCCTCTCTGGGTGCTCATGGTGCAACAGCAGCAATCGGCCAAGGATCAGAATCATGCCTGCATGCTTGGACATCTCAGTATCATTTCCAGGGATGAACGACAGGCTGCGAATGATATTGGAGACACATATGCAGCGTTTGGTCAAAGAGTCCTGCCAGCTGGATTTTGTGCACAGTGGAGGTTCATCTGGACAGTGAGGTTCATCCTCCAGTAGAGTGATCCCTTTCTGGTTCTCAAAAAGGCGTAATGAGTATGAGGAATTGCTCAAGGAGGCTGATGAGTTTTCTTCCTCAGAGAGAGCTCTCAATCTTGGGGACAGCACATCATCTATAGTTGCAACTTGGTTGTTATGTACCTCCTCTGATTTTAAAGCACAGCAGTGTTGTTTGCTCTGGACACTATTATTAGCACACTCCTCATGGCTGTCAAAATGTGTTAAGATGTAGCTTGTGGAGTCCCCACCACCTGCTTTCCAGTGAAGCAGTCCACTGTCAAACTTCTGCACATGGCCAAGCTCATCAGAAATATCCCTGATAAAGTCATCTTTGGGAACAATCTTGACAGGCAGCTTATCATACTTGCTGGCCTGTTTGGGTCTTGGTTCGGGCATTGTTGACGAATGGCTCTCAACAGGCTCATTAATATCCTCAGTTCTCTGTTCATCTTTCTCCTCTCTCTCATTTTTGAATATCTCATTCTTGTTCTGACCTTCCTGAATTAACTCTGTGTCTGTCTCAGAAGACCCAGGTAGAGAGTCCATGGAGTTTTTCTCTGGTTCTTGGCTGGACTCTGGCTCATAAGGGATGTCTGATTTGAGCAAGTCCTGCTCTCTTTCATCCTCAGCTGGACCAAGCAGAGTCTTCTGGCCGAGAGTCCCCACCTCATATTCCTCCAAGATGCCAAAGATCTCAATCAAGCATCTTCTTAAATACTCTACGATGAGCTCTAGGAATCCAGGCAACTAGAGGGGCAAAAGACAAAAATAATTTCACAAGCCAAAAACCTCTAATCTAGGCACAAATATGGCACAAAGATTTACTAATCAATCTCAGTACCTGAGCCAGGTTGAATGATGCTACAGTGCTGTCATCATAAAGGAGGATGTTGATTGTATCCAGAGCCCATGTGCTTTCTGCCAGAAGACCTGACTTGAGTGACATCATCACTCGCCAGGCTTCTGGGGTTCCTTTAAAAGAAATCAGTAAGTTAATGCTTGTTGTACAACACATATTTAACTGATATAAAAAAATATATCCTATGATTTATGAGCATTTTTATGTAATGGTGGTATTATGGTGCAGTTTCTTACCAGTGTCTTTTGAGGTCATTTTGCGTCGAGGTTTCGGGAGAGGTTGGGTCCCTTCCACACACCCCATTGGATAGTCTCTCCTCATGTTGGGTGGCATCTGACCTGGGACTCCACTCCCCGAGCCACTTGGCACTGGCATTCCGGGCTTGTGCATCTTCATAGACTGCATAAAGGCCATCTTGTTGGGTTGCATGTGTGCTTCCATAGAGCGCTGAAAAGACCCTGGGCTTGGTTCACAGGAGATGTGGTTAGAGGTCTGGTAGGAAGATGGAGGCCGTGAATTCAGAAGACCCATGGAGTTAGAGTGACCAGATATGTATGGTGTTTGGCGCTGATGCCCGGGCCACTGATTGTCTGCTCTGACTCCATCCATGTCATCTATGCGTCCCATCCCTGGGTATGGAGAGCTCTGACTAGGTGTCCCGTGTCTGTTAGAGTAAGAATAGGACATGTCTGTCCTTGAGGGCCACATGTGTGTTGGGCCATCTCCTGTGGGCACTGAATGTCCAGCACCCATCATGCTGTGTTGAACAGGATGATGCTGAGGCCCCTGGCTGGTGTTCTGTAGCCGTTCCCGGCTATATGGATAAGGAAAGGGAGTCTGCATGGGTCGGCGCTCTGGATAATTTCCTCCGTACTGACCATACATGTCTGTCTGTGGGCCTCCGTACTGCATCCCATAAACCTCTCCTTCATGCCTCTTAGCAGGGGGGCTGTACATTCCATCTAGGGGTCGCTTGTAGCCCTGTGAGAATGACAAAAGATTTAGCATTTTTTAAATAAATAGATCTTTTCAGCAATCAGTTATATGACATACACAACATTCAGCACACATTCTGTTGTTATCATGGAAAGTTTAAAATACAACCACTAACCTTATATTCCATTTGGAAGGAATGTAACTTGCTAGTTGGTGTGAGTTAGCTGGCTATGCAATACTTTGATGAAATATTGTATAGCACATGACTATACACTCAATTTATCATAGCTGTGTGCTTTATGGAAAACTATTCATTTATGGAAAAGACCATGTTTGAACATGCCCTGTCTAAGACTCTCACCTGTTGAGGGTACATCCCTGGAGGGTGGACGCCATATGGCATACCAGGATACTGCTGTCCATAGCCATCATGTCTGTGCAGGAGAAGAGATAGAACAGATCAAAGACCTGATATTAAATAAGCAACACTGCATTTATAAATACACTATATGCCCAAAGGTTTGTGGACACCTGACCATCACATCTATATGTTTTTTAACATCCCATTCCAGATAGAGTCCCCCCTTTGCTGTTATAATAACCTCCATTCTTCGGGGAATGGCATATTTTGGAGCATGGCTGTGGGGATTTGTCCATTCAGCCACAAGAGCATTAGTGAGGTCAGGCACTGATGCCGAGCAAGGATGTTTGGGGTGCAGTCAGAGTTCCACTTCATCCCAAAGGTGTTCAGTGGGGTTGAGGTCAAAGCTCTGTGCAGGCCACATGAGTTCTTCCACACCAACCTTGGTAAATCATGTCTTCATGGTCCTCGCTTTGTGTACAAGGGCATTTTCGTGCAGGAACAGGTTTGAGCCTCTTAGTTCCAGTGAAGGAAAATTGTAATGCTACAGCATACAAAGGCGTTCTAGACAATTGTGTGCTTCCAACTTTGTGGCAACAGTTTGGATAAGAACCACATATAGGTGTAATTGTCAGGTGTCCACAAACCTTTGGCCATATAGTGTATATCTATTGGTGTACTGGATAATCACATGAAAACACAAAAACTATAATTTTTTACCTTTGTTGATTATGGTATCTGTTAGGAGAGTACATGCTACCATCATTGTTGGCATGACTCATGCTGCCTTGATTTCCATGGGGACCCATACTCCCATCCATCCCCATTAAATGGTCTGATCTAGAAGAGAAAAAACAAAATGAATGTATATTACATATATAGTACAGTAAACTTATTATTAGTACGTACTAGCATGCTTTAAAATGAGCTCTGACACCTGGAGATGCTACATAATTACTGTTTTCAAATCTAAAACTTTTCTATTAAGTTGCATTTTTAGGGTAAAAATTAAGGGATAAACTGAATAGCTTTTAACAATTTTTAATTCCATTTTAAAATTGGGGACAAAATGTTCAATGATGACATACTAAATATAAAAACTCACATTTCTAGGTATTTAGAAAAGAACTACTTTCATAATAAAATTATTAAAGTTCCATAACCATGTGTGTTAGATAATCTACAGATACACAGCTGTAGTAATGCTTACTAGGAGAAGATCTCACAGGAAGCAGATAGCTTACAGAGTGGATAGCTCTGTAGTTTGAACAGAAGACTTCGAAATATGAAAGTACATTTCAACGCTTACTGTTATGACAAGATATTAAGCCTATTTAAAGCTTATTTTACACCAGGTGAGTTGCAGGCACTGCAGTGCCGCCACTTTAGATATGCTCCAATGTTAATAAATGTGGCCTTTTACATTAGATGTGTGCACATAAAGCATTTTTTCTGTCCAGAAACACTATAAAATGCAATATTTGTGCTACGTTGAGGAGTTCAGGCCCATAATCTAAACAACACTACTGTATTGCTGTAGTTCTGCTGCTATTTGTATTGTAGTAGTACTGTCACTGAGAATTGCCTAACCATACACAGCATTAAAATATATTCAAAATAATCTGAAGGTCCGTATGGCTATTTGCATGTTCTATTTACTAACCCAGTGCAGGAAATAATCACTCCACGCTCTGTAAATTAAAAAGCGTCTCAGAGTGTGCTTCGTCGCTCCTGGCAAAAAAGGGCTTAAAAAAGCTACGCTGATTTACATGGGAGTATATTAGAAGCGGAGCCACTGTGGTATAGCATAAAATTCAAGACCATGTATATTCCAATACTTTTTAATACTTTTTACGACATTCAATTTGCAATGTAATTTAATACAAATTAAGACTTGAGGTTATCAAAATTATGGGCATCCCCACAATTAATATCAAGTTAAGCCTCTTAAGAGTCTCTTCCTGTAATGTCTAACAAGATTGGGTACACTTATAGAGGAATCTTGGACTCCTGAGATTTTGCCACTGCAAAAATATTTACACCCCAAGAAAACAGCCTACAAATAGGCAACAGTATAAATGGAGAATGAGAGCATTTGGAAAAAATATTTAAAATATTTTATACTTTAGGGGTGAGTAATTTTGCCGCACACATTTTTGAGAAAAGGTCCTATTACTTAATAAAGGTTTTTGTGAGAATTATTTCCAGTTAGAAGCAAAGTAAGAAGTTTCTCTGATTTTTTGCAAATCTGAATATGAGTGAAGGGTAACAGTAATTCTGGAGTGGACTGTACGTACATATTGAGACCACATATTTTGGTTGAATGAGGAAATGGTTAACAGTGTAATGATTTAGAATGATTCATGGCTTCAGTGTTGTGTGTGTACATTTGGGGACGTGTCGAACCTGCGGTCATATCCTGGTCCATAAGGGTACTGAGAACGCTGACCCATACCAAGTCCTGCCATGGGGCCACTCGAGGGACTCCTGCCATAGATGTCCTGCATGCCAGCAGGGGTCATCTGAGCTGGCATGCATGGTTCTCCACCTACCGCTGAGGAGAGATACTAGTTAGTGAGTAAATTTTGACCACAAGGTGGCGGCATGCTCCTGAATATAACCACTTCTACTGGAAATAAGATGCTGAACAGGTGGAGAGAAGATCAGAGGAAAGTAAGGAAGGAAATTAAGAAGGAGAAACAGGCTAATAAAGGGAAAAAAGTTAATACAAAGGAAAGGATAAATAAAGCTAGATAAGCCTAGTGTACTTACTGAAGTATGATGTAGGGAAATTGTTAGTGCTGCTCATAAATAGACCTAAATAAAACACTGACCTTTCCTCATTCCTGCAAAATGGTCCTTATTTTCATACTGCATCCTCATCATGGAGTCCATGGGGTTCATGGCTGATTGATAAGAGCCTCCAGAGCTCAGTATATTCCTTTTTTGGAACGCGGGATCACTGCCGTCTGAGAACGGGTCTTGAATACTGACTGAATTATTGCTGTTGAACAAAGGCACACAGAGGCATTATGCAAATTCAAATATGAATCCAAATTTAAATGAGTACACATGCATTTATACAGATGAAGGGACAGATACACACTCAACGTAAATATGAAAAAGGAAATCTCTTACAAATACAGCACAGATTTTATAAATATAAATATAGAATAGGCTGCGACGTTCATCATGGATGTTGCATGTGGTTGCGTTTGCCTTTACAGTCATGTATAATACAAATGCTAGTTTTTATTCATCAGTAACATGCATTTGTTAGGCAACTGTGATCTTAGGAAAAATAAATCTATGGTAATAGATGTTCACTCAAGTGCAAACAAATAGATTAAATAAGCGGAACTGAACCAGATGAAAACACAAATAAAAACCTGAATTCAGAAACGTGTATAAGCTAGCAAGATCTCACTATATATAAGTACATTCTAGAGTAAACAGAGGTGAAGGAGGTGCAAAAATGAGGGATGAAAGAAGGTGGAGGTGTTCTATACAAGGTGGTGTTTTTCACCTGTTGCCTGGGATACTGATGTGCCCCTGCGGCGTGGTGGCTGGCGTGGGCGGTTTTAGCTCACCGGGCATCTCAGGCATGGAGCTGCTGCCCGTCGACTGAGGGGTTTGAGGGCCCTGTAGAGAGCCTGAGGTGGCTGAGATGGGAGAGACAGCAGGAACAGAGAAAATAACATGCAGAGGGGAAAGAAAAGGAGGAGAAATACATGGTTAAGATATTTTGTTTTTTTTTTGCACTTTTCAATTCTTGATTATGATTAATCAGCAGCACTGACAGCTGCTTTATGTTTTTTTTTTGATAACATGACATTAATTTCAAGAGAGAAAAAAGAAAGAATAGTGAGGGAATGACTGTTTATAGCTGCTATAATGTAAGTGGTAACAGGAACTAACTTGTTTCCCGGACGTTCCACAACATTAAATGTAACTATTAAGAAATAAAAAGTTCGCTGTGCCGTTCTTTAAAAAAATAAAAATTGTAATCATTGGCAATTTGCTGTGTAATAAGAGGAGTAAAACACTTCTTAACTTCTTCATAACTTAAGGATTCTTAACTTCATTTACTAAAAAAGTGGGTATTTATTGGGAACTCTGTTTTGTGGTCCCTGGAGGATTAGTGGTTAGGCCACGGTGCTCTCACCACCGCAGCCCAGCTTCGATTCCCAGCCAGGGAACCTACCCCGGCCACTGGGGTTGCACACAACAGTGCACTCCCAGTGCCGGTCCCAAGCCCAGATAAAATTGAGGAGGGTTGCGTCAGGAAGGGCATCCAGCGTAAAAACCGTGCCAAATCAAATATGCGGACCCCTAACGGGAGCAGCCAAACGAAGAAGAAGAAGAAGATGAGAGTAACTCTGTTTTGCATTGGGCCACATTACACCACCCTATCGTTGATAATTTCCATATAACAGCATGGCCCGACGTGTTTTATTCCTTATATATTCACCTTTATTCCTTATTCATTTCTTTAGCACGTACTACTACTAATAATAACATCAATATCAAAAGACAACAAAGGAATGGAAACAGCAAAACATTATCCACCTATGGTAGTCAATAATATGGATAATATAATATAATATAATATAATATAATATAATATAATATAATATAATATAATATAATATAATATAATATAATAAAATATAATATAATATAAGAAATAGAATATTTATATTATAATATAAATAATTTTTTTTTTTTTTTTTTTTATACTATGGTGCCAAGTTACAGCAAAAGGCCAAAAGCAAAACATAAGAGACAGAAACAAAGCAAACAATGAGACATTACACAATAAAATGTAAAATACATTTACAATCATTTACAAGCTAAATCAAGCGCAAGTAAATGTAGGCTAGTATAGAAACTGGGCTTTTTTTCTATATATACACCGTATAAAACAATGATGCGTGGACTATCTATATTGGAATACTTTCACATGCATTAAAAGAGGGTAAATAGGGTAATATGGCAGAGTGACTGATTTGTCCTACACGTTCTACACTCAAGCAAAGCGAAAGAGTATGAAGTGTTTTATGTAGAAAAAAAAAACAAGCATGAATAAAAAAGAGCAAGAGAGCTTTCATTGTGGGAATAGCTTGCCAGAGTGTGTGTAACTTGGACTGTTTTTGTCAGCCACTTGAAGATTTCTTTCTTTTTTTTTTTTTCTTTTTTTCACTTCTCCAATTTTGCCGTGGTAAACTCAGCGAGGAGTTGCTTCGGAGGACACACAGTCAGCAGGGAGAGAAAAAAGTGGCTTCTGTGCTAGACAGGTGTGTAAAAATGTAACGCCACATCCAAGTGCCGAAGCACATTTCCTACGAGACTAAGTCCTCTCGGTGAAGATCCAGGATTTATTCATATGAGTGACAGGTTCTACACTTTACAATGTAAAAATAGACTGAAAAAGCTAATGTCTCGGCTCTTATATCTAGTTAGAAATAGAGCGCATTTATGCTCAGGGATGCTGCAGTGATGAAGATTGTGGAGCTGACTAGCTAGGGCCCCTTGGTGGAAGGGAATGCTGAAGGGATTAAAAAAAATGTGCACTTTCAATATATAAATATATTTTCAATATATGTTGCAAATGCATTAAAAGCAATGGAAAGCATGTGTTATGATACATAACACTACACTACATTTATAGATTTCATCTGATTTATATTAGAAGACAATATGTGTAGTTAACCATATAATGTAAAACACATAATATGATAATTAATTGGAGCAACATTTTAGCAGAAACCTCTTCTAGTTAAAGGCCAGTTAAGAAGAATTAGAAGAATAAAATTCAAATGGAAAAATATCTATGTCGAACATCTCTATCCATGATGTTATAATTCTGTTCCCTATAATTTGGTATTTTGTAAATTGAAATATTGACATATTTTGTACTCAGTAGGAAATGCAAAATACCATGTTCCACTTACAAATGTAGTTGAGTTGTAGTTTAAGTTGTTTGCTGTCTTCTGTTTGCTTCTTTAATTTTGCACTAGAGTTACATTCAGCTCTGCATTTGTGACCACACATGGTAAAATTATTATTATTATTATTTACCAACCTATTCCTTTCTTTAATAATGTTAGTTGTATTGTGACTATTAATTGTATATTGTTTGAATTGTTACATTAAATACCACAGTATTGTTAAATTCTTAGTTCTGATTGGTCAGATGTTGATTATTTTCCTGTAACAGCAGCTCTGACACTAGTCCCAGCTGCAAGTTTTATATAAATGTGCTTGATCTAAAAGGTTATCATTTCTATAGTAACAGCTTTCACACAGACATGTACATTATGACGGACACTAACAGATTGCAAAGCATGTATAATCCTTGATATAGTGAAGTTCTTGTTGTTTCTTGTGGTTTCTCAGTAACATGACAAGCTGAACTTTTTGCATCATTAACTTCAAGAGAGAGAAAAAACAGAGGCTGGTGATGGAATAATTGTTTATAGCTGCGATAACATTACTGGTAACAGGAACTAACTTGTTTCATGGATGTTCCACAACATTAAATGTAATTATAAACTAATAAAAAGTATGATGTGTTGTTCTTTAGTTAATAATAATAATAATAATAATAATAATAAAATGTTGGCAAATTGCTGTGGCATAAGAGGAATAAAAGGCTTCCAGATGTGCTGATGGTAGAAATTATATCTCTGCTTCATAGCACCACGCTGTCAGTGATTATTATCCTATAACAGCGTGCCCCATTGTGTTGAACTGTCGAATCAGAATGTGTTGATTCATTTTATCTGACAGTACGTCTGGCTGTAATGTAAATGATAGATTTACATTAACGCCCTCATTCTAACACATTATTGCTTTAATTGTTTTTATTTGTTTTTATAAGTCAGTCCATATAGTGAAGGTTTCTGTTAAGAGACGGTTATGTACCATTTATGGAAGGAGTCTCTAGTGTCAGTACTTTGTCTTCAGGACAGAGGACTTTCTGGGTTTGCAGTAAAATGACAAGCTTTTTCCCTTACTAACTTCAAGTGAGAGAAAAAAAGTGTGCTAGTTTGAAACGACTGTTTATAAGTGTTATAATGTAAGGAACCTGTTTCATGGATGTTCCATTACATTAAATGTAGCTATTAACAGTTAAAAAGGGTGATGTGTTGTTCATTAATAAATTAAATATTGTAATCTTTGGCAAGTCACTGCGGTATAAAAGGACAACCAGGTGGTGTTAATGATTCACGTTGGGCCATATCCCACCATTCCGGTGTGGATTATTTTCTTATAACAGCATGGTCTGTTTTTTTATACCTTACATATTGCACTCCTGTAATCAAATGCAATCCTGATGACATACACAATGCTAGCAGAAACGTACAAAAACAGTAATAGATAAAGCAGTTTTTGCCTGTTAAACTTTTAAGTCATAGCAAAAATAAAATGTTTCCGAATGGTTAAACAATCACCATGTGGCTGCTTGTATGAGCCTCAGCTGGACACAGAGTAACAATGGAGTTGTTAATGCAGCGCTGTAAGACTTAATTCAACACTTCATTCAACATCAGGGTCTTTTTTTCAGTGTCCTGAGACACCAAAGCAGAAAAAAGAAAGAATCTGCAGCGCTCTGATTTGTCGCCCGGAATAGAAAGGAAGAAGTCTTTACTCTCTAACTCGCTAGCTCTCTGCTCGCTTGCCCATGGACACACGTGGATTTCTCTAAAAGTAAACAACTGAAGGGTTATGCAAGGTTAATATCCCAGAAATTCCTCTGTCATTTTCTGTCTGACTCACTTGGGAACTCTGACCCCAAGTGAACTCCAGTCCACTTTAGATTACCACTGCAGAGGGAGCGCGTGCGTGAGATACAGACAAAGAGCAAGACATGATGATGATGAGACTGATGATGAAGATGAAGATAATGATGATGACTCAGAGGAGGCTGAGAATGAGAAAAATGCTGCCTTATTGCTTGGCTGCTGAATTGAGGTTGACTGGAGGTCATGTTTGTTTATATCCCAGAATGCAATCCCCATTAATCTTGCTTGGGGGAATCCCATCACCCCTCCCCTACTCTCGCACGGCTGCTAGGCAACCATAACAGTGACATCATCGCCTGTCAGCTGTTCATTCGCAGGCATGAGGCATGAAACGGTGGGCTGACCAAAGACCAAAGAGTGTGTTTTTTACCCCAGCTATGAATTCGATTGCTCAGATAAAGCTACTGCACATCCCATTTCCCTGTTCAGTGATCCAAACAGAAAGCCCGGGAGCTGATCCTAGCATTCAATATTCAATAATAGATATAAGAAAACTGCCGAGTCAGCACACTTTGCCGTGGCACCAGAGCCGGCTGATATGGCAATAAACGTCATAATACTCCTTTCTGAGATATTACATGTATCCTGAGTACTTTTATGACTCTATAATTACTCAGACAAGGAGCTGATTTTAGTAGCTTTAACATCCTGTATATATTTGTACTAAATGTTTCACTTTCCCTCCTTGTCCTTGCTAAAAATATGTACATTTCTAATTAATTTAACACTGAACTCAGTTTTTCCACAGGTATTTTTTCCACTGTTACTCTAGTGTAAGTGATGTAAGATTTAAATTCAGCAAAGGCTTGAAACTGCAATATAGGTGCAAATCCCCAACAACTACACACTTCTTCATGAAAAGTGTTCAACATTTAGGCAGAAGCACACACACCTCACCGCTGTGGAACGTGTACGTGTGTACAGTATTTGCCTAAGTAGATCTGTTGCTATGCTTGTTTGCCATGCATTTTGAAGTGTTTCATTCATATGAATGGTTTTTAATTGAATATATAAAGAATAAAACACAGTGGGGTGTTCTGTTATAGGAAAATGATCAACAACTGAGTGGTGTGATGAGGCTGATGTGAAGCGGAGTTACTGTTACCACCTCAAAGTTGAGTGTTTTCTAATAAAAGCATGTCTCAAAGTTTTTTATTCCTCTTCCACCACAATCATTTGCCAAAGATTATTAATTTAAAAGAGCAACACATCGTTCTTTTTATCAGTTTAGTGTTACATTTAATTATCACTTACATTACAGCAGCTATAAACAGTCAGCCATTTTTCATTTTTTTTTTAAATCTCTCTTAATATAATAAGACAAAAAGATGGCCATGTTAATGAGAAAACTGCAAAGCCCTCTGTTCTGAAGACTCGAGTAATAGCTTCACCTCTGACTGTTACAAACCGCTGAGACTGGAGACTCCTTCAAAAAAATGCCAAATAAATGCCTCTTACAGACAACCTCACCATAGGAACATTTTTTTTAAACCTGTAAAACAGTCATTCCCTCACCAGGGTCTCTTATTAACTTCAAGCGAAAGAAAAAAAGCCAAAAAATGCAGCTTGAGAAACCAGAATGCACAAAGTCCTCCATCTTGAAGACTTTCCTGTGTCAGAAAACTTCATGGAACAGCTTTACCTCTGATTGTTACAAGGCACTGACACTGGAGGCTCCTTCCAAAATACTAAATAAATGTCTCAACATATCAACCATCGCACCTTTTCAAAAACATGTTTACATGGAGCGTCTGTGAGTAAAGTTGTGAGTGAGTAAATTCCTCTCGTGTGAATAATAAAAGTTAGTCCGACTGTGAAACATACTGTACATCACTGTTTTATATCATCCAGCAATAACTCAGCTTTACTAGTAGTTTTTTGGATAGAACTATTTGCCATTTAATTCAGTGTAGGCATAAAAACTCCTTCGAGTCAAACCTCATTTGTGGCTACAAAAGCTAAAATAAAACAAGTTCCCAGCTCCAGAAAACAAGGTTGCGCTATAGTTTTACTAGTTGTAATCCTGCACTGTCAAGAATTTGTTCAGAGCGGTAACCAAAACAACAAAAACAAATCCTCATGTCACGTCATGTTAACCTTATGGCTTTTTCAACCCCGTTGCCACTCACCAGGAGACGGCGGCTCGGTCTTGCCTTGTTTCTTGCCGTCAGCATTAGGGCAGGAGTCAGGCGGAGGCTCCTCTCCTCTCTCCAACTTACACTCATAGGCAAACAGATACTGGATGTAGTGTTTCTTCAGAGAGCTAGCAGAGTTACTGGACGTGCCTAAACCGAGCGTGGAGGAGAGCTCGCGCCATTTCTTATTCTTATTCACCTGCCACAAAGATGATACCAAGACAAACTTTAACGTTAGAGGATCAAATCCCAGCCCGGGACACATCAGTAAAAGGATGAAGATTATGTGTTTTTAGATTTTTTTTATAAGATTTTACCATGGCCAAGCCACCTAGCTCCTTTACAGCCATGTAGAACTTGCACAGATCCAGCTGTTTTTTGCCCACGACAGGGAGATGAGGAACTGGTGTCCCTCTGTCCTCCATGAAGGACAGATAGCGATCCACCCAGCTCTTTCTCTCTGGCTCACTTCCCATTTCGTACAGCCGAGAAACCTTGTCATTCGTTGTGGTGCCAGAGCCTGACTTCTGAAAGTGTGGGGCAGAGAAAGAGAACTCATCTCATTATAGAACTATTCAAAGAACATTATAAGTAAAAGATATCCATATGTTATGACTATCTGTGATTAAAATGTATTGTAGCAAGAAATGGACTGTGACATGTAAGAAATCTATGATCCCATCAAATCAGAGGACGATCATTTTCTGAAGGACGTTACAGTCAGTCGTTACAGTAGGCCTGAGTTAGAAATATTTAAGTGATGTGAAGACATTTGTCTAACTGATTCCCCAAATCTACATACTGTATAACAATACAAGAATCTGACCTTTTATACAAGCTAGCTTTTCAGCATTTAACCAATGTTTGCATAAAGACTTGGATATACAGGGAAATATACTGGGTAAGAGAAGGTGTTAAACAAAGTGGCATGATCAGGGATTAAAATGATCTATTTTTCATTTTGGTTTGTTCTGACCAGAAATGAAATGATTTTCACATTCCTGCTCTTTAGACGATTAAAACAAAAATAAAATAACACTTAATTAAATTCTTCACATATGATAACCCACTCTTCTTATAGGAAACCTAGGATAGAAATAAAACCAAACATTGCATTTAACAAGAAATGTGTATTTATTTATTTATACCATTTTCAGAGTGTCCTTCTGCTTTACAGTGTGATTTGTTGCTTGCAGCAGCATAAGAAAATACTTTCTGTACTGATTTTCCTGTCAATGCCCCATCTTCAAAAACCCGGCTTCACCAGCTATCTAACATCATATCTTCCTATAGCCAGGCTTTCAGAACATTACCAATTCTGGACAAAAGTTTAGGCCTATTGAGAAAATGTTTACATTTGCTGGAATGGAAAAATAATGTTATTAAGCAGTTAAGCACTTTTTTAAATAACATTTTCACTCTGGAACAATTTAGAGTGATTTTGTTCGCGTTTTCAATTACGCTCGATAAAACATTTCATTTTCGTTTTCATTTTCTACAAAACTTTCTAATCCCTAGTCATGATATTAGAAAATAATGCATATGGTGGGACATATTCGTTCTTATGTTCTTATATCGCAACACGTCGTAAAGTGCTATTCAGATGGGATAAGATTTACAGGCATATCCCTGTTAAGTACTGTTAAAGCAAAAAGGACATGATTATGATCGATACATGGGATAAGTGATCTGTGTATAAATCACAGAGATGGGAGAATCTTCACAATGTATGTAAGGTCATTACACCAAATGGTCCATGTGTACTACAAACACCTCATATCTTTAATACAAACTGATTGCGTTGACCTTTACTATAAACGCCTGTTGAATAAAGCTTGTGCAAGCTGCACTTGATCATTAATAATTTACATGCTCGTAACATGTGTGTAGTCTACTCCTGCGCTAGAAATAAGGGGACTAAAATTCCAGAGATTAATTAAATTACCCCATTTCTCCAGGTAAAGCTATTTCAATCCAAAACAGCGCTTTTATTTCACTCACAGCCACTTACTAGTGTTTAAAAAACAGGTTTTGTATGCTTTGCTCGCTTAGAACTTACAGCAGACATTCTGAACAAAATTAACTTTCCACATTTATTTACCGCTTTGCATATTTTGCTTACTCATAACTAAACTGAATGCAAACTGGAAACTCATTATTATTTTATTCAAAGTGTATATTTAGCTGTCGGATGGCATAGCCAAAGGGACTCAGTCACTCAGGAGACAGCATGCACAGCAGCATAGCTAGACAAAGCGCTTGTCCTTCAACTTAGTATGAATGTTGTATTTAATTAAAGATCGTTTAAACTAACGGAAAATAAAGCTGCAATGAGTTAATGTAATCAGTAGTGTGATTGATATACTGGACGTGTTCCGTTATTATGTTTTAATGAAAAGTAATCAAGATCACACAGCAAAGCAGGAAAAGTTGATGGTTCATTTAATGCAGCTGTGTTTAAATAATAGTTACTGGATTTGTTTACGTAAGAAGAAAATGGTAAAAAAAAAAAATCGTACATTAGAATTGTAGTCAGACAGAAATTTACTTTGGCCACAGCTTACGTTTTAGAGGAGCAACATTACAAATTGGAATTAATTACTCACTGCAATAATAATGTAAGAAAACATTACCGTAATCTAATCCACTGACCATTTGGATTTGGATGATGCACATGGCATAGAAGTTAAGAACAATAAACAGCTGTTCACATCCATTTTCTTTGTGACAAAAAGCTGTAGACTTCTGTTTTCTTCATGACTAAGGCTGTTGGCCGTTTCTGAACATTTAGAGGCCCTAAATGACAAATTATTCAGAAGCCCAATACATTTCATTATAGAACCCAGAAAATGTCCATTAGATCATTAAGCTACTTAGCACAGTGAAAGGTTTGAACTTAAGAAAGTCACTTCTTCATTGGTTGTGATCATCTGACTTTTTATAGTACTGTAGAGAGCTCTAGATGACTGATGTTTTGACCACCTAAGAGGTGATTATCATTAAAGTCAACAGACTTCCACTGTTGCAGCTAGTAGTGACAAACTATCACTTAACATGCGTTAGCCTAACACTTCTTACTCTAGATACTAGTCAGCTAGCTAGTCACTAACATTTTCTACCAAGAAAGCAAGAAAGCAGACAACGTGACTAACTCTAGTTAATTAGAATTAATTTCTTACCAGTGTTTTGGGTCTGTTTCTCTCTCTCTCTTTTTTTAAATCTCCCCAGATAGATATGAACACTCCATGATCACTATCATCAACATTGTGATCTTCTGATGTTAGTTACCTAATTTAGTTACATAAATTGCAGTTTCTATTCTTTCCAAACCTCAAGACCCCGCCATACCCATACTAACACCCTGACTGCCTGATACATAAACCTTTTCACCATATGATAGTAAAGTGTGCTTTTTTTGTATATCAGTTTTAAAAATCATGGCAGTGGGGTGGTTGGGGGGAACTAGGTGACAGCCTTGTTTTCTGTTAAACACAACTTACCGTCAGTAAGTGCTCTCAGCTGGCTGGTGAAAGTGTGTAAGCCTGTACTGTCCAATAATCTCACTCGACATCCTAATTAATACTTTAGCTTTGCCATCCAATGCATAAATATATGCTGCCAATTTAACTAGATTTCTAGTTCCCGTACTTAACTTAGCAGATTACTAATACAAATTAAATTTGATTTGATATGGAAGTATATTTTTGTATCTGTGTCAGTGGGTGGATTCTTCTCTAGCACTAGAGAGTGACCCCGTGTGAGGAATTGATGCACATCTGCCAGCTAAAACCAGAACATGGTATACTTTTATTTATGCACTTCCTGTTTTATTGTCTATTCACAGGATCTGTTCAGAGTGGAGTAACTGACCAGTATACACTACCCCTACTATTACAGAAGTACCTGGTCTAACATAAAAATGATTTAAAAATAAATAAATAAAAATAAATAAAACACTCTAGCTTGCTCCAGTTTGACTCAGACCCTCAGGGCAAACATTTGTTAACAACAGGAAAATCAGGACTAAAATGACGACGTGTGCACTCGGCATTAAACTGCAGCTTCACATTAGTGGGACTGAGTGAGTGATACTTACTGGACTGGAGGGAGTTTTGGGCCATGCAGGACTGCTGATGCTGTCACTGTCATCCCCGTGGTAGGAGGACAGACTAGCGGGGCTGGGGGTAAGGGCTGAGGGTGTGGGGGGTTCCGAGCCGCACTGAGAGCTGGAGCCATCCTGATAGTGTGAGAGAGAGAGAGAGAGAGAGAGAGAGAAAGAGAGAGAGGGAAAGATACAAAACACAAGAACACCACCAATTTAATTCCACCTTGCACAGAATGGACAGGCCAGGAGCTACAGACAGAAACACAGACACCATGTGCAACTATGTGAGTAAGAGCAGATAATAATGGAAGTGGAAAATGGAAAAAGAAGAAGAAAAAGTGGATGATGTAGAAATGTAGTAAGACAGTAGAAAGCTGAAGGCGCTGACAGCTCCAGGACAGCGTAGCTGCGTGTTCCTGTGACAGACTGCAAATGTCAGCAAAGGCTCACACTCCTATTTTCCCCAATTCCCTGTTCCACATTTCTTAAAGCACGGCCCGGACATGCTCTTTCAGCTCTTCCCTTCACTCCAGGGCTCTTTCAGGCTCTTTTGGCAGCCTAAATAATTCACCACTAAGCACTACTATCAGGAAAGATTCTTGTAATAAATGAAGGGAAAATAAACAAAAGCTGATCAGAGGCAAAGTGCTATGAGGATTCGGAGCTCATGCAGAGTAATGCTTTGTGTGTGTGTGTGTGTGTGTGTGTGTGTAAGAGAGAGAGTGTGAGGGAAAGAGATTGAGCCCAAGTGCTTTCTCTTAAAATATGTATTTTTTCCTTTAGCCAAAACATGAAAAAGCACAAGCTGTATGCAATATAATAACTCTTACAAACACATATTATTGGTTTTTTTAAATGAGTACTTTGTAATTTTTAGAGCACTGTAATGAAAACACTGACAGGCCTTTCACTTCCTCTCAAATAACCCACCCCATCCCCTCTGTTGAAAATACATATGCCTCATGAGCAGTCTTTTATAAAGAAACTCCAGCACTTTTTTCCTGTTGTCATGCCCCTGTGTTCATACGCCATCTGCATCACAGAAAGACACTACATCTCATTTACTTGCTGATCAAACACTGAGATGTGCATTTCGATCATTTTCACAGCTCAAATGCTCAGATTTTATAAAACCCTCAGTCAAATGGCAGCAGGTTGTATATCACAGACTGTGTTGTCTCTCTCATGTCTTAGTTTTCAATCATCATGCTGTGTTTAAATGTGAGGTGATGGAGCACTGTAAAGAAGTTTAAAGCTCATTGGAGTGTTATAACAGATGCAGCTTTAATAAACACTTCTTATAAACTTGACTGACGGAGGCTTTACTGATTTCCTCACGCTAATAAACTTTATTTACAACAGCATACAATGGTTCACATGTTTATAATAATCTGATGGTCTATAGACACATATATATGTATATATACATACAAATTCCTCTCAAATAACTCCTCTCATATATATATATATATATATATATTTATATATATGTGTGTGTGTGTGTGTGTGTGTATATATATTCAGCAATATATTTTGTCACTCATAGTGAGAAAGCACTGAAATGAAGCTCGACAATGTGTAAATGCTGTTGTGGACAGTGTGAAAAGCACAAAAAAGCACAAAAATGAATGAATGAATGAATGAATGAATGAAATGAAATGACTCTCTTTCTGAGAGATTTCATTTTTTGAACTTTAAGTGATGTTAAATGTGCTTTAAGGTGAGTTATTTGAAGCACACTACTTCCAGGTGTCCACACTGCAGTCATGAAAACAAAGTGAACCTATTGAACACTATAAAAGTGGGGAAAGAAAAACAGCCTGAAGCAGATTCTGATCCAGCAACGTGCAGCAGTTTTGCAAGAAGTTATGTATTTAGACAAATATGCAACTTTTCTCTACTGTGGAATAAAAATCCCCACTGTTTTCTCAGATTTCCCATTTTTAGCCTACAGGTAAACTTCTCACTACCTGACCTCTAAAACTATACATTTATGCATCCTAGCCTGGGATTGATGAGCATTTATCTCAGATAGACAAAAAGCAAAAAGATAGATTTGAGAGCATTTGAGAGGGAATGAAATAAGCTCTGTCCCCAGGACAAGTAGCTATCATGATGAGTCACTCTCCTCTAAGACCAGCCCTCTATTTTAGTAACAAAACATTACTTTTGAGTGAAATGTCAGAAATGATCAAAATAATGGAAAATACATTTTAAACTCATCCGTCATGTCAACGCCGGAATCGGCATCAGAATCCATTCCCCTGAATGTACCGCAGCCTACAAACATGGCTGCCACAGACTACCCTTTCAAACACGCACACACATCGTCATGCTCAAGCTATACTCTATATAAGCAAACATAAAACACTCACTCGACGCGAAGTATTGCTCAGTGCTGATCCGTTCACCTGACATACAAAGCCTTGGTGTCCTGTGCGAGTTTTTCTCTTTTTTGATCTTGTACTCTGGTTTTCGAGTCTGGGTTTGGCCCTGGTTACTGTGTTTGCTGATGGTCTATTGTCTGACAATTTTGAAAATAAAGCACTTTGTGCGACTGTAGCCGTCTCCGCTGCCTGACATCATGTTTTTATTACATATTTCAGATAATTTGCAGTTGCCCTTTAAGAAAAAAGTAGCAGAGCTGAGCAGCTCTGGGAGTAGCACTAATTAAAAAAAAAAAAAAAAAAAAAAAAACTAGTGAGACTGCATGACAACATTGTGACACACAGTTTGTCTAAAGCAACTGTGAAATTGTATGTTTATTACAGGTCTAAAAACCCATTTTAAAATGACAAACTCCACCTTTATTTCCACTAAGATGCTTAAATAAATGACAAACACTTTACACAATTTTACATAATGGACATAGCCAATATTTGCACTAAGCAATAACAAAAGAAAAGCACAGGTGTATTGGTGGTGTGAACAAATCAGTCTGTACCTTTGGGGGTTTGTGAGGCTCAGCAACAGGAATCACTTCCTCTTTACTGCTGGATTTCTGCTTGGTGTCTGCAGGCATCGCCACCTCTCCACCCTCACCCATGGGGCCTATTGAAAAAATAAATAAATAAAACAAAACAGGTATTAAAATCCAAGTATCACTATTTAAACAGCACGTCACATACCATATCATATATTAGGGTTTCTCAAATGTTCTGCATTCAGAGACCCCCTCCAGTGCAAAAAAATGAAATCACAAACCCCTTTATGATTGTAGCACATATTTCTTTAATATTCCTTTAATATATGCAAACTGCTAGAGCCTTTAGAGCTTTAATTCCTGAACTTTCCCCCCACAGAACCCAAACCAGTTACACTCTGTTAAAAGATTTAAGACATTTTGGCATATTAACAGTACTTTTCCTTGTGGTTAGATTCAAGCTGATATTATTTATACTTGTTTTTTTTTAAGTTACAGAGCTTTAGATTATAAAAAGAATAACACATAATATGGTAATATGATTATTTGGCTCCCATTCAATTCAAGTATTTAACTGTATATTTTATTCAATCAGTATAATAGCTAAATAATAACTATAACAACTGACACTTCCACAGTATCATCATTATACAATTTTCAGACCCGATGGCTAGATGTCATGAATATCTGTAGATCCCTGAATTTGATTCTGCAAACTACAGTCACATGTCATATGCAGAACACTAATTGGGGTGCAGCCATTATGTAGTGTTATCTGACTTCTCAGCGGAAAAATTATATTGCCTCTATAGTTCAGTATGTTATTACTCACAATGCACTGTAAATCCAGTGTACCACTGATGCACTGTACGCTACTTCTGCACTGAATAGTACCACAATGAATAGTGATTTCTTTTAGCTTGATATTTATTGGTCAGGATGAATACCAGAGCGGCCAACTTTGTACATAAATGGAGATAAAAGATATTGCCTAATGACCAATAAAGCCAGAAGGTACTTGCTAGTGGTGTATTAAATACAGAAATTCTTTTTTTTTCATTTGTTTTTGTGCTTTTAGGATGCTAGGTAATTTGTTCATTTATTTATTCATTCATTCATCTTCAGCAACTGCTACATCCTGGTCAGGGTTGCGGTGGATTGTGGTTGTGGCAAAGTACAGTACTTTTTTAAAGCACGGCATATCATCGTGTAGGAATATATGCAAACTGGGAGCTGAGCTCCGCTGATGCAGGCGGACTTGAGATGTGCCTACATGCTGCGATCTCAGTTCAACTGCTAGCTCCACAAAGGTGAGCTAATTACAGTGATCCAGTGATATGAAAGTCTGTTTTTATATATACTTTAATAACCATAATAACCATTTCTCTGGTTTCACAAAAGTCAAAACAGGAAGCAATAAAACAAGTTGAACCAATCGCATTACTCGGCCCTGACTGTGGATTGTGCTGTGGTTTGGTTGAAGAGAACACCAGACCACTGTTTACAAGAGGACCAAGGAACAGATCTCTGAACCACTCCCTGGCTTGAAAACAGCATTCATACTTCACCAATTGTATCAAATGGAAAAAAGTGTGAAAATGACCTAAATGGGATGCCGGTCCAATTCAGGGCCCCTTTCACACAGATATTCACTCCTAGGGCCAGCAACGCTTAGATCATTCGTACCACTGGCATTGTCTACGTCATAGTGATGTGTTTCCAGAGCACTAACTACCAAGTGTTGTCTGAATTCAATCTGGTGTCTCGTTTGCTTCTACCTCCTATATATAGTGCTCTATACAGAAAAGTCTAACAGTAAATAGTAAACAAGTAAGTGAGGATGTGATTTCAGACAGCGACATTTTCGATAAGGGCAAATGCAACAACTTCATTTACAACTTCATTTCGCGACACTGGTTTGGCAGTCAGAGCTGCTAACTCTGGAGAAATGGTGTCAGTGCCATGTTGGTGCCTCATTTCTCATTGGAGTGTGCAAGTGTAAGAGTGTGTGTGGCTCCCAGAGGGCCAGCTGGCAGAGAGTGTGAGCATGTTAATCTGGTCAAAGCTCTTCTGTGTTATCACCTCAGGGAGTGTGGCAGAGGCACTGTACTAGCACACTATCACCCAATTCAGCTCTGGCCTCTATTTATAAATGGCACTTATTCCTAGCAGAGTCCACGACTCTGAACACTCAGAACACTATCTGCAATGACAAGCGGCTATTAATCAATTAGTTATAGTCACAGTTCGGTCAGTTTTCTCTTACTACGAATGTAATCGATTAGCCAAACATGTTTGCTGTTTGAAGCTCATTTCTTTAGTTTTGTACTGGAGCTATGAAGCAGATTTAGGAAAGCTTAGGGCCACCAGTTTAACATCTTGCAAACTGCATGTATCAAAATGCATTAATGTGTTTAGTATCTTAAATACACGTCTAATACATGTCTGTCTCTTTAGTATCTTAAATACACGTCCATACACATATGATTTCTACCATTGTATACCACACTGCCGTCTATAACATTGATCTCAGCAGCCATTTTAAAGCATTGCATAATGCAGTACTAAATAACGCAAGCATCAGATTCTGATATTGCTCTGAGTCTTTGGTGGTGTTTACATTAGCGATACACCCCCAGTACAGCTGCTATCCAAAGTCTGAAAGTACAATGAGGGTGAGTCAAATGAAAACCTTAAAAGTGTGACATAAATTAGAATCAAATCAATTTTTAAGCTGGAGAAATGTTGAGTGCTGAAACGCTATCAAACGAAATGGAGAATACATAGAAAAATGATATACTTTTGTGACAGGGTGTTGAATTACCCTCGTACAAATATTGCTACTGAGACAAACAATGTCTTTTGAGGTCTCTTGTGAACATTTAGGCTGCTTTCAAATTTAGATTATAGTCAAATTTATAGTCAAATTTCCGAGTCAGAATCGGAGCAAAATTGACATTTATGGTTCATTTGTTGTTTGATTTGGTTTGGTTTCACACTACACATGATTAAACAAACCTAAAAGCAAAAAATAAATGGCTAAGGGGTGTGCAGAAGTGAAACTTTCTCGTAAAAATCTTTTACTCATTGGTCAGAAATAGAGTACCAGTAAAAGATAATCACTTGCCAAGTGTTTTACTAATTATTTATATAATTTATATATTTTATTAATTATTTTGTATAATCATCTAATGAATTAGATTATAGAAATAATTAGTAAAATATTTTGTCTATCTTGTCCAGTGTTTATATTGTCATTTTGTTCGTTGGTCCAAATATCTAGAACACATGGCATTTTTGCAGTACTACAGCTCTGTCATTTGGCTGAATATAGCTTAGATCTATACAAATGCTACCTACAGCCCAAAATACATGACACATTTGGTTCACTTCCTGCAGTTGAGTCGATTCTGAGTCGAATTGCTTTGTCACTGCAACTGAAATGCCCTAGAGCTCACTTGGAACCAGACCAAGGCCACCACGCTCAGACGGTCTCTGACTGGTTATTTTGGTCCAAACCCGAATGCAATTGGTGTCATCTCACCTGCCTAAATGAAACCACATTGAGGAAGAAAACACACCAGGGTTTGATTTAAAAAGACTACACAAACACTGCATATGTGAAAGCACCCTTAGACATGGAGATTGCTAAATCGCTTGCTATAAGCTTCTTTACTCATTAGCAATGCAGACTGAATGCAAACTTTCAACAGCAAACATTTGGGATAAGAAGCTGTTGACTCCAAAGTATAATTCTCTAAACACATGCTGCTAAAGAACACAGTGAATAGTAAAAAAATAAGTATTCATAGTTAGGAAGGAGGAGAAGACGTGGGAAAATGAATGCCCACAGAGGTCAGAAGGTCTGTATCTTTTTTCCATGCAATATACAAAATGCCAAACACTGCAAACCACTTTCCTTTTAAACAACCTTGGAGAAACAGGAATCAGTTTTTAAGTACTTCAGCACAGAGAGCTTTGTGAGTGTGTGCTGAAATTTTCAGTGACAATGCAGCAAGGTGAAGGGTTCTGTAGGGCCACGGTGCTTTCATCATTTCAACAAGCACGCTCAACAAGTGGAAACTACGCTCACAACGAGAAACACGTTTACACGCTCATGTAACATGAGATTCTGAAAAACGTTGAATGTGGCCCTATTCTGAGGTAATCTAATAATTTTCTCCACATTCTACACCAGACAGCATGAGTTTAAACTAGCAGTAATTGATTCACTACAAAAATCTCTAACTCTCTCTAAAATACCAATCTATCCCTCCATCCATCCATGCATCCATCCATCCATCCATCTACAGTCATGGGGAAAAAAGGACACCATGTAGTCCACCCACTCATCCATCCATTTTTTGTTCCGTTTATCCTACACAGGGTTGCGGGGAAGCCTGGAGCCTATTCCAGGGGACTTGGGGCACAAGGCAGGAAACACCCTAGATGGGGTGCCAACCCATTGCACACACATTCACACACCCATTCACACACTATGGACAATTTGGAAATGCCAGTCATTTTTGCCATCACGTAGACACACATCTGAGTGCTCCAGAAGACCAAAGTGCCAAAAGTTCTCCTTTTATAAAGGTAGTCACACTTCTTGATTAATAATTAATCTTGTAATTTCATTAGTAACATCTGGCTGAACTTCACTCTCTTAATGATTGTGGAAATAGGGTGTACTTATTTTTTCTCACCTGGTTTCTTGGTTTGCTTCTCGGAAGAAAAATGACTACATATTGAAATCTTTTGTGTTTTTTTTGTTATCTCTTTGTTTACAGAAGTTGGTAAGGATCACACAATTGTTATTTAGGCCTTGATAAATAAAGACATAGAATTGAAGGAGGGTGTACTTTCTTTTTTCCCATGACTGTATTTATTTATCCATCCATTCATCCATCCATTAATTTTGAAATTGTCTGTCTTTCTATGTATTATTTAAGTTAAACACTTAATAATGTACAAATGTTGGTCACAGTGTTTTGGTATGAACATTTCTGTAACAACCTTCTAATAAATAAAGACCCACATCCACTCCTTTATTCGTGCCGCACTCAATTTTGCTGAATCACGACAGAAATCTCTCCCAGTTGAAAAATTAATAGCCGTATATTAATACACCACTATATACCGCAGTAAATGCCATATATACATCATATACCCATTCCTATTTATCTGAATGATATCACATATTGTTACGGAGTGAATGTGCAGTGAGAGCAGTGTTTGGGGACGGGACGGCAGGAGGACATGTTGTGGAATGTGATTACAAAGCGTCTTTACCTGAAGGAGACGTGGTGGAGCTGCAGCTCTGTGGTGACATCATCGCTGTGGCATTTCCCACTTGGTGGCTATACGACGAGCCGGTGCCCATCATTCCACAATAACCACCCTGCCTGAGAGACAGACACAGAGAGAGAGAGAGAGAGTGAGAGAGAGAGAGAGAGGAGCAAGAGACAGAAAGATACAGAGAAGCAGAAAGAGACAAACGGAGATACAGAGAGTGGCAGACAGAGACAGGGAGAGAGACAGAGAAAGGGACAGAGACAGATCAAGAAAGAGAGACAGACAGAAAGAAAGACAGACATATAGAGACAGGTACAGAGAAGCGGACACAGACAGAGAGAGAGAAACAGAGACAGAAAGAGTGAAAGAGAGAGGCAGGCAGAGACAGGAAGAGAGACGGAGAGACAGATAGAGATATAGAGAGAGACAGGGAGAGTCAGACACAGAGGGAGAGACAGAGACAGAGAGAGACATAGAGAAAGACAGATACAGAGAGGCAGACAGAGAGTGAGTGAAAGAGACAGAGAGTCAGAGAGATGTAGTAAGAGAGAAAAGACAGAGAGAGAGACAGGGAGAGACCAGGAGTGAGTCAGTAACAGAAAAAGCAAATAAAAAGCATTAGGATTAATTAGCTTTATTGAGCTTTATTTACATTATAATATTTCAATCTAATAATATAATTCTATTATTAAAATCATTGTTTCATATTTCACGATTCAGTGATTCAAATAAACGATCAGAGAGAGTCAGGAGTTCAGACTGACACACTGACTGCTGTGATGGTGATGAGGGTTTAATAAGACAAGATGTATGCATGTAGATCCTGTTCAGGATCGGTGATGAATCTCGAAATGATGAGACGCTGGGATAAGACGCAGTGACCATGCACAGGGACACACACACACACACACACACACACACCTAGAGGATCATACACGTGGAGTTACACGTTGGAAGGAAATGGCTTCTCCAGGCACACCGCTCCTCCCCAGCGTAATAATTTAACTAATTAAGGTGTGCTTCTGGAAGGGATCACGTTATTTGTTGCCATGGTGATGGCAGGAAATCAATCCCGCACTTTCTCTACGCTCTGAATGATTTTCAGGACATCAGAGGGCTTATAAACAACCTGCTGCACGTGAGCAACCAGTGTGTCTCTCTCACACACACACGCACACACACACACACACACACACACACACACACACACACACGCGCGCGCACACACACACACACACACACACGGAAGTACATTGACAAAAAGAGAGAAAGCACTATCCCTGAAAGACTGTGCTGGTGAATCATTTCTGAAGGACAGAGTGAAAAGTAAATAAATCAAAGCTGCATCTAGTATCAACCTGCACCAGACGCATGATGAAAGATGAAACGCCAACTGGGTGTTTGGCGGATTCGAAATAAATCTGAATTATTCACCGAGCGAGATAATAAGAAAAATGGAGAAAATGTACAAGCAGGATTAATGTCAGTCACACGGGCCGTACTTCAGCTCTGCCAAGAGACAACGCCACGGGTGAAATTGACACACAATGACTAACGAGTGGGATCCATGTGCGCTAAAGCTCGCCGTAATCGCATCTCACAGATGTAATTAGTCATTGGCTGAGTTACATGACGCACCCTGGTTGTAATCTCCTCGCAGGATTGATTTTGGTGTAAGCGAGATGGCAAACGAGGCACTTTCATCCGTCCGGATCAAACCTCCTGCCTCAATCGCTCATTTCAACAAAGTGCACGAAAAATACTTTCACGTCGCCTTTTACTCCTTTACATCATAAACTGCGTCTCCCGTGTGGATAATGCAATAAACACGAAGACACGAAAACAAGCGCCTCTCCGCGCTGCGCCGCGCGCCGCCATTATTACTAATTCATGTCATCAAAAAAGCCATTAAAACACTTGATGGAGGGAAAGTGTGCTGTTTAATCATACTTAATATATGCACGGGGCACCATCAAAAACAGCGCAGTGCATTTATTTTGCTCTCAGGCAGCACGGCATTAAAATCAGCCCCGCTGTCCTGGCAGAGGCAGAGTGGTGAAGGCGGTGGAGCGCTGGCGGGGGATGGAGGTGACACGCCGCCTCTCTCCGCTCACTACTGTCACTTTCTGGCTGCCTGAGAGTGATCGGTGGTGGGAGAAAACACTGGTAAACAAAGCAGCACGTCTCTCAGAAACACACCACTCGCAATGCAGCAAACCGTGCAAGCCATCTTCACTGCCAGAGAGAGAGAGAGAGTCATAGAGCTCAACACTTCTCTACAGAAATAGCTTTAAACACAGACCGAGAATGGACAATAATATCATTTTTAGCATTGTTCGGGCATTTATATATATATATATATATGTATATGTGTGTGTGTATATATATATATATATATATATATATATATATATATATATATATATATATATATATATATATATATATATATATGTGTACTGTTACCAGTCCAAGACTGATTTCTTTTTCCAATTACAGAACATCTTTGAAGGGTTTTATTTCTATATTACCAGAACAATTTGCCAGTGATTACAATTTTTTATTAATTAAAGAACAACATGTCATACTTTTCATCCGTTTATTGCTACATTTAATGTTCTGGAACATCCATAAGAGAAGATATTTCTTGTTATCACTTACACTATAGCAGCTATATACAGTGGTTCCCTCACCCGCATCCCTTTTTTTCTCTCTTGAAGTTAAAAAAACTCCAAAAAAACAACAAATTACCAATAAAGCACAAAGTCCTCTGTCCTGAAGACTTTCTCATTATGGAAAACGTACCGAGGTAACAAAGTCCTCACACTGGAGATTCCTTCCATAAATGTTAATAAACATCTCCGTGCAGAAAGTTTCACTATATCAACAATAGGACCCTTTTTTTCTTTGTTAATTAACAACAGTTTTGAATTAGAGTTAGTATAAAAGCAATAATGTATTAGAAGTGCAGTAATATAAACCTGTGATTTAAATGATAGCCTACACTACTGTCAGAGCTGCTGTGATAAAACATCAATCAACACCTTCTGACCAATCAGCTTGGAGAATTCAGCAGGATTGTGTTATAATACAAACACTGGAACAACCTGGTACGAATTTAAAGGAATATTCTTGGCAAAATTTGCACAATTTCCTCTTTACCCCATAGTAGTAGTTTACTGGCCATGGTGTCCTTCACGGTTGGATAGTGCAGAAAGTCTGCCCAACTCAAAAACTTTCACATACAGTACAAATTGTGACGATGTACATTGTCATTGTACGTATGAGCATTATATTAATTACGCATCTAATGCAATTGCACTGTTTGAAAACCAGAGGTTTCAATCTGCACAACCCATAGAGTTAAAATATATACAGATAGCTCCAGATCACAATGACCGACATGCATTATAGGTTACTACAGACATATAACTACATTATAATAGTTAAAAAGGGCTCTTCAGTAGCTTTGAAACGACACCAGCCCCTCACTGCTGCAATCTACAGTGCCCGAGAACGAGGCCGCGGAAATCAGGCATTTTAGCTGATTAAACTATTTCCGGTTAAAATGATACCTCATGTGCTGGCACGGAGCTCATTATGTTTCAGTCCTTCATTTTCCCTGGGTCAGAGACATTGTTTATTCAATCACGTTTTTGGGATCATTTATAAATGTATTTATTTATTTAAGACACATCGGACCTGTAGTACATTTTGTTTACAATATTATACCTCTGTTCATAGCTACTTTTGATTTATTTAATTTTATTCAGACTAAAAATGCACATTGTTTTGACTGTTTATGATTCAAAAATAAAAAGGAGTCTTTTCAGTCATAATTTTTCTTCATTCAAATTTTGTTCAAAATATTCAGAGAATCAAATTGAATTGTGAATTGTGAAGCTAGTATTGTAAATCGAATCGAATAGTGACCTGGGTGTATCGTTACAACTCCTACACTTAGGTTGACCACTACCACTAGAGACCACTAGTCTTTAGTCTTTTAGGAGACGCCATACAGATTCATACAGAGTCACTCTGGAATAAAGCACCTGCTGAATGACAAAATGTAAATATGTTTATGAAAAAAAATATAAATGTGTTAACAAAATTACTTGTTTGTCTCATAGGTCTAGTAGGTCTAGAACTAAATAAGTAGAACTACATTAGTAGGACTAAATAAGCTGTCAGTTATGAATGTCTCACTGTAGATTGTGAGAAAACAGTACATTTGATTTTTTGGCAAACCGTCAAAATTGGTACAGATGTACCCACAACAATGTTCATTATGGCTGTAATAAGACATGGGGACATTACACACATCGGTCCCTAAGAGCTGATCCTCTAAAAGAGATGAGGGAAACGCATGGAGAGGGAAATGGGAGAGCAGGCTGGCGGAGGTTATGAATTATATATGGATTCAATTTGCTCTCAAGGCAAAAGGCAGGCACGGCTGGAGCCTGACTCAACCAAAAAAAAAAAAAAAAAAAAAAAAAAGGAGAGAGAGCGAGAGAGAGATCCAGAGTAAAATACAAAATGAAAGGACACTTTTAAACATATTAAATCCTTGAGAAAGCCTCACATCAAACAGGAGGCAAAATCATTCATTCTCGCCATTTATTAAAGACAACTCTGCGTGCCAAGGCTACGAGCCACATCGCTGGGGGCCACATTGGATTCCTGACATCCAAGCAGGTCTTATTTATTTAGCAAATTTACTTACTAAGGAGGTCAGAAATGAATTATTTGGTGAGGATTTGCCTGTGAGCCGTTTTTTCTCTTTTTTTGCTTTTCCCATTTCCTTTGATTTGGTTCAGCCCTTCTCTTTTTTAAAGGATTGCCGTCGTCAGTTTTCTCCCAGAGGTGGTTTTCATCACTCTAGGAGAATTATGAGTTGCTCATAGCTCCTGAACTCATTTAGAAGTGCCAGTTTTCCCTGCTGCAGTCCTTCTTTCACTACAGAAGAGGACGCTTTCTGACTGTAAACGTGGCTTTGAGACCTGTTCTCTGCAACATAAAGTAGCGCTTTCAAAAGGGTCTGCCGTAACGACTGAGAGACAGTAAGAGGTACTTGATCATCTTTTTGCTTCTTGGGCTAAGAAAAGCTATAGTTCTGTCTGGAACGGTAGACTCTTTGCCACCTGTTTGAGCCATAATGTCGCTTCTAAGAGTACCCATGAACTTTTACTTCAATCATCATTCATTCAGCTTCAGGAACTTTATCCTGGTCAGAGTCACTGTGGATCTGGAGCCTATCCCAGGAACACTGCACATGAGGTGGGAATACACCTTGGATGGAATGCCAGTCCATCATAGAGCAAACCTTTACTTAAAAGCTAAGATGTGCTTTCTTCAAGACACACGAAACCAGCCAAACACATCTTTTTCAAACTGCTGCTCATACTGCGTCACAGGGCAGTGTAACACACTCAGAGTTAACAGCTACGATTGGCTCATGTCACTGTGATTGACACAGGAGAGAGAGTACGCCCCTCCCACCCAGAGAGCACCTTTGCTCCCTTGGCTGCCGGCCATAAATGGCTGTGGTATCATTGGGATTTGAACTCGGGCACATGCCTTTCTGTTGCATTAGCAAACTTGTACTTTTGAAATTATAATAAATAATCTATTTGCAATAATTGTTTACGCAAGGAATAAACAAAATGGGGTGGGTATTATAGCAAAATAATCAATGATTGGTGTGGTTGCCAACACATCCTGAAGTGTTTTATTCCACTTATACCACAACAATTTGCCAACACTAACAGCACGAACAACTGACAGCACTGACACTGGACACTCCCTCCTGCCAAAACTGTTACAGAAATGTCTCCTTACAGAAAACATCACCACATCAACAATTAGTCATTACTATAGAAATGGCATATATATATATATGTATACTATATAAAAAAACATATTAAAATGAATTTCTGGTTAGTACATCATGCTCAAACCTCACATATGATTAATCCAAAGCCGCTGAACTTACTTTGTGATACTGTGTTAATGAATTTGATCCAAACCCTAATTTATATAGTAATCTCAATAAGCCATTCAATAGAAGTTAACATTTTGAGTTCAAGAGTCACAGAGCTGCTCTTTTTCACTCCGGACCTTAAAAGACAGCAGTTGGCAAAGCAGCACCAGTGTGTGCCTGTGTTTTGCACACAGTGGGCAATAAAACACTTGCAGTAGAGACAAAGACATGTCAATGCCACATCCTTTCAAAGAACCATACACACACACACAGTCACACACTCCGCAAACTTTAAACTCCATTTTACATTCAAAGATGCCCTCTTAGCCAAGGAGAAGCTGTAATCACATCAACAGCATTAGATAAGAAACCCAGTGCAGCTGAATACTGCGTGGACAGAGGCTAGGGGTTGTGGTATAGATTAATATGCAGTGTGTAGAATTTCCTCAAGTCTTTCTGCACTGAATCAACACAACTAAATTACCGTGTCCCATGAGTAAGTATATGAATATTCAGTAACAAAAGCACGGCATGAAACCCACTTTCAGGCTTCAACCAAGCATAAACAAATGCTTAAGGAAAAGTTGCTGCCCACTCGGACAGTACTCAGAAGCAGGAAGGCATGGAGTCACTTCTGAATACAAAATGTTCACTGAGACACCTTACTGAGGCCAATTTTTGAAGGCAGTGTACATGTATTCTTCACTATTCTACATATCCATGGTATAACAGTTGAACTACAGAAATATAGTTGGAAAAGCTATTTATATACAAATGTGTGATATTAGGAAACAAGACATCAAGAGCAAATAAACAAACCAAAAAAGAAAAAAAATGTGTATAGTATAATACATATAATATAATATAATATAATATAATAGACATTAGGATTTTATTCAAGAAATGGCATAACCTCATAAAAAATTATAAAAGATTAACCTATTTAAAATTATTCCATATAATATATAATTATCAGGGAAAAAACAAGTTTTATTTTCTAATATGTAAATTTTGCTGTCACAGATACATTTATAAACTGCTTCTAAGAACCTGTATTTTTAATTTTATGTTAAAATACTATTCAACTGTTTCACAAATAATGCAAGCAGCTAAGGTATTTGTAATCTTTTTCCTCAACCAGTTTGTTTACAGGTACTCTACCAGCTTTTAAAGCGCTACCTTTTCAGACACTGTCCCACGAGGCAGCATAAACAGTAAGACAGGAGAGTAGCCGTTGTCTGTTTCAGACCCACTAAAAGGCTACTGTGTCTCTATAAAAGCTAAGATTTGTTGAGGAGCTCCAAACAAAGTGCATCCTGAGTCCAGCATTTCCTCTGCGCCCGTGCACGCACCTGTCAGAATCTTTTGATAGTGCTCGAGGGCGAAAACAGAAAGCTCAGCATTAGAGGTCACTTAAAAAGATGGGTACGATGAGATGTGCAGCGTGGATGTGGATGGTGCTTGCGGCGTATAATCTCTCTGTGCGTGTGTGTGGACGTCTGAGAGACAAAGAGAGACAGGAGTGACAGCCAGTCTGATTGCGCCCAGCAGTAGTCATCATGTCATGCCACTTCTTATTGGCAGTGAAGCCTTCTCTTAATGGTTTTCTTAGCATTTACACACAGGCTGCAACACAGACTCATATCTCCCATTAATCACCGGAGTGTCAACACAAACTTCTCCTCCAAATGCCAAATGGCCTGTGATGTATTGACCAGAGTGCTCCACAAAGGCGCCTGTTAACAATGCTTGGACAGCACTTAATTTGTCATTATTACCACGCTAGAAAGATGATGGCTCTCCTTTCACTCCTGTAAAAAGCATTATGATAATAGTGCCATGCACGCTCAAAACACTGACCACAATGACTTTATCTGACAGAGTTATGAATAGCTTTACAGTGTGAAAAATTAATGGGGAAAAAAGTCAGAATAATCATTATGGGTTCTCTTGAGCTGCCGCTGTAGGGCAGATGGTATACATGTAGCACGAAGTCTAAGCAACAGCCTGGATTCCAACCTTCCCAACACTGAAACTGATAAAATAGTATTTTAAGGGTGAAAACGTGTGCTTTGGTCACCAGGACAGTTCCCCTGCCCCGATGCAGGGGTGCCAACATTTGTATAAGAGGTAACCAGTGCACTTATCCCTTAAATAAAACTGGGCTCATCCTGGCATCATACTAACTACATAGGCTTTTCCCTAATTATGCATGTTTTATACCTTATAATGTGTTTTCAATCACATAATATTCATTTTAATGATTATTTAACCAGGTTAGTCACAATAAGACTAAAATCTCTTTTACAAGTGAGCCCCTGCCAAAAAGGCAGCACAGTAGATACCAGACAAAACATTCAGAAACAGGACACAAAGAGAAATAATAACACTGCGAGGAGCATTCATACTGAAAAACAGTAACATTCATACTGAAAGTATTCCCTTATAAATAGCTTAAAATGTGATGTTTTTATTTATATCCATATTTGATTTTTTAATTTGCATAAGCATAAATGATTTGAATTTAAAAATATGTTTCAAATCAAATTAAAAATTGTAAAAATTGTATTACCTTTTTTTAATTGAAAAAATTACTACTTCTACTGAATGTCATTTTGTTCCTTTATACTGTATAAAAAACAAGCATTCTACAGCATTTTATGTAAAATTAAGCAAATTTCAAGCATTGAAAACTTCAGAAAGTAAGAATTCTTAGGACTTTTAAACATCTGTATAAACTCTGTTCCAGATGACCAACATACCATCCTTGTTCAACTATATTAACTCATCTAAATTCTAAATGTCTAGTAAACTATTTTCTTTGTCCCTTTGCCCTAAATGCCTGTAAGCTCTTCTCTTGCGATTGTCTTTCAGTATTACTAACATGCACTTGTAACAGTCTCACCTCCCCTGTGCAGAGTTGCCTGTTGGATGCACTGTGGCCATTGGACCATCTATAGCTTTACGATTCACATTTCCTGTAGGAGGCCCCATCCCTGGACCAGCCGACTGTGGCATGCTGGGAGAAGTGGGTGCCATGCTGTTCCCACCACTCAGGTAGAGTCGATTGCCAGGGGGTCCAGGGGCACGGCCCATGGACATGGGTTGCCCTGGTCCTTGTCCATGCATGGGGCTGCTGGCGTTCATGCCCAGGCTGTTGCTCATGCCAGACCCCAGCCCACTGCAGTTAGCGTTGGTCATTCCTCCATAGGGATGTCTCGAGTAGTTACCTAAGGACAGGAGGCAGAAGGAAGGAAAAAAGGATCAGAATGCTATGTCTTTAAATGCTTTATAAATTGTATGTGGACACCTGACCAATCACATCCATACTGTACGTGCTTGTTGAACATCCCATTCCAGATCGAGTCCCTCTTTGCTCTTATAATAAGCTCCACTCTTCTGGGAAGGCTTTCCACTAGATTTTGGAGCGTGGCTGTGGGGATTTGTGCTCATTCAACAACAAGAGCATTAGTGAAGTCAGGCACTGATGTCAGGTGAGAAGTTCTGGGTACAGTCAGCATTCCAGTTCATCCAAAAGGTGTTCAGTGGGGTTGAGGTCAGGGCTCTGTGCAGGCCACTCAAGTACTTCCACTCCATGTCTTCATGGAGCTCACTTTGTGCACAGGCACATTGTCATGCTAGAATGGGTTCAGGTCACTTAGTTACAGTGAAGAGAAATCTTAATTACACAGAATACAAAGACATTCTAGACAATTTTGTGCTTCCAACTTAACAACATACCCACATATGGGTGTGATGGTCAGGTGTCCAAATACTTCCGGCTATAGAGAGTATTTTTATTTTTTTTTTAAATAAAGCAAAATTCCACAGTCATTAAACATGCCAATTAATTAACCTTCAATTGTTGTAAAAAGGCATTAAAATGTAAAAAAGGCATTATCTTTCCCTAATTACCAAATTATGGTAATACTCCCAGGTGTACATTTGTTTTAAACATTGTAGGAAACTGTCTATGAAGCATCTTTTACAAAACTTCACACAAAAAGAACATTGGGAAAAAGCTGACCACAGTGTGCAGCTTTGTACTCATCCAGATCATACAAATCTCGTAAGTCTAGGAGACTTTTTAATAATCTGTCATAAAGCTCATGCTGCTGATAACAGACCGCTAGAGCTCTGCTCTCTGAGATAGTTCACATAAGGGCCAAAAGGGGGTGTTTAGAGCTCTCCTCCAAGAGTGTTCAGCTGTCCTATGATGTAACATAAGCTTAAAAAAGATACAGCAGCTGGCTTTATGTGTCTCAGCAGGAGCATATGTTAATCTTTACCAAACTCTGAGGTCTTCCAGGAACAGGTGTATTTATATTGAGATCATATGACACTTTAATTGTACGCAGGTTGACTCCATTGAACTAATTATGCAACTTCTGATAGCAAATGGTTGCACCAGAACTAATGTATGCGTTTCACAGTAACAACCTTTACATTTTTTATTTCTAAATAATTTTGTACAATCTAATGATTTTTCAATATATGTCAAAAAGTTCAAGGGGGTGAATACTTAAGCAAGCTACTGTAGCACTAAATTTGGGTGGTACGAGGCCCGATTAATAGCTTGCAGGCAGGCTAATATTTTTTTTCTTGTATCTGCTGGTGGAATCCTTTCTTAGTTTTTATGTTTTAATGGCACTCATCAACTTAATGTTTCATGATGTCATAGATTTCTCACTGTTAATTAGAACTGATAAAGTGTCTCAAGCGAGTAGCAAAATATCATTAAGACTAACTCAAGTGTCCATATATAATGTACACGTCTATAAGATAAGCTATCCTGCTGCATGCAGTCGTCCTGTATGTCTCTTCATGCCACAGTGGGCTTTAGCTTTAATGTGGCTGTAATTATCGTCAGGGGCGCGATGGCTTTCCACATTGAAGATTTGCTGAATGGACAAGAGCAAACAGAATGTACATTGTAAAGCCTGTTTAATTGCAAGTAAGGCACAACTCCAGAAAGCCTCCTAAGGTGCATTCTAGTTCAGCTGCACAAACACACTCCACTGTGCTATAGAGTCAAACCTATAACCCAGAACTAACAGAAATATCACATGAAAAAGGACTATCTTTATCTGTAACAAGTACTATCATACTGCAAATGTAGCTCTGTAGATCAGATTAAATGCTAATTTGCACCATACGCTTACAATCAGCCCTTTTTATATGTCAGCTGTCAAAGCAACAAGACGTAAATAGCAAACTTCCAAAGAGGCCAAAGAGTCACATTTGATTTGCAGGTGCATTTCTCCTTACCCTGCCCTTAAAACCACTTGTGTCAAAGACCAACATATAAAGCCACAGGAACCTGCACAAAACCTGGAACCCTCAGGAGCAGAAAAACGTAATATGGTCTGATAAGACATCCGCCAACATCTGGAGTCATTTACATTAAGAGAAAACCATGTCGTCAGAGTTTTCCACAATGTCCACGGTTGTTAAACATGATAGATCCATAATAGACAGCCATCCGTATAGACAGCCGTCGTCTGTGAGTTATTAGGTCAGCAATTGCTCTGAATGTTTGTATCCTGGCCAAGCCATATTACACTGTCTAACGTGGAAGAAACTGTTGTTTCATGAACCCTTCAAAAACCTTTCATGATAAAACATTTTCTACTCTATATAGCTATGAAAACTACAAACATTCTATTTTAACAGCCAGTATCTGATTACAAACTGAATTAATTTGGCTTATTTCTGTTTCGGTACAGCATGTACTGTCACTTTGCTGAAATCCTGCTATTCAGGCTCCTGATTGGCACAACAGAAAAGCGTTCGCCATATTGTCCAGAGATCATGAGTTCAAATCTCAACAAGTCCAAGACTGCAAAATCTCTGAGGGATGGCATACTCTCTCTCCTGCCAATCACAGCAACACTGTGAGCATCATGCATATAGAAGAGGGAGGATAGGGCTTTCCTCTGAGTGTCTTACGCTGCCCCATGATGTAGCATGAGCAGCAGCTCCAAAAGATGCAGTTGGCTGGATTCACATTTCTCAGAGGAAGTACATGGTTGGTAGTTATTGTATGATGTTACTGGTGGGCAGGAATTGGCCAAGACTGTAAATTAGGGAAGAAAAAAGCGCTATCTGCCCTCTTCTAGATACATGAGCAGATGTCTGTGATTGGCTAGACAGAAATATTGTGACATTTTTTTGTCTTTTTTTGCTGTTTGCCATAACTTCTATACAGCGACACCCAATGGGTTTTTCACACATATTTGGAAATGATGAGATTTTGATTCAGAGTTGTAAACAATTTCAGGAACACCAGGATGAAATCACACATCTTTATATGGAACCAAATAAAATGGTTGCAACCTGATAGTACTGAGGTTTGCAAATTTAAATGTGCTGATTACCATAATAAAAAGTAAGTCATGCATGTCAGTCATTAAAAAAAGTAAAAAATAATAATAAAAAAAAAAATTGTCATATAATCACCTTACTGATTACTAGAGCTGACAGTGATCATTGTGAATAATGTGATCTTTTTTGTTTGTTGCAATAGAAACACACAAAGTTAGTTAAGTGAACATCATGACGCTTGGCTGTTTATACCTTATAGCGTTTTTTTTTTTTTTTTTTTTGTGTCAGCTCATATGAGACCGTATTTCTTGCTTTCCAAAGCAAGATGATGACAGAGAGCTGCCAATAAGCCACTCCTGAGGTGTTAAAACCCACAGGTCTCTTTATTTGCAGGGAAAAGTCTCTATTGCAATATTTCAGTAACTTTAAAACAGTTGCGTGATGCAATCAAACCAAGCAGCTGACCTGTTGTGTAATATCCACCACTCATCATTTATTCAACATTATGTATTCATTGTTTCTATTGCCTTTGGCTTACATAAACTCTTATCAAAATAAGAAGAAATAACACACGCACACACACACACACACACATACACACACATGGACTGTGAATATTGCAAAAAAAGCAATATTGTGAAAGTTTTGTCAAACTTTTTTTCATATTCATTCAGTCCTCGGACTGTTTTCTGCTTAGATAATGTAGATAAAAATCCTGTCCATATACTAAATATGCTCTAAGCAATCCAGATTACACAGAGAATCGAAATCAAAATGTCATTTCCAATAATTCCATTTACATATTTCCATAGTGAGCGTTGCACATTTCTAATATCATATATGCCATCTGTTATTCTAATATTATATGCTATATGTTGTCTGTGGTTAAAGATTTTGTTATGTTCCTGTGTTTGATGCATAGTGCTCAATGATGAAATACTCCGTAGGAAGGAAAAAAATAGTATAGATATTTGTATAACATTTGTCACGTATTAACCCCTCGCTACAGTGCGCACTTCCATGTTGACAGTGTTTGACATAGCCACGTGTGTTTTTGTTTTGATTCATGTCTTGTCTCCACCCATATCCTCTCGTTGGTTGTCTCTCTCGTGTTTCCCGATTAGTCTCACCTGTTTTCAGTTTGCCCTTTGGTTGATTTGTATATTTAAATCCCTGTGTGTCTTTGTCCTGTGCAAAGTAATGTTTAGCGTTTTCTCGTTCTGTCTCTTGTTTTTGTGTGTTTTTTTGGATATCCCCTTGACATAGTTGTTCGCTGATCGCCTAACCTCTGCCTGTTTCCCATTTTTGACTTTGACTCATGTTTTGGATTTGTCTGGGTGCCTCACTAATAAAACGCTTAAACTGCTTTTGCATCCATCTCAACTCTCCATCCATGCCAACATTCAATTGTCAATGTTTGGTGGCAAGTCTATTTACACTAAACCCTTTGCACTACCAATGCATGTGTATTGTTATAATTTTTTTACCTTCAAGTTGACACTACATCAATATTTTGAGTCAATTCATTCAAATACATCAATACGTTCAAAAGGTATACAGCAAGGCATAATGTAGCTTTTTTTTGCAAAAATGATTAATGAGTTCATGTTATTTAGATGCCACTGAATAATAATAATAATAATAATAATAATAATAATAATAATAATAATAATAATAATTTGCTTTAGATTATTATTATTAAAATAATCTTTTTATTATTAAAGTAATAATAATAATTTGCTTAAAATTACACATATGTAGTTGAAAAAATGTATTGAAAAAAAAAAGTTGAAAAAATATATTGAAAAATATTTGACCTTAATGAGGGTCAGAATTTATCAGAATTTATAAGTCAAAGGTCTTGACTTTTTGAAAACTGGTTTCTAGTTTGATTACATGTGTGTTAACGTCCTAATAGGCTGTTTTACCCACCAGCAAGGTAGGTAGGCAAACGCTTTTGACATCTTTCCTTCCCTTATAATCAGTAACATGGATTGCTATGCCTATCATGCACAAATTACGTTCAAAAACCTTAACAATCAGTGAACCAAAAAAAAAAAATCAGTGTTTCCTTTGCAAAAGGATATTTATTTAGATTTCTAGGTAGGTACTTTAGTTAAGGCTCATGGCCTAATCCCTAGAAAATATGTCTGGAAAAGGGGATCAAGTCTCTTTCAGTCCCTGAGGCTTTCCCTGCTCAGAATGACAATCACAGCGAATAACGGCGCTCTGTGTGAAAAACTCGCCTCAAATCATGAAAGGAATTTCAATATCAACAAAGTGCTCCAATGAAAACGAGTTCAACACAGCAGTGCGGGAAATGCACCTGAGATTTATATGGCATCTGAATGGAGCTGATATAATACTCCTAAAATTACATGCTGAGAGTAGAGTCTCAAAACACAAAAAGGACTACAATAACAGGTTATGGACAAGTGGCGATTTTTCAAAGATGACTGCATGGTGTAGTGGGATTTGAAGCTGAAACATACCCAGGTTTTCATGCTGTGCAGTCACGATGTAACTCTGAAAAGAACTGAGGCTGATCTGGCATGCTGTTGTGCAGTTCTGTCAAACCCTCAGTGTTCTTTGCAGTGAAAGCTCCTGGACCTCAGAGAGTCCTGCGCAGCTGCCTGGCTGCCTTCACACTTGCTTGGCTAGCTTGGCCATCACTGACACTGTGTGTCTTGGCTGCTCTTTCGGCTTGATTTTAAGATGGGTCCATGAGCCACAAAGAGCTGGACTCAGCCCTCACATGGGTCTCTAGCTTGTCCACTATTCATTTTCCATGGACACCGTGTCGTGAATTCCCCCTCTCAGCTCACGGCACAGTTCAGAGCATGACACGCACTGTATTCATCTTTTGTTTCGAGTTCACTTCATGTCCTTTTGCATATGACATGCTTTTGTTTTGGTTTTAGTCCCGTCTACACCCCTGTCCTGTAATTGGAGTGGTACCCGATTGTGTCCAGGCTTTCTGTCTTAGGCCCTTGATTAGTTTGTCTATGTGTACCAGACGTTTTCAGACCTTTCCCCATGAGGCCCACTTCCACTTCCCCACCACCACATAGCACAAACAAACTTTTCAATAGGCTTCTTAAACTACTGCAGCATATACAGTATGCATAAAAAACCAGGCCAGGTCATCCAATTTGCCCAGGAATTTTATTGCCTATCATTAACTGGCTAATAAAGTAAAATACAATAGCACCACACGAAGAAAAAAAAAAAACAGTCTCGTAATACAGCAGACCTAACAACATCAAAGAAGAATAATGTCTAGTCCTGCGTTATTGATCTGCTGCTCAAATTGTTTGCATGTGTCTGAGCACTGACCGGGACGGGGCAGAAAAGCAAACTGCTGTTCATGCAGCGTCACTGGGAGGTGTAGCACACTCGGAGGAAAGAGATATCCACTCCCCTTCTGCATGCATGAGTTCACAGACGCATGTGATTTTCTAGTGTCGCTGTGATTGACAGGGAAGAGAGAGTATGCCGTCCCTCCCACCCAGTGACCACGGCCAATTTTGCTCTCTTGGACTGCCGTGGCATCATAAAGATTCAAAGTCATGATATCTGGACAATAGGGTGAACAATTTACTGAGTTGAGCCACTCAGGAGCCCCAACTATTTACTTTTTATATTTTCCATCTTTCTGAGCCTTGATTCTTGTTTCTTGTGTTTTCTAGTTTAGACTTCATTTTCCATATTTCCTGTTTAGACCTGTGTTATCATTTATAACTACGGATATGTCTGTGATGACACTGATTACCCTGTCTGCTTGTACTTTGACCCCTGCCATGTTTCATCACCACGATTCCTGGATTATTAATAAAAAAAACACATCATGCTTCATGCCGATCACGTGTAAGCATGAAAACATTAGAATTTTTTTTCCAAATTCCAAGTGGGCTTTCATGTGTCTTGCACTGAGGAGAGGCTTCCATCTGGCCACTCTGCCATAAAGTGTATAGTGGTGGAGTGGAAAAAAATGAAGGGGTCTGAATACTTTCTGAATGCACTGTATATTCAAGGAAATATCTGCTGGTTATGCACTACAAAAATATCTTTGTTTACCAAAAACCCAGCAGCCAGCTTCGTGATATTTCGCCCTTTTCCTTTTTCCCTCCCTAAAAATCCGCTGGTGCTTGGCCAACATCGCCTCTTCAGGGGTGATAAGGGCTGCCTCTCAATCTCCAACTCTGTCCTTTACAGCCACAGAGGAGCTCATCTTTAACCCTGAGTGCTGCCACAAATAACTGAATAGATGTGGGGATTCATTCTAGCCATGGTTTTATTTCTCCCCAAAGCAGTCAAACCCGTGGTATTGGCTATTCTAGTGTCTTCTCAAGCAAAAAATGAATAGCAGTCTTTTTTATCAGTCTCATCCCTTCAAGATAGCCTCTGCCATCTTTCCCAGCAATCTTCATTGTAAGGTACAGCGTTTGTATTGGGCCGTAGGGAGAGAGAAACTGCCGTGCGTTACCAATTACATGGAAATTCAAAGCATGGTCACACATTCAGGCGACGCTCTTCCTGAGCTGTATTTAATCCTCGCTCTCCCGCAGGAGAAGAGGACTGTGACCGACCAAATTAGAGACACTGCTTCCTCAGCACTCTTCACTCAGGCCCTGTTCACTCGTTCCGGTCAACAGCACTAAAAGTTCGGCATGTAAATTGCCACAGAAATTATTTTGTGATTAAACTTCAACTTTAGTCTACAAACCTGTTGGAATTCATAATTTAGTTTCAATGCATTTCTATTCTAGGATGTTAAAAGCTTGGTTTATGATATATCACAGAGGTCTGATAAATAAAGACGTATTATAGATATTACAATAAACTGAGTAATTGGTATGAGTGGTACTTGATTGACAGTGCTTGTTATAGTCACACACTGCTCCCTTCACTCTGGGGCAACTGAACACTGCAGAACATGACCTCTGCGGAAAGACCCTGAGAGAAATCACACTTTTACACACTTTTTTTTTTGACAGCGGACATCTCATTTCATCCTCTTTTTTTCCTCTAACTCATCAGTTTTCTTTCCTTTCTCACTTGCTGCTTCTGCTACCTGTCCTTTTTTTGTGGCCTGAGGCCCGAAATTCTCTCCTAGCCACCTCAGCAGCTCTCTCAGCAGGGAGTCTTGGGTGAAGTACAGATTTGGTGTGCCTCAGGGCTCTATGCTCGGCCCCCTCCAATTCCAAATTTTTTACCCTTTCAAGGCAAACAAGAACGAGCTCTCAGTTTTCAAACTGTACAAGGCAAGGAACGCCTGTGCGAAAATGCTGTTCCTTATACGTTAATTAATAGACATAAAGTACAGTTTTTAGGAAAATGGTGTGTACTCTAACAGGACAGACTGTCGGAAACTGGGAAGCTTAATTAATACTGGTAAATAGTACAGAACAAATTTCATGGATGCATACCAAGTACTTTTGTGATAACACATACTTAGTCTATAATTCAGGCATGAAATATTTTGTGTATGTGCAAACCCACATGCTCTAAGCTCCTGCCTGCAGGCAGCATCCCAAGCAGCCCACAGTAGAGCAATCAGAGGCTTGGAGCGCATTTCCATGTTGGTTTAACGGGTTAGTAATTCTCTGGCAGGAGGTAAGACAGAAAACAGATTGGCGCTTCATCAAGAACAACAAGCAGCAGCTGGCTGGCCCGTTCACCCTGGCCTGACCCGACTGGGCTCTCAGAACCTGAGCCTGGCGTGAGCTCCATGCCATGACTCTGGGGATGGCCAACCTCCAACACACATGTTACCAAGCAGGAAGAAGAATCCATCACAAGCCTGCAGTCTCCCCTCGCAAAACACACTCAAGTTTTCAAGCAAGCCAGGTTTCACTTTCCTTCCTTTAGGCCTTTTTTATGCTCTCGTTATTAGTGTCACTCTCCTCACAATACATTTGGAGAATAGAGAGCGTGGATGGGAATAACAAAAAAATCTAAGGGAACCATTCATCAATGTTGAACAGGGAAGGTCTGAGGGAGATTACGAAAGGAAAACAGACGGTGCATTTATCACATTGACACATTAAAGCACACAACGTGAATTCCATAATATTGTCTTTGTTGTGGCACTGAAGGATAACAGCATCATAAATACTAACATATGGTCTTATCTACTCAGCCAGGAAAAAAAACGCATGCTGACATTCCGTGAGCGAGACTGAAATATCTTTTTCCTTAATTTTTTTTCCCTCCCGCATTCTTCCATTATTATTGTAATTATTCCTCGGCAGTATGGGAGACTATTTCAGGATATAACGCTAGACAGTGCTTTAGCCAGGGGTCAGAGCAGTCAGAGAAGGAAGACTGCTGTGGGATTGGACATTTCAGTTTCTACAGCAACACAGCATAACCACATCTGATTCCTTTTGTCCTTGAAGCTTGAGGCAGGCCAGAACAGGTCAAAGAAGCCACAAAATGAACCTGACCTATTCTACCTGCACACGGTGATTTTAATGAAGTCATCTGTACAGTCTACAGTTTATAGAGGGTGACACTTAAAGCACTGACCTCTCATAATTAAGCGGCACATTAAAATTAATTTCGGGGCGCAACTTTTAATAACAGCCACAAGTTCATTTTTATTTCATTCGTCCAGTGGAAATGGAAAAGAGTGAGGTAGTTCATCTTCATGAATATTCTTGCTGACCCCTCAAACCCTGGCTCTATTCCTCCTTTCTGTAAGAATGAATAGTGCAGTGGATAGAGAAGCAGTGGATGCTGACTGAGGCATACACTCCTATACTCAACCAAATGAAAATGCTTGGATATGTAGTTAAATAAGACGACACAGTGAGATTTTGGAAAGACAATCAACATCCAGCTAATGATTATGGAAGACATGAGAACAGCGGGTACCTTGTGGGCCGTAGGGACCACTCGGAGGACCGTAGGAACTCGTGGAGTTCTGCTGATAGACGCTCATCCCATGCTGCATCTGGTTCCTGGTGGACAGATGTGGGGACATGGGTGGTCCTGACTGCTGAGGACCATACTGGTTTTGACTCCTCCTCATAAAGGCTGTAGCACAAATGCAGGAAAGATGAGAAGAACACCATATCAACAATTAAACATTTTCCTTTGTTAAACAAAACGTTGTGTTATTAACATTATATTATGTCAATTGTCCTGGAAGTCCCAGCGTAAATAAAAAAATAATATATTAATATAAACCTGTGATATGAATTACAGCTGGAACTACTGTCAGAGGTGAAGTTATAGAAAAATAATCAACACTTTCAAACAGATATGAGAATCTTTCACTCTCTTCTTGACAAATGACTTTTTTCAATACTAAAAAAATGAAACAAACAAACAAACAGAGAAACCCCAAACAATTCCAGCTATTTTCAGAGGCAACAGTATTTCTAAACCCCGACAGATAGGTGCGACTGGTGGGTGATAAATGAGGAGCTTTATCACTTAATTCCCTCTTATGCTGTGAATTAACTGGAACTAAATTAGCAGGAAATGGGAAAAATTACAATAGAAACAATCTAAAACATTATGCGAGTATTCACAAGCTGAATAGCTACCAAAAACTGACATTTAGAGCAGCCCTGATTGGACGCGATATTAAATGGAGTGGCACTTTATTACATTTAAACCCCTGGGCAAACAGACGGGGGTGGGGGTGGGGGTGGGGGTGTGTGTGTGGGGGGGGGGGGGGGGGGGGGTCTACAATCCACTCAGATGGGAAAGGTTGGCTTTGTATGGGCTGCTCTGCACACTAATATTGTAGATTAGGCTAAATGGAAATGTTCAGTAGAGCAGCGAGCGCCAGCGCTGCTCCCCACTCAAGCTTCGTAAGAATGAGCAGACGCCCAGCTCTTTTTTTTATTGAGTGGAGCCTTTCAGACACACACACACACACACACACACATACACATATATACACACAGGCGGTCAATCATCTCCCCATGCACTCTGTTCTGCTTGGGCAGCAGAACCCGGCTGGCTGTCTACCGGCCTCGGATGATGAGACGAGGGTTGAAAGTGCTTAGGCTGCCAGAGAGCGCAGCTTTAACGGGGGACATTATTGTAATGTTTTGCTTCCATTAATGTAAGGGAGTTTGGAAAAAAAACACAGTGTAATACTGCATTTTAAATTGCCTGGAAAATGGATGGAGGAGAGAGGAACGCTGTGCAGACAGTGCTAAAAGCAAATAATGCATTCACACTCAACCACCCACCCACCCCCAACACCCCCACCCACCACCACCACATGCCTGGCTCAAAAAGCTAGGCTCTTAGCTGGACAACAATAATCTGAGTGGTAAAAGAGGAAGAATACAGCTGCTCAACTTGAATTTTATGGAAATACAGAGCTCTAAGGGCTGTTTACCTGCGGGACTGGACTCTGCTGTATATTTTATACTGCATAATGCAAACCACACACTCTTCTAGAGGTCATGAAGGCACCACATAATGTACTTGAGCAAATTAAATTTTTCATTAAGAGTCATGGAAAGTCAGCATTCCAATGCCTGGCCGTCCATGCAGAAGGACATGATAGGCTTTGAGCTTTGTATAGTATGCTGTTTTGGACTTTAAAGTTACAGATATCATTACAGGACACAGCAAAGGCACTGCGTTCATCTGGGTTAGATCCTGGATGGGATTTCTTTCTTGTTTACCTCTGTCCTGAGCCATGGGAATCTGGTTCATGCTGGAGTTGGAGCCAGTGTCAGATAAGTTCCCAGGGGTCTGTGGTGCCAGCTGGGACCCTGTGTAAAAGAGAAATGAAAAAAATTATTAAGAAGATATCATATCACATCGTTATCAAGCCATAAATCGGAGAATCACAAATCTAATTTCATGAAAAATTCAAACGATTAAAGGCCTCAGTATACTTCATGTGGTCTGCAAGGGTTATGTAAAAACAAAACCACCTTTGTGAGTACAAGTTCGTGTAATATTAATGGCTTTGCTTTGGCAGTGGCGTATGAGTGCTCCAGTACTGCAGATGGCGCAATTTCAGGACCATTTCCATGATTACGGGAAGAAGACTGCCCACTGCAAAGTGCTGACAGCATGAACTATGGCGAGAATAAGACACAGATGATACGTGAGACCGTTAAATAAACTGAATGTTGAGGATGGCGAGTTTAGCAAACTAGTGAAACCTATGCAATATTTGGACTGAACTGGCTTGCGCATGCCTCTTTCTTAAGGACAAATCACAGGCTTGGTCTCGTAGTGTGTTCCTCCATGGAGTTCACCCAGCTGCCATGGGCATAACACGGTGAGCTAAGCCTCAATCGTCCACATTCTCCACAATTAAGTCATATCATTCATGGAAGCCAGCTGAACATCATCTCCATAGAAGTATACTGAGGCCTTAAGTTTGATGTAATTAGACTTTTATTTCATATTAAAAGAAATCGGAAACAAGTAGAACTCGGCACTGACAGGGATGCCTCCTCCGCTAAGAAGTCTAGTACGTGTTACTAATTTGTATGTCTCAAATACCCTTAAAATATACTTCAAACAGAAAGCAAGCTATTGAAGAAAAACTGTTTCATACATTTCACCGTGCTGTGACCTTGTCTCTGTTTAGATCAATTCCAAAATCTAATCCACAATTCTAATTCCATATAAATCCTACAAACTTTCAACCATTTGTTCATGAGATATTGCACTAAAGATAATCTTGGATGGATGGACGGACAGACTGATGGCAAATCTCATAGCAAGAAAATGGGCCTTGAGTTCCTGCACATGAACGTGTATGTAACATCTCTGTATGACAAACAGAAAGGACGCTATTAAAGAAAAACTAGTTCAGACATTTGACCTTGCTGTGACCCTGACCCTGATTGGATCAATTCCAAAATGTAATCAGTTCATCTGCTGGTCACAGTGATACTCCAAAAAAAAAAAAATCCTACAAACATTCAACCACTCTTGAGATCTTGAGATATCATGCTAAAGAGAATCTCAGACGCACAGAGAGGCGGACACATATACAAGCCAAAAACATAATGCCTCCACCACCTAGTGGCATAAATAAAAAGACACAAAGGTACCTAATCCTAAATGTAACCCTGTAAACTCCCAGGACCTGTCAGCTGGTCCAGGCCATCCCCACACTCATAAACTACTCCCTTCAGTTTTCCTGTAATTACTGAATAATTTATAGAAAGTACTAAATAATATGCTTAATCTAAGTCAGTGCAGTAGAACAGCAGGTAGTCTTCCTGTCTCACAGCTCCAGGGTCCAAGATTCAATTCGAAGCTTGGGTTACTGTCTGTGTGGAGTTTCTCATGTTCTCCTCGGATCCTTGTGGGTTGCCTCCAGGTTGTCCAAAAAAATGTGCCAGTAAGTGGTTGGCTACTATAAATTGCCCCAGGTGTGAATGTGTGTGTGTATGGTGCTCTCCGATAGTGTGTATTTTCATGGCACAGGCTCTGGATGCACCGCAACCCTGACCAGGAAAAAGCAGTTAATTAAGATGAATGAATGCTTAATGAATATAACTGAATGATGATCCAGGATTTTAAGGGCTTAACGATTATGAATTTTAGACAAATTCAGTCATGCATTTTTTTTTACAAATGAGACTTAACTGAATGAAATCCAAACATTAGTAGCATCTCTTAATATATTTGTAGGGAATCGAAACCATTTCTTTCACTTGCAAAATCCACATTAATTACACAGTATTTCAAGAAAGTCAATATGTATTATTAACTGAATCCAAAGACTGAAAACCATTTTTTTTCTCAATATCCACATGACCAGACCTTCATAAGTTCCTGTAACAAACTCCGCCCTGTTATTAGTTTCTGTGGCCTAACCCTGACCAGCCCATGTGTGATGCAGCACATTCAAACCTCAAGTCCCCACACTGATTCCCATCCTCCTTCACTGTTTACCTGTCTCATCCTGGATTCAAAACATATTCCTTCTTATAACCTTCACAGTCTTTCCTCAGTACCTGCCTGAATTCCTCCAGCCACACACCGCATACTCAGATCCTCTAGTGCTGGTTTACTCACGATCCCCGGGTTTAGACTGTCCTCTATGGTGGTATTGTCATTCTGTGACATTTCTTCAAATGACAATGAACACTCATTTTTCATAGCCATATCTTCACTCTCATGTGCAGCACATAAATACGCCATCACTGTTTTAGCCCAATGCTCATTAGCATGCTTGTTTTTGTGTACTTTTGCTTTGTCAAGCCATTTGTTTTCCTTTTATCACACTAGCAACTTCTCGGTTGAATGATGTCACAAAGTCATGTAATTCATTAGAAATAACTTGATATTAATATCTTAAGAGCAGCATATCTGAAGATGCCCTAGAGCCAATGACATGATACAAAAGCACCTAACAATATATTTAAATATTGTTCCCACTCTGGAAAAACATTAATCTGATTATACATTACGACTTCTTTAGATTAATTATTATAATGCTGCAAAAAACCTAACAAACAAACAACCGAAAAAACAATACTGTAGTTTAGAACCTTTACCTTTACCAGGGCTTGAAATCGGCATATAGCTCACCAGCTACTGTGGTTTATTATTTTCCAGATTATTATCATCCATTTCCACTGGACAAAATATTGACAGCCTGAAATATAACTGTTCGTTTATTCTTCTATGCTCATGGAACTAACAGAACAATATGTTACTGAGAGAACGTTGTGTGAGAGTGTGTGCACAAAACTGAATATTAAATAACTGTGCTAAATTTTTCAAACAAAGAACAATCTACAGCTCAAGATTCTTTATTACAACACTAATAATCCAAGTATATCTTTAAAGCAAGTATAACCAAAATAATCATACTGTTCACCATTTCATTTCTTTTCTCAAATGGCCATGAAAACATACTTTGATGACTTAAATGTCATCAGTTATTTTTTAAGTAACTTTTTTTTTTTACATTTTTTCTAAAACAACATTTCTCTTTTGAACATCAACATGATAATAAGTTTACTTAAAAGAAGGCTGCAGGAAAATTAAGCTACAGAAAATTCATTAAAAGAAATAAAGATAGATAGATAGATAGATAGATAGATAGATAGATACTTTATTGATTCTGAGGGAAATTGCAGCATTACAGTAGTGGGTACAAAATGTACAGATAACATAAATACAATAAAAATAAAATAAAGAAGCACAACGCAACCAGCAACAACAACAATAATCTAGTCAAAAATCTAATTAAAAATGTATTAAGGAGGGGAGGGAGCTTATCTCTATACAAGAATATGTAGAAATATATACAAACGCTGTAAACAGTGCACTTGGAACATACTACTTCTACTACTACTACTACTACTACTACTACTACCACTATGACTATCACTACTACTACTACTACTACTACTACCACTATGACTATCACTACCACTACTACTACTACTACTACCTCTACGACTATCACTACCACCTCTACTATCACTACTACTACTACTACTACTACTACTACCACTATGACTATCACTACTACTACTACTACTACTACTACCACTATGACTATCACTACCACTACTACTACTACTACTACCTCTACGACTATCACTACCACCTCTACTATCACTACTACTACTACTACTACTACTACTACTACCACTATGACTATCACTACTACTACTACTACTACTACTACCACTATGACTATCACTACCACTACTACTACTACTACCTCTACGACTATCACTACCACCTCTACTATCACTACTACTACTACTACTACTACCTCTACGACTATCACTACCACCTCTACTATCACTACTACTACTACTACCTCTACTACTATCACTACCACCTCTACTATCACTACTACTACTACTACTACCTCTACGACTATCACTACCACCTCTACTATCACTACTATTACTACTACTACTACTATCACTACCACCTCTACTATCACTACTATTACTACTACTACTACTACTATCACTACCACCTCTACTATCACTACTATTACTACTACTACTACCTCTACGACTATCACTACCACCTCTACTATCACTACCACTACTACTACTACTACCTCTACGACTATCACTACCACCTCTACTATCACTACTACTACTACTACTACTACTACCTCTACGATTATCACTACCACCTCTACTATCACTACTACTACTACTACTACTACTACTAATGGCAACAGCAACAACACAGCCACAGTTGTTAAATATCCTATTAACAACAGCAACACTTGGTTTAAATACACACAAACACAAACACACACACACACACACACACACACATATATATATATATATATATATATATATATATATATATATATATATATATATATATATATATATATATATATATATATATATATATACACACACACAATTTTTATTGACCTTTTGGAACTTTTCTCACCTTTTCTACCTTAAGCATGCACTGTATGTACATTTAAAGCTTATTCTAACAACAGTGATCCTTTAAAGTCCAATTATGAATTTGGACAAGATGTATTCCAATTGGTATATACTGTATATACAGACTAAATAATGCACATTTTTTTTTTTTTTTTTTTTTTTTTATGAGCAGTGCCAAATTTTACCTTCATTTGGCAGATAGTCAGGTGCTAAAGACATATGATAATATGATACCTATCACCTTTATATTAATCAGTGTAATGTGGTGCTTGCACTGTTCACCATTTGCTTTCCAGAGACGATCCTCAATATGCACAACAATTAACATTATGATATGAAAGAGCAAGTGGATTGTTTTTTTTTGACACACACGGGTATGAAGTGTAAATTAGCCTGAGCCTCAGTGACATGGCACTGCTGTCATTAACCGATGAGCAAAAAGAGTGTCAAACCAATGACAGAACAGCGGGGAGGCAAGTGAAACCAGGGCAACGTGAGTATCAGAGGCTGTGAGCTGACTGGCACTGGGAATAGGACACGGTTTTCCGATAGAGACGGAAAACAACAAGCTGCGAGCTCATGTTTTGGAAATACTGAATCCTTTTAGTAGTTAATATTGTAAACATTCACACGCAGGAGATCTTCAAACCACCCGTTAATGTGTTCTATGATGATTTGTTTTCAGCCTATCGTATTTCACAAGCATGTTTTTTTGACTATCAAATCTCTTTTTGAATGCTGAACCTTAAAAAGCAGGTGTAATGATCCTAAATTAATAATAACAATAATAACATTGACTAGGTGTGGGAGGCACTCGCTGTAAACAAACTCTAAAGCGAAACAAACTAATTGTGAGGCGTTCACTTTGTAAACAGGTTCTCTGTGTGGATGCCCACGCACCGAGCATCTAATGGCCGAGCACCAAGACTATAATCCATTAGTGTGTGTGTGACTCAGGCATAAAGTCGAGCCATCACTCATCATCACTGCACAAAGCAACATTAACACAGACAAACACAGGAACACACCATGAACAAAGTTATGGGATGCAGATGTGTATGAGGGTAGCACTGGACCAATACAATGCACAGAAAACTAAGGGGTTTATTTTTGTCCAGTCCCCAGCGTAAATGACTATTTTAGTGTCGTTGTATTGATCATTTGGTTGGATGTGAGCCATGAGGATGTGTTTCACTTTTTATAGCCAGAAATTAACTAAATTAATGTCTGTGCTGATATGGATGAAGCTGCTTAATAGGTTGTGCAGCTTTCTAAATCTGCCAGAGCAATCAATTTTTTTAACCCACTATATATATATATATATATATATATATGTGTATGTACTCTATGATTTATATATGTGTTAAAATTACAGTCTCTTGGTTCTCTCTTTTAGGACAAAACTGTTAGCATAGTCTTAGCACAGTCTATTCCTTACAATCTGGTTTTGTTGATGTGCACTATTTACTGCACTTCAATGTTAAATGGGCTACTACAAAGTAAACAGATGTGACTGAATAATTTTATCACCCAGTTGTGCTGTCTTTAAGTGCTGAACATCCTGTAATCAGCTACCATCACTGAGATGTTAGATATGAGGAAACCACTGTATAATGTGTGTTCCTGACATTTGTGCTATGACCCTGATTTCCAGATCTGCATGACAAAAGCAGCCCAGTTGATTAGCACTATTAAAAGACACAGTTTCCCTAAATAGTTCCTTCACCAAGCTCTTCAAATGCCCTCACATTATTACACATGCTATTTTAAAAATATATATATGAGAATGAATATAAAAAAATTACTCATGCTGATAGCTCAAAAGTACCCAATCATATACAGGCAAAGTTAGTGTAAAATCGGCTGTTAATTGGAGATAGTCCTCACTGCAGACGCAAAAGTCCAGGGGGTGGAGCTAGACCTGATCCAACTCCCCCTATAAGCCTAACACTAACCCTTAACCCCTAATCCTAACCTTTAACCCTAACCCACGAGACGCTGTACAACACGGAATAACAAACACATTTATCCAGCCTGAAACCGCCCCGGACATTTGGTTTGTTTCCACCCAGGTAGGAGGTCCCGGATCTAATCTGACCCCACCTTCTGGACTTTTGCTTCTGCGGGGAGAGGTGCTTGGTTAATTGGCCACAGATTAGTACATTAGCACCAACTTCACACTTTTTACATGATCCTCCCTCAAATGTATATATATGAGGGAGTGAAGTGTGCTTTGTGTGTTGCTGTGTGCACAGTGTGTATATTTTGAGCATTTTGGCTTGTATGCCAGATTTGTGTATACCATGAAAGGTTTTTCTCAGAGAATGTAGCCTAATTACACTTAAAACAGCCTCAAACAGCTTAGCACGTCTGGCTTTAAGTCTCTAACTTGGTGCTAACTAGTAGTTGCTGATCTCTTTTATCAAGAAACATGGTGAACAATATACTGCTATATAAATATAAACACAGGAGAGGCTAAGTCTTTATTGACCCAGCTGCTTAATAATTCAGAGCCTGCCATGTCTCCTCCGACTGCTCGGTTGGGGGTAAAGGAGTGTCTAAATGTCACAAAGCTTCTCAGTGATTCCCTTATCCCTCCCTCTCACTATGAAAAAGGCATCTTAATTAACAGCGCTCTATCCTTATGTCTGGAGACCACCAACAACACTGTTATTACGACAGAGTGGCTGTAGCAATATTGTATTATACAAAAGTTTGTTTCTTGTATGCAATATGTAAGGAATAAAACAATGCGGTGAGCTGTTATAGCAAAATAATCAATGACAGGGAATCCCTATGCAAAGAATGTTTTTCCAATAACAGCACATCCTGTTGTTTTATTCCTCTTACACCACAGCAATTTGCCAACTCTAGTATTTTTTTTTCGTTAAAGAATGACACATTGTTCATTGTACAATTATTTAAACTTTATCTATCTATCTATCTATCTATCTATTTGTTGTTAATGTCTTGGAACATCTGCGAAACAAGTTAGCTCCTGTTATCAGTTCTGTTATAGCAGCTATAAACAGTTGTTTCCTCACCAGCATCTATTTTTTTGTTTCTACTGAAGTTACTAAGACAGAAAAATGCAGATCGTTACAGTTCTCTGTCCCAAAGACTTTCCTGTTGTGGAAAACCTAAACGAAGAGCTTTACCTGTGCCTGTTGCAAAGTGCATTGTACTGTTATAAAGTTCCTAGAGACTTGTTTTTCAGGATTATGTCTACCTCATGCATATTTTCATTAAGCAGATGGTTAAGACACTAAGTTTCACTAAGTAATTCTTTTTTCCAGAATATTCCTGGCCAAGTAATTTTTTCCCTTCCTGGTCATCAAAAAAAAGTCATGTGGGCACAAATAATTACAATTTCCATTGACAAACATTTAAAAAGTGCAGTCATTTTAAGTTTCCCAACAGTAGGAGCTATGAAGGGTAAAAGAAACATGGTGCATAGATTCAGAGATAATGTGCATGCTTAAATCCAGTATAATATTAAATATTCTTCCTGAGGATAGTTGAGGCAATGCAAGGCCTTTGAAGCGCGGCTCTTCAGCTTTGAAGTGTTTTAAGAGGTTGAAATGCAAGATTCATGGTGCAGTTCAAAGACATGCAGGAATACCCATGGCCATATTTCCTCTTTTGGAGCTGGACAATTTTAATGTCATACGTATGTGTCCATTTCAGGACAGGCACACAGCAATTTCCCGCTCACAGAAAATGAAGAGCCTTTAAATGAAGATGAAAAAGAGAGAGAAGGAGAGCAGAAATATGATGGTCAGAATCTGCTAGTCTCAGATCTGGGGAATTCAAAATCCTTAAATGTAGAGATGAGATCAATCATACCTCCAAACTCACCTCAGCCCCCTCAACCCCCCAAACACACACACAATCAGGCCAAGTAATCTGAATGCTGCATAATCCTTAGGGAAGCCTATAAACACAGTGTAGCAATAATGGCATCTTAGATCCCAATGAGCAAGAGTAAATGATTTTCCAACCTGGGGCTAATGCGAGTTAACTCAGCCTGTCGGGGGACGCAAAACTGTATGGTAGTGTGCAAGCTGTGCTCCCATGGACCTCATTACTGGTGAGCCAAACAAGGCCAAGGTAAGTAAAGTGGAAAGTGCAGTTTAAGCGAAAAGAGCCCAGGCACATCGCTGTGGAAAAGAAATGCCACTTGGGCATAGAGTGCTGTTACATTGGAGGAAAAAAAAATTGTACTCACTTTGGAGCCTATGCAGGCAGTTGTGATTGCCTTGGCTTTGGAGGGCTGCAAGCAAGCAGTGTGTAATATAGTATGTTAAAGGAATGATTGTACAAAATGATGGGACTGCCTATTGAAAATGACTGAAATGGGTGAATAATAGGATGAAAGGCAGCACAGGAAGAAAGACTTTGGACTCAGCAAGAGGGAGGCTGTCACAGAGAGCCATGACAATCATGGCTGTCTGTGCTTATGTATGTGGAAGAGGGTAGACAGCGCTTTCCTCCGAGTGTGTTTAGCCACACTGTGATGGCGTATTACCAGCAATTCGAAAAGATGTATTAGCTGGCTTCATGTTTTTCAGTGGAAGCACATTAGCTTGTAGGGGAGAACTAGCTATCATGTTGGATGGGAACTGGCAAAAAACCAAACTGGGAGAAAACTTAACAACTCAGAGGAGGCGCTGCTAAACTTTTTTACTGTATAAGTTGGGGTTTGGGCAAAGTTATCTTTCTAAATGTGAAAATCTCTCTAGGACAGTAAAATAGTACTGGCAGTAAAATGCCCCACTGCTCCGTCATGGCCTTACTAAAGACCTTCAATTTTCAGCCTGGCTCCCATTACCATAATACTCTCAGCTCACCAAGCTCAGCTGATAACAACGCTAACCCAACCTGCTAGTTGTACGCTGGAGGCCAGTAAGCTGATGGAGGCAAAACGCCACACTCACTTAGACTCTCACATGCTGACCTTTGTGTGCTCCAAAGCCCTGGAAGCACTTCAAGCAAGAAGCAGATAAACAGCTTACTCTGAAAGTGCCCTCATAAGTATGCCTAAATCACATCTTTAAAGAAAAATAAGAAAGAAGGACAGGCAGACAGCAGGAGAGCGCAAGGAGGGGGTGCCTACAGTCATGTTAAATGGACCTTGATGGACCTTGGAGAAGAGGAATAAAAGTGGAGAGGGCCAGGCGTTTTTGGTTTTCAATGGCAGCTCAAGTGCATGGCTTTCATTAGAGGCTGTGCTTCAGTCTCTGTCAATTAGAGGCGTTCTAAAGTGAGTGCATCCACTCCAAGCACAATGGACATGCTGCAGTACACACAAGTGTATACACAACACACCATTCTATATTCAAATTCAAAAAATGAATACAGGCAAGGAAAAAAAAAAATCAGAAATGGAAAAGTAGTTCCTAAATCTGGTCCAATGTTAAGAACGACTTTTCATTCTTTTCTGCCTCTTCCTTTACACATTATATGCTGTACATATATCTTTGGAACACGTTTATCTTTCAAAGAATCTATAGATGAAACTGACTAGAGGTCATTTCTAAGAGGAAGTGGCACCATGGAGGACAGGTTAATGAGCATCAGACAGAAGGTCAATGCTAAAGCCTAATTAACATCAGTTAAGTTCCAAGCAGTGAAATTTCTTCACTTAGGGAATGGATTAGAAGTGCTCTTCTGCATGGAATCAGCACTTTCCACTGTCTGCACACATAGATGCGCACTACTGCAGATACAGACAGAAATCCAATGGAGTTTTATCTCTTTTAACACCTTACATGGTCAGTATTAGTTGCACTGTTTAACATTATCAGTTTATCCCTATAGTGGAGAAACTTGTACTTGTATTGGTGGTATGACTCAGGACATCAAATTCAAATATCACGTACAAACACTACAAGAGAACAAGCACAGATTTGGTTACTACCATTTCAGACAATCAGCAGTTGAGAAATGATTGGACCTTAGTAAAGATGTAGTCAGCCATTTTGGTGGAAATCAGCTGAACGCAAGCATCTTAAAGCTTCAAATTAAAACAAATACAGCCCCTCTCTTCAGTGTTTCCTCCAAGGCCCTGAAAACACATTTCTAGGTTAAAAAGGTTGCTGCTATAAGCGCACTCCCACACCTAACAATCCTTTTGCCAAGTCCGGATTTGGGCAAAATTGAGTTGTTTGGTTCATTTGCTATTTGGTTTGGTTTCACAATGCACATCACTAAACACAACTACTTACCTGAGGGGCATGTAGGGCTGAAAACATACTCGTAAAACTGTTTCATTCATTGGAGAAAAATATGGCTATGGAAAGAATTTGGTAAACTTTTGGCAAGTGCACAAAGTAGTCACAAAAATCACTTCAGAGAATTGATCTGGCATTAACTAAATGATTAGATTTTTATATAAATAATTATGTTAACACGCATACCATGTTTATTTTCACTTTTTGTTCCTCAGTCCAAATATCCAGAACACCTAGTACTTCTGCAGCACTACAGCTTTGTTCTTTGGCACAGTTTGCTCCTTGTGGCTCAATTTAGCAACTAATATCCACAAAAAAATGTGCTGGCTTCCACCCCAGATACATGACACTTCCTGCAGTTGAGATGATTCAGGGTCTTGTAACTTTCTCACTGCTCTTGAGTTCACTTGGGACTGGACTGAGACCACCTTGCTCAAACTGTCTACTGGAGTTAGATTTGGAAAACGTACAATGGTTCTATCAGACTAAATGCTGCATATGTGAAAGCATGCTAAGAGGAGTACCTAAAAAAGAAAATTCCATCTAAATTAACAGGCCTCAAAAACTGACAAGTATGTAGAGATGCCTTCTTGTTCTGTTTGGCCGGATGTTGGTGGTCCGGACTTCTCAGTTTACAGAGCCAGGGGTACCATACAGACCAGAGTTTCTCCTTTGTGCAGATTTTACTGATAGCTGCAAAAAGTGAGGAGAACTTTGCCAAATATTACACAAAAGTGTTCTGATTCCACCTTCAACGTATAAAAAATTCCACAAAAAAGCCTATTAAGCTCCATTGTAATAGTGCAGAGTGAGATGTGCTTGTGAATGTCACAGCAGCTTTTACCTCCCTGAGCAGATTTAGGGTGACGGATGGATTCTCATTTTACCCTCTACTCCTGACAGCACGGTGTGTGTATGATTCTGCAACTAATGCAGCTCATGGTCCCAAAGCCAAAAACTGCACAGGCTTTCTCAATTGCTTTAGAAACGTTTGGGCTGAGCAATGTGATTTCTGCCCGACTGTCACAAATCTGGCACGACAGGAAAAATCAATTTGCCCGGCGCTTCGCGGCTTGAGGAGAATCCGAGTCTGGATAATGTTGCGGCATATTGTATTTGCTTCACTGAGACTGAAAATCATCCAAGCCCTTCATATCTTCAGCTCAAACAGAGGACAGAGATGAGTAGTTAAGTTTTCTTTGTAATATCTCACATGGAAACTAAAACACAGTTAGAGAATCTAATAACAGTGTCAGTCTAGAACAAAATCACAAAACAGTCTGGCTGACTGGAATTAAAGGTCAGAGGTCAACAGAGTAGGAGTGTAGGTAGGGAAGTTTGAAGGTGCTGGTACTGATGTGACTAGGAAGGAATGACAGGTGTCCCGTGAGACTGTCTGTTGTGTGGACACCCCAGTGGACAAAGCAGTGCTGACAGGCTGTGAAAAGGGGCAGGAAGGTGTACTGGTGGTCACAGTTGGACAGTCAGACTACAGTGAGAAATTCCTTCTGCACCACTCTTCTTATTCACACTCGCATTACTTCACTGCACAGCCTTGTGGACTTTCATCAACTTGAGAGTGTTAATCTCATTGGGGAATATTATTAAAGGTGTAGTTAGTAATTTTAAAACATATCTAGACCTGTTCTACTCATGTAATTTCAACGATATAGGATATATTTTTGTAGATTCATGACATGTAAAAATATTTGGTAATTATTAGCTTTTGACTTGTAAAAAGGGTTCACATCCTTCTTGACTAATTAGCAGTTGGGAACATTTTCTTAACGTTAAACACCCTTGAGTGAAACATCACCAGCAGCTTTCTCAGTTAAAGTATTTAAGAGTATAATAGAATGAATTAACTCTATACATGTTAATCAAAGATTCTGTCATTTTCTAATATTGACTGCATAATAAATTGTGTTGTGGACTTTACCTTTCTATCTGACACACATTAAGGTACTGTGTTTACAGAGTAGAATTTGAGTCTTTGTCTCACAATTTACAAAAAGTCTAACCTGGAAAGAATGCACTATTATTCATGCTTTACAAGGAACCTCACAAGGTGTATATAGCAAAATTGCCAACTTTGAGAGTAGTGACAAATCTACCATCTTTTTCAACAGATGTTAGTGAACACGCCACTCGCTATGGCTCTCCAGCTCACATCATAGCTGCTGGTTATACGAGACGAGAAAGCAGATTTGTGTGACTCACCACCAGTGTGTAAAGCCTGACTGTGTTGTGCTTGTGTATGCCTATGTTCCCAACAACCAATCACTGACCACCATTGTTCCCAACAAGCAATCAATGATCACCATTGTTAACAGTGACCATTGACTGATCACCATTGTTCCCAATGACCAATCACTGATAACCACTGCTCCCAATGACTAATCATTGATAAACAATGCCCCAACATCCAATCACTAATCACCACTGTTCACTGCTGTTTGTCCTGCTCCACACACTTCTTTGTTCTTCATATTAAACTCACTTCTTGCTACATTTACAAGTAATAAAACCTAGTTATTACTTTCAAAACTGTTTTCATCACTGCTTACTACCACTGCTTCTTTTATCTGTGTTCGTGATATAACATTGTATTTTATTATAAATAAATAATAAAAAAAATATATATAATATATATATATATATATATATATATATATATATATATATATATAATAAAATGTTATGTTCCTGTAATAAATACGTTATAATCTATTTCTATTCTGATAAAACTCAGTTCTATTCTATTCTTCAGAAAATCTTCCTTCTTCATGTACATGTTCATGATAATTCAATGAATAATCAGATTAGTCTGTGACATCATCTAGTGTCTTCTGGTGATTTTTTGAGCATGCATGAGCTACTTTTCCCTGAAAAACAACACTGCCAACACTGGTGCATAGTTTCAACAGAGGAACTGGAGTCAGGTCGCAGAAGAAGAAGAATGAAAGGTCAATTTTTCGTTGCAATTGTAATTCACCTTAGAGACAGCAGAGGGCTCTAAAGAGGGATTCTTATTTTAAAAAGAACCCACGCCGTGTGAACTCTGGTACATGAACTCACAACCTTCCAATCATTGATGCACACCCATGGAGTCTTAATGAAATGGACATGGATACACTATTCAAATCATAATCCACACTGAACCAAACATGACATTTACCTATAAGCACTACACTGCAATAATCAGACTCCTTACCAAGCTTATTACAAGATCATCTAATGCATTTCATATTCATTTTGGCTTATCAATCATGACTCATAACACATAGTAACAATGTGTTTCTCCCTGTCCCTTATACAGACATACCTGAAAAATATGTTGTCACCAGTCAATCCTGTTTGCACCATATTTTTCCCTTGTCACACTGCATCTATATTTCACTGAAGGTTTCAACTCCATACAATGCCTGCTGTTCACGTCAGAAGACACTGTCTGTTTTTCATTAGCGTCAATCACGGGCCACGCACACAGCATCTGCCATTCACACGCAGGCTTCAGGAGCTCACTCATGCATTGGTCCCGCCTTGACAGAATGATTGACAGCCCGCATTGGTCAAACTCCATCAGGGAGGCTGAGGCAGCAGACGAGCCTGCGTCTGCGTCTCATATTTAAGTGTCACCCGCTCATGTCTGACGCCTGACAAAAATTCATTAAGTTTGCAATTTCAGCGTTCGCTTGCCTATTCCGCTGAGGGTAAAGATGCAGACAATGCCCACGAATCTGGTGTTTTTTGTAATCACATATCTGTTTTAAATAAAGAGCAACATATGGCCATCGTCAGGTAGCAGTGACAATTCCACCAGGATTCCCCTTAAGAACACGTGAAGGAACAAATCCTGACAAACACAAATGACAATGTTAGCATAACTGTAAACCTAACCCTGTTCCCATATCATTTCAGGTTTAAAACCTTAGACAAGAGCTCTTTGCATCAAAGAAGCTACATGTAAGAAGTGCACATCAAGGCAAAACACTACAGGCGTTTAAAAAAACCCTAAAAAAACAAAATTCCAATAGATATCGTAATCAGTCTCATTACTCATAGTCTTACAAGTTTTTCTGTAGTGAAACTTATTAAAAAATTTGCACTGATTTATGTAAACGAGGCTTAATCTAATTACATATGCATTTTGCATACGTTATAAAACCAAAAAGCTAATCTTCGGATGCCGTTAGAATTAAAATAACAGTTTATCTCTAAACATTTAACTCTGAACACACTCTTTGAAGAAAGACTTTTACAGAACTGTTCATTGCAATATCATCTAGTTATCGTTTAATCAAGAAAAAAACATACACTGTTACAAAAATAGCTTTTTATGCCATTTTCAGTAAAAATAATCTTAAATCAGTGAAAGGAATGCATGTGTAAAATTTAAAGAACACAGGTCATTTAGAAAGTGAGATTTTAAGTTCTAACCAAAGAGGAAAACTGGTTTTGAGAAACATTGTAAAAATAAATATGATTTCATGTATTTCCACATTCAAAAGTGTGGTTTAAAGCAAACTTATATGTATATCATAACGACACAAATTGATATTTATAGCAGGAAACAGGAATATATGACATGATGTGATTAGGTAGAGTGGGCGGAGCTTATGCCTTGTTCAAATTTGCTACATTTCAAATAATGCAATCGTTGTGAGTGGACAAAAACAGAGAAATATACATATTACCGCAGGATTTAGTGCACTTTGTTTAACATAAACCTGGATTAGACCAAATGAGTATGTAGATTTTAAATGAGGCTAGCTCTCCTGTCTAAATGACCTAGTAGGAGGATTTATAATAACTATTTATAATGATACTTTAAGTATTACCCAGAAATCTGGACATGAATTTCACCCATTTGAAGTCCTTTTTTTAAATAATGGACATAGCTACAAAAAAGAAGTCAACTCATCATTTCCATTAATAAGTATTTACATCCACCAGGGCATTCTTCTGAATTACTCAAAACCCCAAGCCTATAGCAAACTCATCAAAATATAACAAAGGTGAAAGTGGAAGTGATGTGAGCTTACCTGGGCCGTTGGTAGGGGAGATCTGGTTGGAGCCGGCGGGGCTGGGGGAGGCTACGGGTGGAGGCGAGGGTCCAGGGCGCATGCTGGAGACACGAGGAGAGGTGTGTGGTGAAAACGGAGACTGAGTCTGGTTACCCTGGTCTCCCTGACTGTTGGAGGGACCAGAGACACTGATGGCTGAATTGAGAGGAGCCTCAGTTCCCATGGGCAAGTCATCGATGGAGCCTGACAGGTCCTGGAAGAGCGCAAATAGAAAAAAAAGACCATTCAAAGTGTGAATGATATTTCATGACTGGCACTGAAACTTGGCTAAAGAAAAGTTGATGCAATGAGGATCTCAAGGTACATCAAGGTATTTGATTATATATTACTAAAACAACTGCTCACCACCAAAACAACACTGATTTCTTAAAAATGTTTTCTTGTATAATTATTGCCATTTTGGGGATCGAATAGAGGACTGTTTGGGGAAAAATACATTATGATCAATATCTAATTTATTGGTTATATTCTAGTTTCTTTCATGTTGTGCAGCAAATGAAATTCAGTCTCAAATATGGCAACAGCAACATAAAAATCACGAGACTGAAACTTCATGATACCTTATGGTCCACAAAGTCAACCTTAGAGATCTAAACAAAAAGTGAGATTGAGGTACTATTTGCACTTTGTATTTGTACTTTTCTGGTTCAGCATCGACACCCGTCTTTTCCAGTTGTATGCAGAACAGCTGCACAGTTCACTATTGCCAGATGATTCACAAATGGAAGGTAATATTTGTCAAAGGCGGCAATTACACAAAAAGGTGTTAGCGGAAGTGAGCGGCAAGCCAGTCCAAATATTCAAGGAGTTGGGTCCTTTTCCAACGTGGCCCAAATCCAATTTGTTTGCCGCTCTGCTGCAAATTGCTCTGTGCTCTGAGTCTCCAAATAGCTGTCAACTACTCCCAGTTGGCATCTTGTATCACTTAATTCGCTCCTGAAGCATGTAATTGTCATAATAAGAAAAATATTGAGGTGATAATAGCCCCTTACTTTGAAATACCCGGACCTCTATATAATAACCTGCATATCACACAGCATTTGAGGAACCAGTCAGTTGTGGACCAGGACACCCTATGTTACCAATGGCCCCCCTATTTATTGCTGTCAGGAAAAGCTGCCACTCAAGAGCAAGCAATGCATCGGGGAATGTCTCAACAGCCGTGCGCAGACACACACGGCTAAAAGCATTTCAATAAGCGGGGGAAATGCTACACTGTAATTTTGAGAGGAATGAGATTTGCTTCACACAAAAGCCCCACCGGCAGGCACTCAGAGTGTGCCCAGATGTGAATTAATGAGAATCGCTGGGAGAAAAAAGAAAGTACGGAGAACTATCACTCTAGTCAAACAGTCTAGACAGGGAGGAGTCGGACCATTCAGTGGCTTGTGGTCCACTTGCACAAACACACAACACTACATAGACACTACTTTCAACATACAGCATCACTGAAATTGGTATCCACAGCCTGTCAAATGAAGTAGATATAAAACTGAAAAAAAAAAAAAAAAACTATGCTCTAACTAGTTAAAACAAATAATGAATTTAACCCCTGAAGACTGTAAACCAATTAAAAGACGTGCACATTTTAAATAATTCACTTATAAGATCCAATCAAAATGAAGAAGTTTCTGCCAAAAGGTTACACTTTGGGCACCAAATGCTTAGTCAGCAGTAGCAATGTCTGAGAGAGTAGAGACAGATGAGCATCCCTGAGCCAATTTAACAGGTATCTTCAGTTTTAAATGCTTCAAAGGAAACAGCGTGATAATGATGTGCAAATTAGGTGAGCCAAAAACCCGTGGAGATATCGACATTTCACAGCTCAGCATCCAACCTTGCAGAAACATGTACAAGTAAGACATTAGCTGGCTGAGTGAGCTAGACTAGCTAGCCAGATTTTTGTATGTTTTACAGTTTGAAACCTAAGATGTCACTTCAACGTCACTCTGATGTTCTGTTGTGTTAAATACACCGATCAGCCATAACATTAAAACCACTGACAGATGAAGTGAATAACATTGATTATCTCGTTACACTGGCACCTGTCAAGGGGTGGGATATATTAGGCAGCAAGTGAACAGTCAGTTCTTGAAGGTGATGTGTTGGAAGCAAGAAAAATGGGCAAGCGTAAGGATCTGAGCAACTTTGACAAGCACCAAATTGTAATGGCTAGACAACTAAGTCAGAGCTTCTCCAAAACGGCAGATCTTGTGGGGTGTTCCATGTATGGAGTGACTACTATCTACCAAAAGTGGTCCAAGGAAGGACAACTGGTGAACCAGTGAGAAGGTCATGGGCACCCAAGGCTCACTGATGCACGTGGGGAGCAAAGGCTAGGCCATCTGGTCCAATCCCACAGAAGACCTACTGTAGCACAAATTGCTGATAAAGTTAATGCTGGTTATGATAGAAAGGTGTCGCAACACACAGTGCATCTCAGCTTGCTGTGTATGGGGCTGCATAGCCGCAGACTGGTTAGAGTGCCCATGCTGACCCCGTCCACTGCCGAAAGTGCATACAATGGGCAAGTGAGCATCAGAACTGGACCATGGAGCAATGGAAGAATGTGGCCTGGTCTGATGAAACACTTTTTCTTTCACATCATGTGGATGGCTGGGTGTGTGTGCTTCACTTAACTGGGGAACAGATGGCACCAGGATGCACTATGGGAAGAAAGCAAGCTGGCGGAGGCAGTATGATGCTCTGGGCAATGTTCTGCTGGGAAACCTTGGGTCCTGGCATTCATGTGGATGTTACTTTGACATGTACCACCTACCTAAACATCGTTGCAGACAAAGTATACCCCTTCATGGCAACGGTATTCCCTAATGGCAGTGGCCTCTTTCTGCAGGATAATGCGCCCTGCCACAAAATTGTTCAGGAATGGTTTGAGGAACATTTGTTTGAGGACAAAGAGTTCAGGGTGTGGACATGGCCTCCAAATTCCCCAGATCTCAATCTGATCGAGCATCTGTGGGATGTGCTGGACAAAAAAGTCCGATCCATGGAGGCCCCACCTCGCAACTTACAGGACTACCACAACACAGAGGTCTTGTGAACTCGATGACTCGATGGGGCAGAGCTGTTTTGGCGGCACAAGGGTGCGTATATCTTTAGTCTTGCCTTGCATCTGTGTATAACTTTGCTACATAGCTAACTATGTAGCTAGAAATGTATAAATTAACATGACCTATCTAATGAACCATGCAAACTACTGAAACTGCAGCAGCATTTGGCATTACCGTTCTTTATATATTATTGATTCCTTACACTTCAGCATAGCTCATTGGTTAGTTAACATAATTGTTCAAAGCATTTTGCAACATTTTGGGATTAGTGTGTCAATTTTAGGCATATGAAAAAGTGATTTGCAAAGTAATTTTTTTTCAACAGATGACTTATTTACTCTTGTGTGAGTAATTTTCTTGATCATGGCCTTCATTTTTACTCTTTCCACCACTGCTTACACCTTTCCTGAGTCTATACACTATGGTCCAGTATGGCTGCCTGAGGGCATTATATGGAAGTCAGAATGTTGCCAAATCTGGTATGACCCTGGCACACGGGCAACGGATTTCACACTCCATCCGACAAATAGAGAAGGTCAGGAATAAACACAGTGAGCTGGCACTGTCTCCTCTCATTAGTGCTGCTGTATGGGGTGCTGGCACCCTGCTCCTCTCACCCTCCAGTGTAAATCTCATTTGTGCCCCACCAGCACCTGCTGGGACCTCGGAACCTATGGAAAAGGGTTAATGTGGGAGAGATGGAGTGGGACATGACTCTTGGTGCTATGCCTTCATCCAGAGGTTTAATTTGATAGCTCTGGTGTTAAAGGACATGTCAGAGTAAGAACAAATAAAAGACAGAGGACAAAAGTCTGGTCTTTGGAGGACCAGCCTGGTTCGCTATTTATTAAACCAGAGATACTAAGGCATGTGATGAAGTGAACTCCTTATCGACGGAGACCTTTTATGACCAAGCTCTGGCACACGGACACTCAATTTTGTCCCAAACATATAATCCAATGGCAAATTAGATCTACTTCCTTTTGCAGTGTGCTAAGAGTAAGCCTTTAATACATTGTTGTGCTCATTCTTTTTTCATCCTAAACCATATAGTCCACACAAATCCAACTGAAATGCCATGCAAATCATTCTGAATGGCAAGCAGCAGGAAGAAACTAGCTAATGGAATCCCCCATGTAGTGCTCGCACAGAAATACCCTTCAAAAGATACAATTAAGCCTGAAACATAGACCGGAAGAATGAAGTCTCATCTAGACCAACATTTCATCTCTCAAGCAAGCTGGCTAATGGAGATAGGCAAAACTAAAATACATGAGCGTGTGAGGGTTTTAAATAACTCTGCTTTGGCAAGTACTTTAAATGTGTTACCACATCCAAAAGGTTGACATTATGCTCATGAATTGAAGAAGATGCCTTGCTTGCCTTAAATCAGAAAATAGAGCCCTTTAAATTCTATGGTTATTTTATTAATCATGTGATGTCTGGGTGCTGCTAAAAATTCAGTATCAAACCAAGAAGCCAGAGTTCAACCATACAATTCTGAATGGGCCCCAAAGAACCAACTGTCTTCAGTATCTGAGCAGATTTTTAGCAATGCATTCATAAAGGTGGAGTGTGTGGAGGACGTTCAGAGAGACTTTCTTTCATCTCCTATCATTCTGGCCATCCACAAGGGTCCAAAGACTCTTGCTTGAAAATTTTCCTCACCTTTCCTCTTAACTTTATGTCTCTTAATCAGGAAGATTTAGTATTTGTACAATTTGATATTATACCACCATGGGTATAAATGCCATACCAACTTGCCCTGTTAAAAGTGGTGGCACCCAAGTGGTGCAACAGAAAAATGTTTGTCCTATCATTGGGAGAAGTTCCAATCCATGATGATGATGCCACAGGCCTCCATTGCCAGGAGTCCAAGAAACTAAAATTGGCCTTGCTCTCTGGGTGGGAGGGATGGTGTTACTCTCTCTCCTTTCTAGTCAATTGTGAGCATCTGTGAGGTCCTGTATGTGGATGAGGGCAGTTAGCACTTTTCTGTACTTTTCACCTGCCCTGTGATGCACAAGCAGCATTTTGAAAAGATGCTGGGCTGGTTTCATGTGTCTCAGAGGAAGCAAATGCTAGCTATCTAGGATGGAAATTGGCAAATTGGCCAAATTAGAAGAAAACAGGTAAAAATCCAAACAAATAAAAAAAAACAATCAACTAACCAACCAAAGAAAAAAACCTTAACACTTCCTGTTAAGGGAGTGAAGCAAATCTGAAAAGACCTTAAAGAATTAAAGAAACTTCTCCCACAAGAAGAAGTCAGCTGGCTGTGGAGCAAAGCATTTCCCAATAAAGGCATACCAAGAGGGCCAAGTCTGAATGTTCTTAAGGTTAATTAGTACATCTGAGGCTATTTTACTTCCTGACAGCTAAAGGAAGTCAAACTCTTGCACTGCTTGTCGCTAAACAAAGGGATTATCATGAAGTTCGGTCCAATTTCTTTTGATCATTGAAAAGCTGCCAAGCTCATGTAGGGTGCTCAACTTAAGGTTATGCATCATAGGCAGTGGTGGCTTGGCGGTTAAGGCTTTGAGATACTGATCGGAAGGTCGTGAGTGCAAATCCCAGCATTGCCAAGGTGCCACTGTTGAGCCCTTGCGCAAGGTCCTTAACCCCTCAACTGCTCAATTGTGTCACGCCAAAAAAGTAGCTTTGCAAATACGCCAAATGAGAAATGTGTAATTACAGCGAAGAGGTCCAGTGTACACAACTCGACAACTCTCAATTAATTTGATTTTTATTTTTTACAGTACACACTGCCACACAACCAATAGTGCTCTAGAGGCTGAAATTTGCAGAACCATTTGTATTCTAGTGATACGTCTGGATTTAAATGAAGCCTTTCATGCAAACATGTGGATAATGAAATTGAAACGGCGTCACACAGAGGTACTGTTTTTCCACCAGCCAGAAAGGTTCTGCATTCAAACAACTCCATGTCCAAACACAGGCACACCACACCAGTATGAACACACATCCACACATAGCATATTTATTTAGTGCTTATTGGATCTGCAAATGTTTTTATTTATGCCGTTCTCATTTGCTGTTCTTCACACCCAAGCCCACAACAGATTCTGCTGGCGAGAGGGAGAGATAGCGAGTGTAAAACACCACAGAGATAAATAAATAAATGGTAAATTCCTCATTTTTAATTCAACTGCTCGTTCAGCTTAACCTCTCCTCTCAGCAATTAAAGCGCATGCCACATCCTTCATCCACCAGCCAGCCGGCTAAATAATGCATCGAGTCCTGTGCGCATCTTTTATCATCCCAAATGACAGGCATTAGCATATCTCCCCAGGCAATTAGAGCGTGGCAGAATAATCAGGCCGTAATTGGGGGTGAGTGGCGCTAATGGCTGGACGCTGGCACCTCGCTGGGCCGCTGTGGCTCTGCCAGTTCAGCGAGGCCATCGTGCTGTGACAAATCAGCACTTGTGACTGGACATCCACTCTAACCTTTGCTTCTCTGAGAAACATTCAAGCAAACATGCATACACACAGACTCCAATGCTAAATCTCTTTCCTTCCATTTGACTTCCTTCTCTCTCTTCTCTCCAATCACCCTCAGTTTTTGCCCTCCCTCTGCGGATAATGTCCCCTGTGTCCTCATCCATCTCCCGTCTTTCTCTCTTTCTCTCTCAATTTCTCATCAAGTCCTTCTCATGCACTTTCTCGGTCTCCCTGAAGTCAGAGCCCATACAGAACAGACCTCCTCATTCACTTATCCTACTCCCTCAGTCCCTAAGTTCCCTAAGTGCAGAGCCAATAGAGGTCTAGATTCCCAAAAGAGCCCTCCAATTTAAAATTGATTCAGTGGATTTATTAAAAAAAGGCAACTTTATCACACACCATGGGTAAAGTAATATGGTGTGTAATAAAAGGCAGTCAGGTGAGTTACTGTGTAAACTGTAACAAATAAAACAAGAAAATGTGCAATATTTCTGTAACAGGAATGTAGATACTGACCTAAAATGCTGGATCCATAACTGATCAAACTTGACATTTTCTAAACCGAAATATTTTATGCTGTAATTGTGTTTGGTGCTGATTAACAGTACATAGATCTTGCACTGAGCACAGGACATAATTTGCCTTAAAGCAAAACGCCATTGTGCCTCACATTTTTAATCCAACAAGGCAATAGAAGCTTGCAGAGAGTCACTCACTTACCAAGAGGATCTCAGTATCGGATTCGTATTGGGTTGTGACCAGGGTGTCTAGGGGCGGACAAATCATACGTTTATTAGCTAGCCCACTGGACAAGTAAAAGCTCCATTGTGCCATCCAGTCCCATGTTTTGGAAACTGACTAAACCAAAAAGTGGTAGCTATATGCAGTATAATATTGTATAATACCATATTACAGACTAGTTTGATAAAGTTACTAAAGACGCACATCTTATTTGCGACCTCAACAAAAACTCAGCAAGTTGTTGACCAATATTTAACCATGAGATGACAGTTAAATAGAGCGTAAGGATTTTATTTTGCTTGGTTTCAGCATTTCTGTGTGTTTCCACATTTCTACATTTTCTTGATTCTTAAAATTTGTTTGTTTGTCATGCATACAAGCTAATTAATCCAACTAGCATAAAATGTTCTACAGTCAAGGCTAAAGCTACAGCATTGATGCTGGTTCTGCTGGTTTTACTGAAAAGCACATTAAGTTTAAATATAGCTACACAGCAAATGAAACCTTGTTTTGTGAGAGTCAATAAAGAGTAGGGTTTTTTTTGTTTTTTTGGCTGTTAAACCTACTTGTCCTCTGTACAACTCTGAATATAAAACAAACAAGCAAGCAAACAAACAAACAAACAAACAAAAAGACATGAAATCTGCTTGTTTTGGACACCCTGGACAACTGATCTGTCCACCTGTCCTCCGGGGACTCATTCTAAAGATGTACTGTGTTCATTTTACTGAACAATAAAAACATTACATTTATCTGGCAGTGTAATTAAATGCATTTCACCCTGTTTAATGATAATCTTCTACCACTAATGTACTGCAATTCTGCAGGACACACATACATTCTATAATAGTCAGCCTAATAATAGCAATGAGGGTAAATGCAATGTTTTTCTCTCACAAACACATATTAGAATCCCAATATAAATTTATCTGCAATACCTACAAGTGGGATTAAACTCAATAATTCAGCATTTAACAAATCTATCTCACAAAGACTGCCGGAAATGCCTGGGAAAAGACTGCACTGGGGTATTGGGGTATTTTAATTGCAGCAATTAAAAAAATAGATTGTGTCAGTAGATGAATCCAATTCCTTTACCTATGGTAGTATATAAAGTGATTGATTTTGGGAAAAATGTAAGTCAGGGTCATAAAACCTTTTCGTAAAAACCATTTTATAGTGTATCAATTCCCTTGCTATGAAATTACTGAGATCTTACTCTACATAGTCTATAAGGCATCAGTAGGAACGCATTAGTCTGGCTTTGGATGCTCAGTAGTCATCATTGTTCAACAGAGAAAGCAAACTGTCAGTATGATGTAAAGAACCGCTAAACACCACAAAGCATGTGAAAGGCTATACGACAATGATTACACCTCAGCCTCGCACCTTACACCTCAGCCACTGTGCATTACCACCTATAGCAATAGTTTGTAGCATAAAGTATGCCATCTGAAAATGGAGGCTTAGACAATAATAGCCATATGAGCCAGGCTGCCCTAGAAAGCTGATAAATAGTGTTTCAGACAGCGTTTTCAGATGTTCTGGGAGACATTACAGAAATATCCAGCATCTAGAACCTAGAATTCACCACCACACACAACAACAAGCTACATATCCTTGCAACTTTCCATCTAATCCACACGACTTTAGGTTCTGTTCCATAAGCAGTACATTTTGATTTAATCAAGAAAAGTAATGCTTGTATGTACAACAATGTCACTAGGGGCAAGACAAGGTGGGCTGTAATTACAAACAAACTGTATTTGTGTTTAATCGGGTTTCACATGTCGGAGTAATGAGTATGATTTTAAATATATAGAAAGTATAGGCGTGTGAATCAAACTGAATTCAGTGCAGTGTACGCTGGACAAAAACAATACATACAGGCATTATAAAACTCAGCAGGATGGACAGGGTCATACTGCAATGGATGTAAGTTGCATGGCTGAAAAAGCATGTGTAGATTGACATGCTGGTTAAAATGGAAGTCTACCTGATCAATGAGAAGTACTGTATGCGTGACACATGTTGCCTTTTGCTAATTCACTGTAAATCCGTATGCTGTAATTACAGTGGTGGCTCCTCCATAGGGGCAGCAAATGTTAATCTGTACAAAGTCCTCATTCACAACTCCATAGCTTTAAAATTTTGTTGAAATACTAATTATCTCTTTTCAGTGACAATCTTTTTTTTTAATATTGCTATTTGACAGATATAAGCTGATGTTCCATTGATTTGGTCTCCTTTCTAGATGATGCACATTTGTAGAGCAGAAAGCCCACTGAGATCATGCCAAATTGAACTAGTCTAAAAATACTCACTGTCCACCAAGATCTCATTTTACAGCAAAGAATCAGAATTAAGTGCAGACAGTGTATCTATGATGTACGAAGCATTTTTATTGTAAGATTTTTGTATATTGCAAGGATTGTGTGTGCGTGTGTGTGTGTGTTTGTGTGTGAGTGAGAGAGAGAGAGAGAGAGAGAGAGAGAGAAAGGGGAATTATGGAATGGACAATGTCCATGATGGAATGCACACCTACAACTAAGTTGAACATAGCTGAACAAATGTAAATCTTAAACTACTCAAAAGCAAGCTGCTAGTGAGTCTGTTTTTTAGTCTATTTCCTCACAAGGTTTCTTTCTGGCCAATGTCACCTATGCTCATTAGGGCTCTGAATCTACATCCAAAGCAGATTTGTTAATGTGACATAAATACACTATATACGCCAAATGTCTGTGGACACCTGACCATAACACCCATATATTGTTTTTGATCATCACATTCCAGATACAGTCCCCATTTTGCTGTTATAATAACCTCCACTCTTCTGGGAAGGCTTTCCACTAGATTTTTGGAGTGTGGAATTGTCATGCTTGAACAGGTTTGGTCCTCATAGTTCCAGTATAGGGAAATTGTAAATCTACAACATACCAACACATCCTACACAAATGTTTCCAGGCTATAAAATCAGTGAAAAATAGCATGTTGGGCATGTGCACTGGGTGTCTGACCCATGACCTTTACATCACTTCCACCATTTTCATTTGTTTTGACAGCAGGGACATAAATCATGCTTTCTTGCACACCTCAGCGCTGCTTGTATTCCATACAATGCAGTCAAAAATGGAATTAAAATAATACAGAAAACAGCATCACAGTTAAGTTCTGCTATTTTGAAACTGTGGAGATCACATGACAATCATACATCAGCGTACATGACAATCATACATCAAAAAACTACGTTTTCTTTCATCCTCACAGAACAGTGTTTTCCCGTTTATCTCCTTTGGAGAGTGGATTTGAAAAGATGCACTCTCGGTGGTCAAAAACACCATTTCATTTTGAATGCAAAGGCAAAATGTATAAGAAAAGATAGATTTTCAAATTTTCCTATGTTAGTATAGACTAGGCCTGAGACATCCTGCCTACGCTATAGAAAGCTACAGATTGATAAAAGACCAGAGTTAGAGGAGCGCGGATTCGTAATGGGTCGGGCAGTGGTACATATGTAGAGAAACATCAGAGCCGAGGCAAGGTTAGTTCCCCGCTGTAAGGGTTCGTTTTTGTGCTCAGCAAGCTCTTTTCTTCTTTGCGCTTTGTATTTCCTTTGCTCACTGGGTTCAATGCTACAGAACATTACTTCTGTGTTTTTAGGCTACACACATCTCTCTGAGATGAAAGGTCTAGTGACGTGCCATTCAATTCTTCTTGATAGAAGGAAGCCAAAGAAAAAGGAATTGCAGATATAAAAGAAAAGGGCAAAAACATACCAAGGGTTTTGATTCGTTTCAATTTAACCTCCAGAGAAAAAAACGCCATCTATTACAGTTTACAAGGCAAAAGTAGAGAAAGGAAATAAAAAACAGACAAACTGAATTTTTGTGAGGTTTTTTTTCTGAAGATGAGACAGAGCACAGATGGGCGCAGCAGTAGAGTGGAACTGTTCACAGGGGTCTGGGAGAAAAACATCAACATGAGCACGCATTTAAAAGGATTGCCGTTCACACCGACTGCACTCGTTCGGTAAGAAATCCACAGCGCTGTGCTCGCGGCCTAAGGGGAACACGTCACTGTCAGAATGACAGTGATAGAAATTAGGCATGCAGGAGCTGATTTGACTGCCGAGATGCAAACTCATCCTCGTCTTGTCTCATTGAGCATGACTCCTGTCATGGAGCCCATCGGCCCAATCCATCAGCCGAGCTCCCAGATCGATACAGGATTGGGACGAGCGATCACATTGTGACCTGCATATCATAATAAATCTGATGGCTACAAAGCCCTGTCTTGTCTCACAATTATACATGTTATTCTTAAAATACATGTCCTTTCTTTTTTTGTGTATATTTGGGCCATGATTAACCAAAGATTTGTGTGTGTACAAAGATTTGCATACTCGATAACACACAAAAAAAATCATAAAAGTTGATTTACAAGGACAGATTATTATGTCATCCACATGTGCAAATTAGCATGTGTTGTCTGTTTTGCGTGTTTGCCTTATGTGATTTACTGCAGCCTGAATATCACTCTGGGAACGGCGAAGGGCAAGTATTAAATTAGCAGAAACTAGTTAAAGCCAGACTCAAGCCAAAATAAAAGTCTTAAAAATCTAGTACATTATATATATATAGTATATATCTTACAATATCTAGTAAACAAACAGAAAATATCTCAAAAGGATGACTTCTTATTACCATAGCAATGCTGGCTTTATATTCAATATTCACCTAAAATGCCTAAAGCCTCTGAAAAGGTTTTCATTCAGAAATTACAGTCATATATAAACAGAAATCATAATCATGTTTCTACTCTTATTTCCCATTCATATCATATTTTGAACCATTTGTTGTCTTGACTTGCTGCCTTTAATTGGTCTAATTGGCATTATAGTTAATGAGCAATTACACATACTGTATTTGTGGCAAGATTCAGTTTTACTCCTTCACATCTGCATTATTTATTCCTGTTTATACCACTGCAATATTACACTAAAGACTGACAGATTATCATCAGCAGTATTAACTCTGACTGTTACAAAGCACTGACACTGGAGACTCCTTCCAAAAACGCTAAATAAACATCTCATTGCAGAAAACTTCACCATATCTACAATTATGCATGTTTACGTCTGCGATACGAAAACCCTGTATAAGATGCTACTATAGAAAAGGTAACATATTAGAACAAGCGTATTAATATAAACCTGTTATTTGCTACTGTCCAAGGTGCTGTTATGCTGAAAATGAGTCACCACCTTCTGACCAATCAGAATCGAGAATTCAACAGCTCTTTGGTATAATCCATAACATTAACATCCATAACATGAAATGGATATAAATAAGTGACCTACTTTAAGTTGTGCCAAAAGCATTTTACTTACTATTCATGTGCTTAAAGTATTGGAATTAATTGATTTTTGGTGGGTAAAAAATATTTATGATGCATGACAGTTTATGGTATGAAGCAGAAATGTGTCTCAGAGGAATGAAGGGAAGCAGTCTGGATAATGCACGTAGAGAGAACAAAAGAGTGTGACTAACTGTCCATGACGAGTTGAACAAAGGCCTCTTAATTGGAGATGTTTCATTTTCATTTCAAGCTTTTCTCTCCCTTGTTTTCCATCCAATTTCTCACTGTTTCTCTTAGCAGTCACAGTAGATGCCCTTGCTCTCTCTCTCTTTTTTCTCTCTCTCTCTTTCTTTCTCCCCCACCCCCCGCCTCTCTCTTTCATTTTAACAATTCACCACGGACTCCCTCCAGCCTACACCTCAAATTGGGAGAGAGAGAGAGAGAAAGCAGAGCAAGGAAAGTAAAGGGGGGAGAAAGTCCCACCATGCTTTCGTTCGCGTTTGAAAGACAGCCCTGGTGGAGGCCTCATGCTCCCCGGTACTTTCTCCAGAGGAAAAAATCTCATTTATCGGAATTCTGTTAACGTAAGGGGGAAGAGAGAGAGCAGTGCTGCTGGTGTGCCTGTCTCCCAGCTGCCTTCATTATCTATGCACAAGACAAACTGCTGACACAAAGTCACAGCGCTCCTCCTCTTCCCTCCGAAACTCCATCTCTCCATCCAGTATCGACGTGCAGGGGCTCGTCTCCCCTCCTGCTGCTGCTGCCGGCCTGCAGACCTGCTGCACCAGCAATTACAATTAAACCCCAAGCCTGCGTCAGACGCACTGACATGCCAAATCAGACGGGGAAGGCCTCAGGATACTCACTGACTGTGTGTGTGTGTGTGTGAGTATGTGTTAATGAATTAAACATGAAATTATAAAGACCAATTAAATCTTGTATAGAGGAAGACTGATGTATCTAGTTAGAAACATTTTAAAGGTATACTTTAATTTATCAAATATACAGGAAAAAGGTCTTTTTCATTTTAAATCCAAAATCTCAAAATGTTTTTTACAGAAAAGTTTAAGATGCATTTAAATAAATCACACGCATTAATGATTTAACTATAAAGGAAATCATTACATCTAAATAAATAATATTAGTAACTATATAATAAAAGAAATAAATAACTAAAATAATCTTTTCTTTTGCAAATATTTGTTTAATAAGATGAAATAAGGCTAAAATTGTTGGTTAAATAAATACATTTTGAACCTAACATCAGATCACAGTACCACAGTTTTAATTCATATTTAACTCCTCATGTATTTATTTGTTCCTTTGCTTTTCTCAGAACCAACTAATTATAATCCTTGTCACAAGTCCTTTTTCACTCCAGGCACACACTCACAATCAGGTCTGAAAATCCCATGCTTGCAGCGTATTATAGTAAAGACATCCGCTATCCACTTTCCCAGCCGTGGAAAGCTGTCACAGCTGAACGGATGATCTAATATCAGCGTGGATAAAACGCCATCACACCAAGTGATCTATTCAAACAGGAGTGCCATTTGCTGAGGAGTACACGTGTCTTCATGGTCCTGTTTCAGATGTGTGCCACGGTGCAGAGCGCAACTGCTGAAGGTTCAGTCTATTAAAAGCAAGACTAATAAGATTTCACAGAAGTGTGTTATTAAAATAGAGTTACAGGGTTGGGGCTATTTTGGTTCTGCTTTGGGCAAACTGCTAACATGCAGCCTGTAAAACAATCTTTTTTTTCTTTTAATAATTGCAAACGTTGGGCACAGAGTTGGGGGGGTTTGGCACATGAGACCTATGTGTGAAACAGAGTGAGTTAGAAATGCATACAAACACACACAAACACACACACACACACACACACACACACACACACACAGAGTCATTCCCCATTCAGGATTGCTATTAATTCAAGTGATCGTGCCATGCTGCCTTGTAATACATTACATACTACAACAAGTATTAAATTCTTTATTGAGATTACTGCTGCTGCCACTTTTAATGTTGGTGCAATTTTAATACTAATCACGCTATAATAAGTTCATTATTGTGCAGATGAAGCGTGTCTTCAACCGGAGGAAAGCATGACATCATCAAAACATGACAGCATATGGAGCTTTATACTTTCTAAAGCATAAGTGACATCTGGTGCTACATAAAAGCAAACCTACAACCATAACTACAGAGCATTTAAAAGACTGTTAAGTAAACGCCATGGCGATGTGTATTGTGCTTTACATTATTGTGCGCAGGATGCAGTGATTGGCTTCACCAGCAGGTGGAGTGCCGTCAGTGGAGCCAGCCTGAGGAGATACACTAAGACTAATCTGCTCTCTTCGACACCCTTATTAAACCCACATCTGTCTGTTCACCCCAGACGGGTGTCACAGCAGGGAACACGCAGCCCATTCAAGGCCAAAATTCAACTCCAATTTTCAGCAAGGGAAACCCGGACCCTTCGACAAGCAGACACAAGAATGAAATACACAGACAAGAGTAGTCTAAAAGGCCTGGAAGGAATAATTACTGCACTCTGACCCTGAAAACAAAGTGACAACCATCATTCTGAAAACTAACAGCTGCAAACAAGCACCAGGTCTGTGGCAGAGGACAATGTTCATTCCTAACCAGGGAGAGAAGAGCAGAAAGCTGAATGTTGCACGCTCATGCAACATTCTTCTCTGATCATTAAGGCTGTATACAGTATATATTCTTCTGAGACAATTCAATCCCATAATAATCATGCATCAAGATACAGGATTATTCATTCATACATAAGGGATCAATAGTCTAATGGATTAAAATTTTAAAAAGTGCTTTCATGCAGTGATACATACAAAATCCAAGTAGTAGTATCATAAACACTGCCCGTCCATGCTTAAGTATTTTTACAGAAATTAATACAATACAAATTAGAAATATGTCAATGTACTACTGAGTAATATAGTATTGTGCAAACTGTTTGATTTTATCAATTTAATTAGATTAAAGTGCTAGCTTTAAAGAGAGAGGGTCCACACCTGCTTCACTGGGAATGGCAGGCACATAGGCCACACCTCCTTCAATAGGAATCAGAGGCACATAGGCCACGCCTCCTTCAATAGGAATCAGAGGCACATAGGCCACGCCTCCTTAGCTGGATATGACAGTCACATAATCCAACCCTGCTTTACTGGAACTGACAGTCTTAGAGGCCACAGCTTCTTCACTGGGAATAACCGGCACACAGGCCACGCCCATTTTATTGGACCTGACTGTCATAGAGGCCATGCCTCCTTCACTGGGAATGATATATATGACATACATGATAACTAGGAATTACAAGTACCTAGGTCACAAAGACAGGCATCGACACCATGCCCCTTCACTGGGAATGATATCTAGGCCACACCTCCATCACCTTAACTGACAGGCAGAGAGGCCACATCATCAGGCACATAGGCCATGCCTCCTTCCCCTGTAATGACAGGTACAGAGAACATGCCTCCTTCACTGGAATGACAAGCACCTAGGCCACACCTCCTTCTCATGAACTGACAGGCAGAGAGGCCACACCTTCTTCACTGGGCATGAAAAGCAACTAAGCCACGCCTCCTCCCCCTGAAATGATAGGCAGAGAGGATGCAACTCTTTTACTGAGATTGACAAAGGCGTTGGCCAGAGAGGCCACATTTCTTTTACTTGAACTGACAGGAAACTAGGCCATGCCTCCCCTGCCTGAAATGACAGGCAGAAAGGCCACATCTCTGTCACTGAGACTGACAAGGGCTTAGGCCACACCCCCTTCACACAGAGAAATAACACGCAGAGAGGTCAGACCTCCTTTACTTGGACTAACGTCTCCTTTCCCTGAAATGAGATGCACCAAGGCCACACCTACATCACTGGTACTGACAAATATTATAGCCACAACCCCCTGACTGGTATTGACAGGTACAATGGCCACGCCTCCTTAACAGGCTGCTTTTGCCTCGGCCATGTTTGTAATGGTGCAGTTGTGTTGTTAATATTGAGATCAATGCATGGATTTGAATGGTGAACCATTACACTCCTCACAGAAGATCGTTTGTCACTGGAAGAGGCTGCTTTACAGGGTTCACCAGCAGCAGTACTGAGAAAAGAGGAAAAGAGTGAAGGACAGAATAAGCAAAGGAGGAAAAGGGGAAGTAAAAGTTATTAAGTGGATGTGAAATGCTGTGTAGCCAAAAAGGTTAAGCCTGGAATAGGAAATTAAAACTTGCTTCGCTTTTGGCTTTAAATAGATTTCATTTCATTACGGGCGCCAAGCCTAGTTAGAGTCAAATCCCCCAGAAAGGGAGTGAGAGCAACACACCAGGAATGAGAACCGCCTGCATATGTGTGTGTGTGTGTGTGTGTGTGTGCGTGTGTTTTGCTGGAGAAATTCAGAAGCAAAGGGCTCTATTTTAGCGTAATTTGCTGATAGAACGCTAATGTAATTGATTGCTCTCAGTTGGTATTTTAGTGAACAGAAACGAATGCATTTGCACTGATGTGAGGCGTAACAGGTTGTGTAACACTGAAAATCCACTGGCTCTGTGCTATTTTCCACCCAACCTTGGTCTAAAACTGTGCTTGCTTTACCATCTGCTGAGACTTCCAACAGGAGCATACACAAATGTAAAATGGGCAGCATGGTGGTGCAGCGAGTAGTGTCTCCTTATGTTACTGTCCATGTGGAGTTTTGCATGTTCACTGGTTTCCTCTGGGTTCTCTGGTTTCCTCCCACCTCCCTTAAACATGTTGGTAGGTGGATTGGCTATGATAACTTTCCCCTAGGTGTCTGTGTGTGTGTGTGTGTGTGTGAGATGGTCTAGCGTCCTAATCCAGAGTGTATTCCTGCCTCACGCCCAGTGTTCCTATCATATAAATCAAAGAACAAGGGTAAAATGGTATAAAACAACCTAGAATGTCATGTTACATTTCTTACAGCCTGATTTTGTACATGTACACCACTATGCTTTATTTCTGCACTTATATTATTACCACAAAAAAAAGGCAGAACAGCTTCCTCGTCATCTGTATCGCCTGATTGAGGACAAAAAGAGAACTTGGATCCACGCCAGATTTTATTCAACAGCAGAACTAATCTAGGAAAAAAAAACAACAACAGCAACAACAAGAACTATAGAGCATCCACATAATACTAAGTCGATAAGTCATAGAGACAGGTATTCAGACGTAATTTGTGGGGGTTTTTGCCGCTGAGTGACAATGCAGTACATGAAGCGGGTGTTAGAAAAGCGAACAAATTGCAAAATCAATACAAGAGCTGATGAGATTCAACCTGTGACAGCAATCCTTCAAAAACAGCACTATTTATAAGTGACACAAACATAAACTCAACCTCAGTTCATGTAACGCTGAAGTTTTTACTCTCACTGACTTGCCTGTGATAATATACACCATAAACGGACTAGATTAAGAGTGAAAAAAAATAATATTTAACTATTCTGCTTGCTTTGTCATAATGTGTTTGACACAATACAACCGAACAACTGAATTCAGTCCTGACTACAAAAATAGCAACTGGGTGAAAACAAGGAAAAGCTGGCTTACACCAAACTAAAAAAAAAAAAGAAATAAAAATAGCTAAATAAATAAATAAATAATGTACATTTCTGGTTGCTACATCCGAAGGTGCTCGACACAATTCCCTTGCAACCCGACCACAGTCAGTTACACTCTCAATTTAATTATAGATTAATAAATAAATAAAGCATCACGCACAGGCAAACATTTTAGTGCTTATACAACAATAGAAAAAAAGAGAAAAAAGTTTGTTTATTATGTAAAAATTCCACATGCAACCGTCTCAAACCGCACAAGACCTTTCACACGCATTGTCCACACTCGGCACACCAGAGGTCAGTGTTAATGAGCCGGAGATGCAGCGTTGCAGAGAAGAGATACGGCTGAGAGACGGAGAGAAACAGAGAGAGAGAGAGAGAGAGAGAGAGAGAGGGAGAGAGAGAGAGGCAGCCGTGATCTTCCCTCATGACCAAGATCAGCCTGCAGGACTCGCTCCTAAAAAAACAGCACTCATTGCTACCAAGACACTGCTGGCAAAACGGGTAAACGAAGGAAATAATGATACAGAACTTGTGAATATATGAATACATTTCCACACACTGTCTGCTAATGATAATAACAAGTGTGATGATGGAGGCCAAAGCAAATTTCGGTTCACTTTCCCTACGAGTGAGCAAAAACAAGGCATAAGATTGCGTGTGTGTGTGTGTTGCAGAAATAGTTATAAAAATTTGCTTAGAATACTATTTTATATACAAAAAACCCTACAAGCCGCCTCAGTTCTGCGACATTTCCGTAATAATAAACGATTCAGTTTCTCTTACATTTTTGTGTCAGTGTTGTAGCGGTATAAATAATCAGCAAGTTGATATAACTTGTTTTACAACAATGTTTTTTTTTTTGTTATCTTGTACAATTTTTTGGGTGTTCAATCATACGTGACCCTCTAGCACATTGTTCATATCGGCTAATTCCTCATCTCGGTGAAGGAGGTAAATTATATGAGTCTGATATTTGAATTGTTCTGTTAGACATTTTATTGATGTTCTGACACATCAACTGTCTGATTCACGTTTCATTCGGTTATATTTATTTAGTTGTCTGTGAAGCAGCCTGCCTGCATTGTAACAGGGTGAACATCCATAAAACCAGGATGTAGGAAATGGGATAGACGTTTTAAGGTTTTGCTAGAAGTCAGGAAAATATCATTTTACCCTTATGCCAGTGTTATCTTTGGCCCAAAATAGCTTCTCAGCATAAAATTAAATCAGCATTCATTTATTAATTCGTTTTTCTTGAGTAACCTCTTTATCCTGGTCAGGATCATGGTGGATCTGGAGCCTATCCCAGGAACACTGGGTATGAGGTGGAAATGCACCCGGGATGGGACACCAGTCCATCATAGGGCTTCACTCACACTCATTCACACCTATAATCCACCTACCAGCATGTTTTTGGATGGTGGGGGAAAAAAAAAAAACAGAGAAACCAGAGGAAACCCACACAGACATGGGGACTGAATATTCAAAACTCCACAAAGCGAGTAACCCCAGCACAGGATCGAACCAGGAACCTTGGAGCTCCGAGGTGCAAATGCTAGTCACTGCGTCACTGTGCCACACATTGTGTCCCTCACACAATATTACCCCCCTGCTGCACCGATTTACCAGCGCAGTCACCTGCATAAAAATAAAGTCCTGAATGTGCAGACCCTGACTCTAAGCCTGTGTAAATACTACAAAGCGACAAGTCAATCGTTTCGCTTATAGTTTGTCTCTTTGCGTGTGCACTGTCTGACTCTTCTAACATCTGATATGAGATGGGATTAGTCAAAGTATATACACTTCACTCTGTCACATTTGTTTAAAATTTAGTTTGCATTGCAGTTAACCCAGAAAAATATGAGTCTGTGTTTTTTAATTCCATTCTCAAGCAAAAAATAGGGTTGAACTGGAGCTAAACACAGGTTGAAGCTGTGAAAGGACCACTTGCGCTGTAGCACTGGTCCAAGGAATTCACAGGTTTGGATTTGTCTCTATACAATGTCATCCCTAATTGAGCTGAACTGAAAAAAAAAAAAAAATAATAACAATCTCAATCCAAATGTCATTTTGTATGCTTGCTAGTGTGAGTGCAGAGTATGAGCCAGTGTATCATTGCTATTAACAAAACACACTGTACACTTAATGGCTGTTTAAAAGCCTTTTCAAAATTTCAAGTCCCATTTTCGTTCTTAGTAATGTCTGTTTTTTGTGAGTGCTAGTGAGAAAACAGCACTTTATCTAAATCGATCGAGGTTCATTTTATTTTTGAATGTGTGCAAAATTAACTATAAATCATACTCGCAATATGTTGTGTACACACACACACAATCACACACACACACACACAACCACACACACGCTCAAAGCTCGTTCATTACACTAGCCTTTCCATAGAGCAGACATGAGACAGAGACTAAAAGAGAGAAACAAAAGGCTCCGGCGTCTGCATTTGAATGCAAATGGAGTGGCCATGTTGTCTTTCAGGAGCGTTCTTTAGCTTGAGCAGGAAGGCGGGCAGCCGGCGGAGAAAGGGGCATCTTCGCAGTCTTCACTGCCAGTCTCTCCTGCACACAATATTCAAGATTATTAAAATGAGCTGGGCCCAGTGAACCCTCAGCGCTCATTGCATATTCAGAGAGCGGGAAGCACGCACACCGGGTGTTAATAAATAAAGGGAAGAGTGAACAATGAAGGAGGGCTGCGCCGTGAGTCACCGTCAGCCTGGAGGTCTGCGTTTTGAGAGAGGAGAATGTGACGGGGTGAAAAGATTCCCCTGCGCACTCTTCCAGAAGAGCACATGCAGCACTGGATACTTGCTAATGCTTTTCCTTCAGGCTAGCAAACAAAAAAACAACAACAAAAAAAATTCTGTTCAGCCTCGTCCTTCACATTAGGGCCTTAAAAGATACAGTGGAATAAAATAAGATGGCATAAAAGAACAGATCAAGTCGGGGTCATTTTGTCTGCTCACTCACAGCGACAGCGGCCATCACGGACGGCTGATTCTCAGAAGTGCGCCAAAGATGGAAATAGAGGCTGAGAGAAAGACGGAGCTGTTATCTGATGTCTAAATGAGGGCAGGGAGGGGACGTGGGTTCTCCGTCAGGCCTGATGCTGCTCTCAAAATTGCCAAACGAGAGCTGTGTGGTCATATGAAAGCAGTGACTCCAGACATGCACACACACACACACACACACTTTTCGTTTCCCCACCAAAACCACATCATTACAACGTAATACTACTTGGGGCAGAGGTGAGGTGACAGTTGTGAGAGCTCAGAAAGCAGGAGAGAGAGAACGAGAGACCTGTGTCATGCTGAGAAATCGGCCTCCTGTTGAATATGGAACATCATTTAGCAGGTTGAGAGTTTTTTTTTTTTCCAGCAGGTCTCTCAGCCCTCAATCCCTTACTGCAGTGTTTTTCTCCCACCTACTGGGACTTTCAGTTTCACTTAGGACTGATTAACTTTCATTTACATTTGAAAGTTGTCCTTTACTCTTTTTAATCTTTTTTTTGTTTGTTTAATCTAAATGACACTAAAAATCAGCTCTACAGCTTTACCCTTGTATGTTCCCATGTTCTCCTGCCATCCAAAAGAGCTAACTGACTAGCTAGCTCCTAGTAAACTTAATATTCATTTATTCATTTGAAGGTCGTGGTGAACCTCGGAAACTCTGGGTGTGAAGCAGGAACACACTCTGGATGGGACACCAGTCTCTCAGGGCACCATGCACACTAGGTGTGTAATGTAATGCCACTTTCTGTATTTGTTTAGTGCTCCAAATATCCATATTTGCAGAGCATACCTTTACTCAACTCCTAAATTTCTACAGTTACTCAACTTCAGCTACATCACTCGGTCTCAGACAGACGCCTCCAAATATACCTCCAAAATCAGTGAACTGTTTATTATAGCGACCTGATAATATTTTGATCAGATTTACTTTAGGTTTTGGGTCTGATACATTCCAGAAGGATCAGAAAAGGTCACTGGACACACTATCTGAATCTAATATGAAGCTCAGCCACAGTGCAGCTGCGAGTCAAAATGATGTTCTGTAAGCAGAATTTCATTACAATACCTGTATGATATTTTTAAGGAATTTTTTTTATACCAAAAACATTCATTTAAGAACAATAAAGAAAGTGCACAATGAATGTACAAGTTGATATTTTTTAAATTAACTAAATAATTTCTTTGAGACCCCAGCAGAGACATGGTGCCTTGTGCACAGTGTGTGGTCTGTGTGGAGCAACGACCCGATAAATAAAAGCATACTACATACTTCTTTCGTAGAAGTATGGTTGTATTTTTGAGCTTAGTAAGGCAGTGTTTAGGTCACGCTACTGGAATAAATCAATGAAGCAAACAAACAAACAAATAAATGAATGGTGTGCCTCCTATTCATATAGGTATCTGTATTTGTTTACAACATATTATCTGTTCATTTCATATAACATTTCATATAAACAGTATTCATATTCAGTTACGTGTCTAATGCACACACACATATTCACATCTAGGAGCAATTTAGAGTAGCAAACCCTACTCTTGGTATTTGGAATGTGCTCCAATTACTGTACAGGATTTTTCAAAATGTTGACAGAATTTAAAAATAGCTTTACTAACAGTAAATATATAAATGTAAATATATTACACTTTTATTACTGCACATATTTTAGTATACATTATGTTGGCTATATGACGACATACATTATATATTTGGAATTTCAGGGATTAGACAACACATACTGTATATTCGGGATGTAAGAAAATATTATGTATTCATCTAGGTCTTTCAGTTTCCTCCCCCTTCCCAAGCCCATGCCTAGAGCTGCTCTAAATTGCTCCTAGTATGTGTGTGAGTGTGTATCTATATACACTGTGACCATGAATTGGATAAGCTATTAAGGATAATGAATGGATGGATGAAACAGTGTTGTATGTTTACCATAGAGATGTTCATACCTCAAATCATTTTAAATTATAATGTAAGAAACTGTATAGATATTTCTTTCTCTTCTCAGAGGTCAGCAGGGCAGCAGGGCCATTTAACACTTGGAACGCTAGGAGACCATGCACACAAACACATGATCAGGCCGCACTGGCTATATTTCAAGGTTTGTGTGTCTCTACGGACAGCCGTGAGTGCTTTTGAAAGCTCGGTGGTGTGGAGAGAAGCACTTGAGCAATGACTCGTGGGTAAACAGAGGCAGCCATGCATAAAGAGTGGCAGCGAGACAGGAAGCAGAGCTGCTAGTCACACACTCAGCATAACTTCACACCAGCGGTGACACGACGTATTACGGTCTCTTTCAACATCCTTAAAAATATCTACCAGCAATTTCCTCATTTTTGTTAGGAAAAGAATCTAGGTCACCATTAACTGTGGTGTGAAAGCGGATCCCGAACAAAAACAGTGAGCCATTTTTGAGAGTAATAAGTGACAGATGACTGAGAGGGAGTGAAAAATAGCAGCGGATAACAAAACAAACAATGAGTCAAAATCAGAGTGAGGGAATAAAAGGAAGTGAAAGCTGGAGAAAGCACATACTCGTGGCTGCCTCCGTCTCGCTCCCTCCACTCGGCTAAACTCTGCCACATGAGCCGTCTCTCCACCGTCTCTGCACATAAAGCTCCCACTTACGCTCCATTAAATATTGATTAGCAGAGTGTGTGTGTAAGACACACAGAAAGAGAGAGAGAGAGAGAGAGAGAGATGCCCTGTCTGGGCCTCAGCCAGCTTCACCCTATTCTAGACTCATGGCAGCTATTGATCAGAGCTGCTGGTGCAGCTGAAGCACAAAGCTGGACAGAGCTTCTCGGCTGGGCCATGTCTGAGAGGGTGAGCGATTGTGTGTGTGTGTGTGTGTGTGTGTGTGTGTGTATGTGAGCGCACTTAGATGTGCAGAGACAATGGCTGCCGGCTGCATCTTTACTCCAGCTGAATGCAAACACTCAGCTTTTCCACAAAGACACAGCCTTGTTAACTGCATACGAGCACTTGACTGTGAAACATTCACACTGATAACAGAAAAAATCAATATCACAGCATATATCACGGAGTATTCTGATGTCCTTCATCATGGTATGCCGTTATAACAATACGCCATCACACCCTTATTAGCAACTGCTATGTTATCACCATGTAGTGGACACACAAACAGGTGTTCAAACAAGCCTTCACACTGAGCAAGCAGTCACGTGGATATGGAAAGTATCAGGCCTCGGCTTTAAAGTCTACTTTCAGCACAGATGCTCAGCTAAGACAACCCCTCCCATCCCTTTCTCGCTTTTTTTGGAAGTCTGTACACAGAGTTTTAGCCACAGCCAGCGAGAGCTGTAGGATCTGAAGCAGCACTTTACAGATAGGATTAAGCAGCCTGGCCACGGATCAGCACTGACCATTACAGACAGAGAGAGAGAGAGCGAGAGAGAGAGAGAGAGAGAGAGAATAAGAAAAGAGATGGAGGGGGGTAGAGAAAGAAAGAGTGGACTGAAGGCTGAAATGGCCAGAGAGACAGCTGTAAGCGGAAAAGAGAATAATGGCTAGGACTGATAGGCATCTGTGGAGTAGAGCAGGGTAGCAACGGGCAAACAGTATTCAATAGATTCAGATAAGCAACGCAACTCTAAAGGAAGAAGCCTTTCAAAATAGACAGTGTGGCAAAGATGACAAGGAACACACAGGACGTAATGTGAAATTGAGCACAGGCTGGAGGAGAGAAAGAGAGAAAGCAGAACCTCGCCGTTCCGCCCTCCTTGTGCGTGGTTGCTGCGCTCGTTTATGAATTCTGCTCGCCGCCCGAGAAGTTTTTAATATGCACCCACTCCGAGGCGGCTCAAGGACAGCGGCGGTTAAAAAGCCATTCATCCTGCACACTTCAGCTTCTCTGTACGCTCAGACAGTAATGATGTATCAGATTATTACACTCACTGACAAGATGGATATTGAGAACAGGACCCTGTCCCAGCACCTATACAACACACACACACGCACACACAAGTTTGTCTTACTAGTTTTGTGAGGACCTTCCACTGACATAATTATTAATGCAGCTAATTAACGTTATGCTACACCTAAACCTAGCAATAACCTCAGTAACCAAAAGGTCCACACCAGGATATAAAAGTATGCCCAATGCCCATGCAATTATCCAATCAGCCAATCATGTGTTGCAGAGCTTCAGTTAATGTTCACAACAAATTTCAGTGACTCTGACCTTGGCATGTGGAGTTTTATGCACAACACTCACTAACGTGTACACATAATGGTGCAAAAAACAACAACAAAAAAAAATCCAATGAGGAGCAGTTTTATAGGTGGCAATGTCTTGTTGAAGAATGGCCAGACTAGAACAATCATGTTTTTATTTTGTATATTTCCTCATCCCACAAAAATGAATTTCTGGCTATGCCACCGCCAGCACAATACACAACATGCATCTGAATTTTTTTGTTTTTAGACAGGAGTGTGAATAACATCAAGCACAGCACATAGGTGTTAATTTCACCCCGTGATTCAGACAGCCATGATAGAAACTGGACTGCATGTACACTCACCATCAACTTTATTAGGAACACCTGTACACCCACACATTTATGCACTTATCTAATCAGCCAATCATGTGGCAGCAGTGCAACGCAACAAAATCATGTAGATACAGGTCAAGAGCTTCAGTTAATGTTCACATCGAACATCAGAATGTGGAGAAAGCGTGATCTCTGTGACTTTAACTGTGGCGTGGTTTGAGTATTTCAGAAACTGCTGATCTCTTTGGATTTTCATACACAACAATCTCTAGAGCTTACATAAAGTACAAAAAAAAACAACTTATTGAGTGAGCGACAGTTCTGTGGGTGGAAACACCTTGTTGATAAGAGAGGTCAGAGGAAAATGGCCAGACTGGTTCAACCTGCCAGGAAGGATATAGTAACTCATATAATCACTCTTTACAACCATGGTGAGCAGAAAAGCATCTCAGCATACACAACACATCAAACCTTGAGGTGGAAGAGCTACAACAGCAGAAGACCACATCAGGTTCCACTCCTGTTAGCCAAGAATAAGACTCTGTTTTACTTCATTCTGATGTTGCTGCACTGTACTTGCATGATTTTTTGCATTGCACTGCTGCCATACGATTGGCTGATTAGATAACTGCATGAATGTCCAGGTTTACAGGTGTTCCTAATAAAGTGAGCGTATATACGGTGGTTTACGGTAACTACCCTTCGGATAGCTAGACTACAGATCTGCTCTGAATTCTGGATAGTGTGAAAAGTTGAGCAGTAGTGCACTATGGGCCGTTTCATTATTATTTTTTCCAAGTTCATGCGGGCCAAATGTGTTTGACAGGTGCCATAAACCTTGAACTATTAAGTAAGCACTTGGAGTATTAAGTAAGCATGCTTCAAGGCAGTTAGGTTCTCACTCACAAACCTCATGCTCTGTACTACCTCTGTTGCTGCCGCCTAGTGTGCAAGATGAATATCAAACGAAAATATCGCAATACACCTTAAAGAAGCGAAAGTCATCTCGCCAGTATTTTGTACTGTGATCTTCGAGACAACAAACTTCTGTCTCATGCCTACCGCTAACCTCCGGAAAAGTACTTTCATTTACTGAAATCACAAATTATACAGGCTTAGGGGTAATTTACAAATACTTCTGACACAAATCTATTGACAGGATTCAACAGCTGTCCTTAGGCTTCTGTTGTCTCTTTTGAGTTTTGAGTAAACAGATTTCATATGCTTTTTTTAGTGCAGAAAACATCTCCCAATTGCTGTTTGTGAAATTACAGATATGCTATTAATGCAGAATGTTTCAATCTCAATTAATTGAGATGAGGTTGAAAACACTGGTGTAAATTTGTTTACCTTCATGTCACTACCGGGATAGTACACACTGTCCACTTGTGTAGAGATGGGACAATCACGATTACCTCATACAGAGCTAGACTGACATTATAATCAGTCCTACTCTGTTAACGCTATAAACATGTGTAGTGACACATCAGCTGAGACTGGAGAGCGGAGACTGGAGAGCGGAGACTGGAGAATTCCCTCCCCTTCCCCACGCATGAATACACACTCTAACTATGTCCTTCAAAACACACGTGTACACAAACAGCTATTGGCTGCACAAGACAATGGATACACAGAGACATCAAATTCAAATTACTTTAAACATTGCTGCAAGCACACACATATACACACAATATTCTACAATACACACTTCAGTTCTTTCGAAATGAAGGCGCTGACCGTAATTCATCATTGAAGTGGCTTTAGAGATAGATATTCAGTGTGAGCTTTTGAAAAAAGGTTTATACACACAGATTTAAAGCAGCTTCCTTCTGTGCTTGTATTTTTGTTCTGAAAGCAGGAACGAGCCACGGACATTACTGAATCATCAAACAGGCTACAGGCTCTGAACACAGCGGCGTTCAGCGCAGCTAAATTAAAGTATTCCGCTAAGGAGCACGTTTGGGGAATATCTTCTCTAGTGCTATCAGGGAGGAGAGCGAGAAAGAAGGAAGAAGAAGAAAGGATAAGAAGGGAGAGTAGGGGTTTGGTTATGGGAAGCGCTGGAGAGTTTTGGGAACTCTCCAAGACTTTCATTATCTTTGATGTAGATTATCAAAAAACATAATTAAGCCCATATAATTATCTCTCTCCCCTTTTCCTTCTTTCTCTCTCTCTCTCTCTCTCTCTCTCCCATCTCTCTTTTCCGCACTAATCAATGAGGAACTGGGTGTAATCTCTGACTTTAACGGCCCTCATTTCTCTCTACTCCTCATAAGAGCCAGGCCTCAAGGCATGGCACAGGGCCAGCGCTCTCACACACACATACACACATACACACACACATACACACACACATCACACAATCACCTCACTCTGTCTCTGTCACTATGCTGATGAGAGAACCTTAATTCAATACAGCACATCCACAGTCACACAACCAAAGACCCAAATCACCACACTGCCATTCTGGTAAGGTTATTAGACACCATTATTCTGATCTTTATAAAATTTGGAAAAGAATGAAGGCTTCTAGTGCTTTTAGATTAGTCTCTCATGTCCCTTCTTTTTCTGAATGTGCAATCAGAGTGGCATAATACTCTGAATATGGTGAGATGGGTGACCAGATTTGACCTTCCATGAAATGCTGCTGTGATCGTAAGACTGTCCTGTGCTCATCCCAGGACTCTCGTGCTCACACTAAATACCCGTTCAACACACTTTCACTTTACTCTTCTACTCCTGTGTACTGTAATGACTTATAATGCCACTATCTGTTGTCAGCCAGAAGAAGATAGGTTGTCTCTTCAGTCTGGTTCCTCTTGTCTCTGGATGTATTTACAGTGTGTGTGTATGTGTGTGTGTGTCTGACGCAGGGATTGGCAGACCAACAAGGACGTCACTGTTTTAGAAGAGCATAAAAGGGAGATGGTTGGCCACAATGGCAGCCTCGTTTGACTTTTATACCAACTTTTGAACTTTGGATAATACAATGTGATGCTAGATGCTAGCTATTGAAAGCTATATGCCAGCTCTTAAACCTTATACACCAGTAAGTGAATGGTGTACAAGCTCTATGACTGCGCATACTGTACATTTACAACAGTTAGTTCCGGTCCACTAATTTGATTGGTCAAGCGGTGTTCCAATAGTGCCTGTATTTCTTATAACCACACTGGGACGTTTTACTGAGTGTATAACTCTGCTTATATTCGTTCGTCACCTAAACTTCTAATTCCTAGTTTGCAACAGTTATTGCAGTAGTGTTAGCAAGATCATCAGTGGAGCATCGATACTTTTCAGGAATATAACTTTTGACTTAATATATGAAAGCTTGTCAGCTGAAGAAGAAAAGGAAGAAGGGACACCAATTTTACCAGAAGCACCTTTAATGGGAACTTACAAATCAATGTGAGCTAGCTAGCGAGCTAGCCGACATGCTATAAAGTGAGTGCGGCCTCTTTGGGATCTGTTTCTTCTAGCGCAGCAAAAATAAACAGAACATTTGGCCATATTGTGTCCGAAATGTCACTTATTCGATATTTTTTGTAGTTTTGTTTTGGAATAGGTAGTTCAAAAGTAGTTTAAAATCATAGTTAGCAATCTTCTGTTTATTATTTTGCTGTTACGCACCCTGGCGCTTATTCTTCCGCAGCATGCTTCTTTTCTTTTCTGTCTAAATACATAACCCCCCCTCCCCACCCCCTCAAAAAAAAAAAAAAAAAAAAAAAAACATGACCAATTAGGTGTCTGGTGTCCTTAATTTAGTTTATGGCCCTCACCTCCCTCTGTCACAACAAATCTGGTGTAAAACATTTTTTTAAACATTAACAGAAAGGTCTGTAACACTCACAAGGTTTCTTCTTCCTTGTTGAAAGTGCTATACAAATAAAATTGAATTGAACTGAACCAAATTCTTGAAGTAATTTAGCCCTGACTGTCTGTGAATGCCTTAGATATCCAGGTCATTCTGAATGTTTGGTAGAAGTTATTCATGTATGGATGTTTGACATTTCACTACTCATCATGCCAAGGGCTTTAGTGATAAAGATTCAATAATAAAACACGTTTACATTTGACAGGCTTCTTTATCCAAAGTGACTTAGAATACAGTCAAATAGAATACAGTCAAAGCATATAGCTGAGCAGTTGAGGCTTAGGGGCCTTGCTTAAAGCCCAATAGTTGCTTTGTGGTAGCCCTTTCCCACACCAAGGTGCTGGTTTTGGAGTCAGTGCCTAATCTCAAACCACTCTACACATTTCCAACACAAAAGAGCCAGTACTTGGCCTGAAAATTTAGCTTGGTTTCAATCCTAAAGTGCTACTGGTTTGGAACCAAGAACTGGTGATGTCATGGAGCTTGGTGGAGATATAATTTCATTATCATTAAACCAACTTGTATTTCTATGAACGCTAACAAAAAGCTGGTAATCCTCAGATTTTGAAGAGTTAGCACTACTTACTATAACCAATGAATCCCCTTTGATGAGTGATGAAAAGTCTTCAAGATTTTAACCTAGACTTCGAGACATCCTGAAAGCCGTACTTCTGAAAGCTGAACTTCTGAACTGCTGCTTCTTTCAGCCAGTCAAGTGCTTTTCCACTGGGATTCATTACCCTAGCATAAACATCTCGATTTTTTCACTGGCATATTTTTTTAAGAAGAAAAAGACTTGGAGCTAGAGGTCAGGGCTACACAGTGATTAGAACAGACAGAGGCCCAGTCTCCCCTAAAGCAGCCCTGGCCTTCACTAACCCCCCAAATCTCATCTGTCCTAAAGGCAGGCATTCATCTTCTCCCATCCTCCAATCATCTGCACACACAGAGACACTCAGCCTCCACTCAGACTCGTCAATACAGAGACTGAGACTGCAGCTCAGACGTCAGGGGACAGAGCAGGGCAGAGGACACAGAGACAGGGGCAGGCCTAATGGAGAAAAATGTGCCAAGTACTAAACGAATATCATCCGGCCTCTTCTACCAACATTCCCTCAAGACACAGAGATGGATCTGAGAGCGATTGAGTGTATATGTACGGGTGAGGCCGTAGCCTGGCGTAGGAAGGCACTGGTGATCTGGGATACCCAATTCACTTCTGCACTTGTGTATGATCTAATAGGCATAAGTGTGAGTGATTCTCTCTCCCTCAGCAGGCAGCCTGATTCTGATACAGTAATATCATTTTTGGAAGCCAGGAGGAGTAAACTTAGCCAAGACAGAGAGAAGAAGGGCTTTTTTTTCGACATGAGGGACACCAATCCATCAGCGTTCTTGTGTCTCTGCATCTCTGTTCAATCAAAGATGGAAGCTAATTTAACAACATTGAAAAGCACAAAAAGCCTTGACGAAATGGTGCTATAAATTTAGTAATGCATTACGCAGATACCCAATACTTGCTTGCCTGATGTAAAAGTTTTTCAAAAATTGGGACAGGCACACTACACCTTTCCCCAAAGAAATCCAGAATCTATGCATTTTTAGAAAATATTGGAAATGCCCCCATCTCTATAAGCACTCACCCCATTTCCCCATTACTCCTGACACCCGGAGGGCTACAAGCTCCTACTTCTACCATACTGATCTGCACAAGCTCCCATTCGTGCCACCTTAAAGCCTATGAGCTCCTATAGTCCTACCACCTTGAGCTACATAAACTCCTACTCCAGGCATCCTGAAACCCAAGAGCTCCTAATCCTACCATCTTGAGCCACGCAAGCTCCTATTCCTGCTATCCTGAGGTTTATGAGATCCTGATATCACGAGGGCTACACGCTCCCATTCCTGCAATCCTCAAGGCCACAAGCTCCTCTTCCTGGCATCCTGAAGCCTATGAGCTCATATTCCTACCATCTTGAGCCATACAAGCTCCTACTTTTGCCATCCTGATGCATATGAGCTCCTATTCCTGTCATCCTGAGGCCCCCAGACTTCTACACCTGTCAACCAGAGTCCCTTAAGCTCTTACTCCTGCCATATCTAGGTCTATAATCTCCTACTACTACCATCCTGAATCACTAAGTTTCTACACCAGCCATCATGAAACCTACGAGCCTCTATTCCTGCCACCCTGAGGGCTACAAGCTCCTCCTTCTGCCAACCTGGAGCCTACAAGTTTTTACTTCTACCATGATGAGTCCTACAAGATCCTATTCCTGCCATCCTGAGGCCCAAGCTTCTGCATCTTCCATTCTGAGATCCTCAAGCTCAGGCATTAAGAGGTCTACAAGCTTCCAGTTTTGCCCATTCTGCACCTCACAGAGCCATTCTAAGCTCTCTTAAGCTCCTCCACCTGCCATTCTAATGTCAGTAAGCTCCTACCTCTGATATTCTGAAGTCCACAAGCTCCCACCTCTGCCAACTAGAGACCCCTAGGCCACAAGGTCCTACACCCACCATTTTAAGACCCACAATCTCACAGTCTCCTGCCTGCCATCCTAAAGTTCACAAGCTCCACAAGGTCCTACTCATGCTATTTCAATACCCAAGTTGAAAATAGGTTTTGCAAAAGCAGAAAGGTCTTACTGTAGGTACCTTAGTTCCTACAATAAGACCTTTCTGCTTTTGCATAACTTATTTACTTTTAATTTTTTAAATTCCAGATTTAGCAATCTCAACCAATGACATACACCACTTAATCACCGTATGCTATAACAGGACACTTCAATTGACTGTGATGTGACCTGCCAGAGCCAGAAGATTAAAACATGTCCCTAATGTGCTAACTCTCAAGGAAAGTAGCTTTGCATACAAAAAAGTGTAAAGCAAATAATTTGCCTGGCAGAAGCACAAACCATCTGAGTATCCATACATGGCACTCATTAGCGCAAAATCTTTTGTTTCACGGGAAACAAAGTGCATTTCTCACTCAAAACGCTGAGAAGCAGAGATGCCTTAAAGTCAGCGTGAAATGTGGCTCCTCTGATGGGTCTGGTTAAGGTAGCTGATTATCAAGAGCTGGCCACCCCCATACTATCATCCACTATTTTGTTTATTTCCCCAAAATAGTAATTCCTTGTTCACTTCAATTGATACATGGAGGTTCAGAGTCCCTTCGTATAACAACAGAGATTCATTAATCAAATGCTTAAATTCATCTGCACAGCCAGATTCCACCAAGACATCACAGGCAGAGAGATGTAAGAGAAGGAAAGAGAAAAGAAGAAAGGTAAGTGTGGTTCAAACGACAGATGGGTACTACGCCTCATCAGAAAGACATCAGCACTTGATGAAATTCTGTTATCAAGAAGGAGAGGAAATTAATTAGCTAGATAATGACTGCATAGTCATAACAACACGGCATGCTAGCAAAAGGGGATATTGATATTTTAAAATATCTGTAACGCGACAGCTTTTGTGAACACTGTGAACACTTGCCACCATCTCTTTGTAATATGACTTAGTAACACCACTATTTTCATCTTCTTAATTAGGAAATCGAAACATGAACTAATTTGCATGCAATCATTTGAGATGATAAAAGGAATTATAAACAATCACACAAAAACAGAAAGACAATGCTAACAGTACTCAAACTCCTTAGCTTTAATCTCGCCCATGACTGAGATGAACACACATTCGGTCCCCAGCAGCAGCTATTAAACAAATGAAGCCCAAGAAGAGAGGAAGGGGATGTATATTCGGAGAGATGGAGTGATAGACAGATTGAGGGAGAGAGCGAAGAGAGAGACAGACAGTGTCTCTCCACTCTCCTGCAGCTGCTCCCACGTTGCCCTCTCCAGTTGAGTGATGTGAGACCTGCCCCCCCGACTCCTCCAGCTCGGCCGTGTTTCATCTCCTTCTCTCTACTTTCTCTGCCATTCCCTAGGCTTGGCACTCTTTTTCTGCCTCGCTCCACAGTTTCCATCCCCTCACACTCATTTTAATTATGCAGAGCAAGTGGTGACGCATCCAGCCTGGGAGTTAAATGAAAAAAGAAGAGGAGCAGCAAAGAAGGGAGGTGAGGGTGGGAGGTAAGGGAAACGAGTGGAGATTTGGCTGGAGATAGGATGAAAAAAACAACATGGATTTCTGAATTGAAGTGTGTGTGCATGTGTGTGTGTTTGTGCGTGTGTGTTTATCACAATGACAGCCTTGGCAACAGCCAGCAAGGCACGGAAAAGCAGGCTCCCGAAATGTCACAGGCCCCAGAGGGGGGCAGCACGAGGGGAATTGTGGGTAAGAGAGCTACATCAACTGACAACTCAGAATGACAATGCATACTTACGCAGACACACACACACACACACACACACACACGCAAGTCTTGTAAATACCGTAGCTAAATCCAGCTATGCCTAAACATATCAAGCCTAACCCATAAAATGTCACGGTTTCACCTCACATCATGGTTCCCATGGCAACGAGCACCATGTGCTTGTGTTTGTTTTGGTTTCTGTTTTTGGTCTTGTCTCTGCCCATCTCCTCAGGTTTGCTTCCCTGATTGTGTTCACCTGTTCCTTGTTTCACCTGTTCAGTTTGTCTGTGTAAACCATGCTGTTTTTTGTTTTTTTTTGCCTCTAAGCAAAGACTTACCACGCATTCATGTCTTCAAGTTCAAGTTCTATAAACGTCTATACCAAACATATTTTTGCAACTGTTTTTGTAAATCTTTGACTATATATTAGATATTTGTGAATTAAGCTTTAAATCTATAAAATGTGTCATTTTAAGTGTAAGTAACGGAATTCTAGTATTGGAAAATTGGATAAAACTACATGAAAACAGCTCTGTTAAGACTTCTCTCACGTCAGTCTCATCCTACAACATTTATTGCTCAAGTATAATGGCTGGCGCTTTGAATTCACCTTATAGATTCATGTACTTTAAGCGCGTTTATTAGTGGAATTCAATGACTCACCTTAGACTTCAATTACAAGTGAATAAGCATGCTTTAAGCTCTTTTCTGCAGGAAAATGTGCTGAAATTCTTCTCTGTGGTAATCACACATATGCTGCAGATGTGGTGGATAGCAATTAGTTTGAAAGAAGTAGTTCTTCAACTTCAAAATATCTTACCCTGATCTTCATGTCCCTGTATTTCTGTCATCATGGGGACATCTGAGATTTCCTAATTGCTTTACTGTCGTGTTTTTTCTTCCGAAAACAACTTATGTACGACTTAGCATTAGTAATTCCATCTACCAGAACTTAACAGCTGGCAGAGATTGTCTACAGGTTTGACCAGCTCAGCCTATGTTTTTGCAGCTGGTTAGACTAAGCTGGATTTTTTTGAGCAGGGAAGGAAGAGCTAAATACATGCACACACACATATGTAAAACATGATCACGTGCCATCTTATAGAGGACCGGATTATTTTACCGGCAGTCCACACCATATCATAAACCTGCATTTGCCTTTGTGGATTTTAGCCATTAGACTCTGAGATTATATAGTGCCCTATTAAATAAAGCTCACAAAGTCTGTGCATTTTGTGTAAAACACAATACACAAACACCCAGTCTGCTCCTAAAGTCTTTGCTCTGGGAGAAGTAGCATAACAATGTGTGCTTACTTAGACATATTAGACATATAAACACACAAACTACTATGTGTACTCATGTATTTTAGCTTAAAAAAAAGATCATTAATAGTAACTTTAAATTGAAGCACACACACACACTAGCTAGATGCAGAGTCGACTCTTGTGCCCATCGGATCCTAGAACAAAAACACAATACTACCCAATAAACTACTCAATACATGACAAGTAATTTACTCTTCTTTTTAAAGACAAGTCAAACATGGGCTTAGCCCACATATTGCACTAGCAATTATAAAACCAGGCATCACTAGCTAATAGCTACCTGGAGCTAGCTAGCATGATAAATAAAGCAACACAGCCAAAAGCTTATTCAAATAGTCAAAGGAAATTTGACTAATTTGATTTATGAAAAAAACAAAACTCACTCAGGCATTGCCTCAGTTTGTCCAAATCTTTCGACAGTGTAAAGACAACAGCATGACATCATGTAAGACATGAAAGACGTCATGCCGGGGCTCTAAGCAGTACCTGTACAGCCTAATGGACGTAACAATGAATGCATTTGCAGTTATGATTGTGAACTGTAAAAAACAGTTTTACATACACACACACACACACACACACATTTCATGTTTGCAGTTAGCCTGGAAGAGTTTGCTTAGTCTCCTTAGCTCAGCAGAGCCGAGGCAGTGTGAGGACTGGTGTAATCCAGCCCTCCAGAGCTAAAAGCACAGAACCAGTAAGCGGAGGAAGGAGGGATGAAAAAAAAAGAGCTGGGATCTTGTCTTGTACGCTTCCTTCATTGATGCAGTGTGGTTTTTTTCATGGTACATCCTCTCTCTCTCTCTCTCTCTCTCTCTCTCTCTCTCTCTCTCTGTATTACCATTCAACAGCCAGCCCTTAGCAGTAATGCTTTATTTATTACAGCGAATATGCTGCTCCCAACCACTTCCGGCCTCTCGTTCCCCTAAAGAGCTTTTAATCATTTCGCACTTTAAATTCGGCGCTGGCCTCGCCGGCATTCTCTCCCCCTCGCTTTTCTTTCCACTCGATCTTCGACTCGTGCTTCCTCGCCCACTTTCTCCCCTCAGTCTATTCCATTCCCGTCGGTTGATCTGTTCGTTTGTGATTTAAATATTTCTCTTTCTTTAGCTTGCCGCACTATCAAAACAAGAGTGCGAAAGGGAAAGTTATTCGACATGTTTCGGCATGAGAGCGAGAGAGACAGATAGAGGCCCTCGCACCAATAAAAATAGATAGCTTGTCATGCTGATGAATGATTAACCGAAGGCCTGACGCGCAGCACAGAACAGAGAGAGAGGGAGCGAAGGAGGGGCCCTTCGTCGCAAAAACAGACAGGCAGAGGGGGAAAACGGCGCTCGTCGCTTTTTCCGAAAAACGCGCCTTGAAATTCAATAGAGGCTTTAATTATGCAGCATGCACACAGCAGCCTTTGGAGATGACTGTTTAAACATCTAAACCAAATTCAGCTTTAATGTGGAAAAAGGAGAAAAAAACGAGTGCGAGTATTCTCACAACTACTACATGGAAAGGGGGGAGGGTGACGTTATTTCTTGAAACAGTCCTGACATCACGCTCTCTCACCTAGTGCCAGGCTACCTTCATATTCTCGCTGCTGCTTTAACTGCTCCCTTAATTAGAGGGGAGAAGGGCAAAACACCTCATTATGAGCTAGAGAAAACAAAGCTGCACGTTATAGATAAAGGCGAGGTCAAGGATGGTTATAGGAATCATACTGTAGGATATGGAACTTTAATTAGATCTTTTTCATCGCTGGTTCTTTAATGCTGTGATAGAGAGTGATGATGTCACTCACCTCTGCACCTTTAAATCAATGCATGACTGGTGGATGTAACGTCGCTTAAAGAGTAGTCAGCAATTTTGCCAGAAGTTAGCTGAAGCTAGCTGTTAAAAAAATGCCAAAAGATGACTGGTAGGATTTTGGTTGTCTAATTTATATGCTCTCACTTCTTTGACCTGATTGGCTGGATGTTGGTGGTCCACACTAGGTGTTCCTGCCTCAGTGTCCTGATTGGCTGGATGTTGGTTGTCCACATTAGGGGTTTTCGCTGCTGTGTCCTGATTGGCAGGATGATGCTGGTCACCAATGTGTTTATGCTTCCTTGTCCTGATCGGTTGGATGTTGGTGGTCCACATTACGTGTTTTTGCGTCTATGTCCTGATTGGCTGGATTGTGGTGGTTCACTGTAGGTGTTTTCACCTCTCTGTACTGATTGGATGAATGTTGTTGGTCCACATTATGTGTTCACGTCTCCTTGCCCTGATTGGCTGGATGTTAGTGGCCCATATTAGGTGCTTTGACTACTGTGTCCTGATTGGCTGGATATTAGAGGTCCACACCATGTATTCATGCCTCCTTTTCCTGATTGGCTGGATGTTGGTGGCCCACATTATGGGTTTTTGCTGCTGTGTTCTGATTGGCAGGATGATGGTGGCCCTCATTACGGGTTTTCATATTATGTTGTTTGCTTCCTTTTCATGACTGGTTGGATGTTGGTGGTCCACATTATGTCTTTAGCCTCACTGTCCTGATCGGCTGGATGTCGGTGGTCCACATAATGTGTTTGACAGTTGCTGGAATGTGTGGAAAAAAAATTGTAACGTGCATCACTGATGCCACCTTTAAGAAACCAAACAAACAGTCTAGATGTACTTAGGCATGTAAGTGCCAGTGTCGCTTAGTGCCCAATCAAAGCCTTGTGGTCAGTTTTGCCCATGATCACCAGGGCAGCTGAAATCACAGAGGATGGCACGGCTGTGTTTTCCTCCCTTTGATGCTATTTGTTGTGCCTCCAGGTGCTTTGCTCAGAGCTCCCTGTGTTTTCGTGTTTCGTTGTCATTTGGAACCCCTTTTCATCGCCTGACACATTGACGAGTTGGCAAACAAACCAGTAGTGTCAGAGTGCTTTTTTCTCAAATTAAGACAAATTGTCCGGAGGCAGTCATTAATAAATAATCATTTGAAGAACAGGTTTTAGTCAGACTAGATATGCAAGAAAAATACAATGCTTTAAAATATTCTTGCATGTCATCACATACAATGCATAAATCTCCCAAATCAATGAAGTAAGGGTGTGGCCTCTGTGACTGACAGGCTCACTGAAGGAGGTGTGGCTTCTGTGCCTATCAGTCCCACTGAAGGAGATGTGGCCTTCCATGTACAAATATTGCAATTTTCAATATTGAATCACATAGTATTCAATTAAAACAGCTTGAAATCATATAAATTTGAATTATTGCCTTAAATGTATCTTTTATACATCTGATCGTTAATCACGTATCAAGAGATGCACACATAAGCACATCCATAATAATTGTGCTTATTATACATACAAAAGTCGATGCATTATTTTCATCAAGCCCCATTCTTAGCTTTTTTCAGAGCAACAGATAATTAGTATATGACTAAATGCCTCAAGTGAAATGTACATTTATTTTGAGGGGCTACAAATGGAGACACAGCAGAGACGCAAGAGCCACACACACACACACACACACACACACACACAGTGATGAACAGACCGTGACAGCAGGAGAAAAGAAGCTGCGTGTGACATTGTGAAGCGGCCGTGACGGGGATTGGCGAGGCGCCGAGAGCCTTGACCCAAAGCAGAGGAGAGAGGGAGAGACACAGGGACGAGTGAAGAGCGATGACAGACAGAAAAGTGCACACAGTTTAACAATGATGTGGACTACACTTAGAACCTGAGAGTGTGTGAGAAGAGGTGTTCTTTTCAAACAGTATATAATGGGATGTAAACTAGGAACTGTAGACATGTTGCATATTGGATACATAATGCACTAGTGCTGTGAATAATGTGTGTGATGAATTGGATGTAAGGGTAGAATGAGCCTAAAGGTCTAACTGACACATATCTACATAACTTTATAACAAAAACCAAAACTGCTGTACATACGGCTACCATAACTGTACAGCAGCAGACTTTGTTTGCTTTATAAGAACCAATAGAACAATCAACAAAGCCAAATGGACTGCCAAGGTGACGAATTTATCATAAACTATCCATCAATCATGGAATTGTGCGTTCGCCATTTTAAAGTGGGCGGCTTGCTTTACTACAGCTCTGTCTTTGTCCTCATTACACAACCATTCTTTTAACAAAATGCAACAACAAGCCTCACAAAAGCAGAACACTGTCTGCTAATGCTGAAAAGAGAGGCGTAGCTTCCATTTCTTCTCTTCGTTGGCTGGCCATATGGTTCTATAGAGGTCTCAAACAAAAGCTGGAGCAAAGGCTCCTCACCCATTTTAGAGCTCAATTGTCTCAACAGACACGGCGGGCCTCGGCATTCACCACATCTAACGAGGTTTACCAGCGAAATTCCTAAATCAGGCTAAACAGAGAGGAGAGGAACAGGCAAGAGAGGAGGAAAAAAAAGACAGTGTTGTTTCGGAGAAGTCTGGAGAAATTATTACTCGTCTTAGGGCACAATTTGCTCCATGAGAGTAAGAATGAAGTCAATTTTGTGGAGGAATTCTATTAGCATGTGTCTAATGGCATAAAGCCATCAAAAACAAACAGGGCCAGAGTTGTCGGCATAAAAGGGCAGAATCGGCTTCTTACAACGGCTAAATCTCATTAAGGACTCACGCTGAAAAAAAATGCCCCAATTACCGCCCTAATTCCAGCCCAGAGTCTTATTTTATTACCTTTGGAATTGATTTTTGGGTGCGAACGGATGACTAAATAAATTATTATAAAAACAAGGAGACAAGGGCTGGTCGAACTTCTCTGCTATTTCTGTGTTGAATGGGGACTTTGTTTTGTATGTGGCTCATGTAATGGACAAATGAATAGAGGAGAGAGGAGGAAAATGAACTAGGAGGGATTTGCCTTCTGAAGCCGTCATACTCCAATGGTATATGACAATGACATCATGACAAAAGCCTATTGATATTCTAGCAGAAGAAAAGGCAAATTTCTTTTAAAGAGCATAGGAAATGAGGTCTTAGGCAAAGCATCAGCTTGATGTCTTGACTCCTTTATAAGACTAAGACAAGGTGCGCCTTCATCTTGTGTTGAGGGACTGATTGCACGTCTGTTGTTTGAGCTCATCACTATGATCACAGTCCTGATAGATTAGCTCAAGTCAACACTATGTGGATAATTAGTTACGGTTTTTGGACCCTGAGAGTGCGCGTTCACCTTTATGGACACTGGTGAACGTGCGGCGCGCTACTTGAAGTCTAGTAGCTGATGATAGAATGAGGAAATTTAACTAGCTGCTATGAATAAAGGAGAAAAATTTGTGTGCATTTGTGAGAGGATTGTGAGAGGAATCTTACAGCCAGTCTTTAATGTGATGTTTGTCATTTTATGTAGTATCGTGCCATATTGCACAATTGCTCTTCACCTCTGAATATTTTTGCCACATTTCTTTTGTTTTTCTTTTTTTTTTCTTCATCAATAGCACTAGAATGCCTAATATGCATTACATAAATATATCATACCATCACTGGGAATTCCTAATGTATCCTCTTGCTCCTCTTGGTGATGAATCCCTATTAATCTAGCAAGGCTGTTAGTCTTTAGCTTTATAAACAAACTTTTACAACCAAAAGGAAGCAGCACCTCCGCATTTGATGCTTTGTGAGTTTATATCCTGTCGCCACCAAGCTATCACTGTTGGGCAAGGGTCTTAACCTTCATCTGCTCAGCTCTGCCCAATGGGTAAGGGTGCTTTCAAACCATTTGCCCATTTACCCAGTCTGAATCTGAGCAAAATTAATACTTTTGGCTTGTTTGTTTATTTAATTTGGTTTAGTTCCTCACTGTACCTATTAAAAAAAAACTTCTGGACTGACAACATCAACTTAAACCTCTTCGGTCATTCATTCGTTGGTCAGAAATACTTCTATGCACGGAAGTGTGCATAGAAATAACAAAAATCACCCAAGAACTAAATAAATGTGCACTCTGCGCTACATAAATGCTTCTGTAATTATCTAAAAAAAGAACTATTATTTCAAAACAAGGTGTATGCATGCACCCTTTATTTTCTCTTTTTGCTTTATCTTATATCCAGAACACAGTGCCTCACGGCTCAGTTTAGCAGTTTGCGTCTACAAAAATGAAGACAATGTTGGTTTCACTTCCTACATTTGGGTCGATTCAGGGTCAAATTGGTTTCTAACTGCACTAGAGTTCACCTGGAATTGAACAGCGAACACCTCGTACTGGTTGCTTTGGTCCACATGAGTGAGTGAGTGAGTGTGATTTCTGTGTACTAACCCTAACCCTAACCCTAGATCTGATTCAAACGAACTAAATGCTGTATAAATGTAAAATACTTACTAATGTTGTAACTGTGATAAATTAATTGCCTTAATAAACGTGGCTAAAGTCAAGCCTACAGACGTTCCCGGTTCTATCTCAGAAATGCATCATCAGATTGGGGTTTCCACAATATTCAAACCAGACACGTCATCCAGTTAAACAGCGATTTATATGTGTGTGAAACGTGTGCGTTACAGCCAGGTTGTCTGACACCCAGTACACGAGCCAGGACACCTCAAAGCTTTCAGTAACCTCAATTCTCCAGCCCAAATCCCCTCAATTCTGACCTTTCAAAGCCGATAATCGGAATCCGGAGCTTAAGACAGAAGCCACGTTTTAGGGCTCACCCTCCCTAAATACCAGAAATGTCAGCGTGCTGTCTGATCTGCTCAGGAAATCGAAAGTGCTGTGGTCAGTCACACTGTCAGTGGGATGTAACGGGGTGCTGCTGCGGCATGCGTCTCTGCCGAGTTGCGCTCTAGCTGTCAGCGACTCACCATCGCTGCGATAAGAGGAACGCTCTGTGCATAGCAGACAGCATGCAAAAAAGTTGGGAAAGCTTTAGAGCTGGCGGAAAGTAGTTAAATTCGTTTTATGTTGTGTGTGACCGCTGCAGTGCTGCTGGCTAGACGGCTGCCCACGCTGTCTGCACACTGGGTGGTTTTTACTGCAGAGCTCGACTTCCCGAGCCCACAGCCACAAGCTAAAGCTACGGCCATGCAACGAAAAAAAAAAAAAAAAATGTGATACTGTTGATTGCATGTACTTCTTCTTCTTCAATTGAAAAGTAGTTAATCTTGAATATGTCAAGACTGTTTGAATCTAAACTCCAAAAGAGGAAGCACTAGCCTCTACAGATTGGTGGCTGTCACATGATAGGAGCTTGTGGGCAGGTAGCAAACAAATTGGAAGAAAATGGGGCAACAAGCTGAAAACTGGAGGCAAACAATAAAATCTCAGTTTTTTGGTTCACAAATGCCGCACCCTGGTGTGTGTTTACCTGCCTACAGAAGACTCGCTATCTCAGAGACAAGCTCGTGTTTTTTTTCCCCTCTGTTAATCAGTGTTGTGTTTCCAGCAAACGGGAGTGGTGCTCTCTCGTGCCCTTATCAGCAGGCTCCGGCGCCCAGACTAAATCACTGCTGCCAGGAGAATCGGCCCGTAGAAAGAGACACAGTCAGTCCGAGCAGACATGTACGAGGCCTGGTAATCTCGGCTGGGGATCAAGGAGAATGTAACCTGTTTGATGGGTTTGTTTTTCTTTTGTCTCTTTTTTGGGTCAGCCGAAATGGCCCCTGGTAATACGGCTGGTGTGATCACAAAAAGAAAGAGGAGTGAAAAAACAATTTCAGTGGAGTCGTCTTGCTTTTCTGCTAAACTCCCAGGTGGATACTGACCTGCCAGAGATGGCACTAAGATGTTGCTTATGTGTGTTTTTTTTTTTTGGTTGTTTGTTTTTTTTTTCTTTTTGTACTTAGACATGAAGTAGAAATATCTCAGTGCCCTCCAAGATGTGTTTGGATTTGCCAAAGTGGTGCAGTCCTACATTTATCTACAGAGAGGAAAACTACTGTCTTACTGTTAGCACATAAGAACATATTATAATAGCAATATACAATAATAACTAATAATATAGCATTAAAATTAGGGATGCATAATAACAATAATGATTGTATTGCTCAATATTGAAACTGCAGTTATTTATAATAGTTATAAAATAAGTTTTATTGTACTTTATCGCTTTACCACTTATACATTGTATAATACATAATACATGTATAGTCACTTGTGCCCTCACATGACTAAATCTCTGAAATGTAAAGCTGCAGAAGGTATCATTTAAACCACAAACACACAAATACATAAGTATGTAACCGTAGTGTGCAGTAGCGTAAACCGTTAAATCCTGAATGGGGAAAAAGTGACTTAATGCCCCAGACTCAACTAAAAACAATATTTAACATTAAAGAATTTGCTATCTTTAGCTAAGCCCACCAATATCAAAAGTGATAATGTTTAATGAACTGAGGAAACCAAAACTGTGATCACAATTAATATAAATTATCCCACAGTGCTTTTAAATTCTTGAATCCGATTGGTCAGAAGGTGTTGGACCTTTTTTTTTTATATCTTGTCCCAGCTTGTATTTGGCATAATTTCTATAGTAACAGCTAATTTACTGAGACTTGTATGACAGACTTTCCACATAAATTAGCCTCATTATGAAAGTATTTTCAACAATGTGCTGTTATTTAAAAAAGGAAATGTTTCATCAGTGATTCGGTAAAGCCTTTCTGTAAGAGGATGTTTATATATCCTTTATGGAAGGAGTCTCCAGTGTCAGCACTTTGTAACAGTCAGTACTGTCGGAAAAATCTTCAGCATGGAAGACTTTGAACATCTCAGTTTCGTGTTAATGTGATAAGTGACTCACTGTCTTTCAAAGAGGAAAAAAAACAAGAGGCTGGTGAGCAAAAGACTAACTAACTTGTTTAATGGATGTTCTCCAACATTAAAAGTAACTATAAATGGATTAAAAGTATCACTCAATGTGTCATTTTTTAATGAAAGAAATGTAATAATTGGGAAATTGCTGTAGTCTAAGAGGAATAAAAAAAAACAAACAGAATGTGTTATTACAGGAAAATAATCAACTTTTGTGTGGTAACTGTAACTCCACTTTACACCTCGCTGTTGTACTTTATTTGCCTCTAACAGCATATCCTAATATATAATACAATATTATTCCCAAAATTCCTGAAAATCCTATTAACCAATAAGCCATTACCAAGCAAAACCTTCACCTGAGAATTCAAGGCTTTACTCCAAACTGATCAACATGTTCGACTCTGAGCACAAACCAGTGACGAGCAAGTGAACTGAAAACACTTCTGCATCAAATAAAAATAAAGCTCAAGCTGTGAAATGAGGGTCGAGGGACCCATTAGAGATAAGAAGCAAATGAATGGACAGGGACAGAAAACATGAGACTACACGTTTTTTTTTTTAACCATTCAAAGCTTGCATTAAACCGTCAGTGATCAGTCCAGCTGTGTTCAGACAGGATTTTCTGCAAACGCTGAACCTGAAGCACTATCACCTGTCTCTGTGCGTCTCAGCATGACACAATTAGCTGTAAAAGCCTGGTGAGCTCCGGTTCAGGGAGTTTGCCTCGAGCTTGTCTACTTCAGAACATGTTCTCGCCACGGCACCTTCAAGACCTTACACGCAGTGTGATCAGAGCTGGCCTACGCCATCACATTCAGTCTGAGAGCCCATTAATCTCCTGCCTTCCACAAAAAAAGGCCTGGCTGAACTGCTCGAAAGCACACCTGCCTCATTATACACGGTGTAAAGTATCGAGTGTGTGAATGCTGTGGCTGGACTTTTAAACAAACCAGAGCTGTGAAAAGAAAACCCCGTGCCTACACGGAAATTTGTTTCGCTCATGAGACCTAAATGAGGTATTTATATGTCTCTGTGTATGCATTATGAGTGAGTGATTGTGTGTGTGTGTGTGTGTGGATAAAAAGAAAGTGAGGCAGGCATAAACCAATACACCATGACTCCTGGGTCTTTTTTTTTTTTAACATAGCACAACCTTGCTCATGCATGTGGAGCAGACTGCTTTATCACTCGACAGTGAGTGTGTGCCAGGATAAGTTTGTGTTAGTGTATTACATGATCGCAGTGTGAAAGAGACAGAAGAGCGACAAACCCGACTCATGCTCCGTTTGGCTCAAAATTAAACAAGACTACAATTATTTTCAACTTGGTTTATGGTTTATGAGTTAAGGTTGATGAGCTTCAGGGACATGAACAGTCGTTGTCTAAAATACTTGTCTTTAGATATTTTTAAGGGAAATAAAACTAAGTAAGTCAACATAGTAAGTGTGGATTTCTACCCAAGAACTGCTGCTGTAATCATAAACACTGTCCTGTGCTCATCCCAGGACTCTTATTCACAAGATGCTCACACTGAACATCCTATAAACACACTACGTACTGTTTCACTTTACAGCTGTAGAAGAGTAATGATTTATAATCTCTCTATTTGGCATCACCCAGAAGAACTTCTCTTTTGAGTTTGGTCCTTCTTCCTTCCTCATGTCGTCTCAAGACATTTTTTTCTTGCCACTGTCTCCTCCGGTGTGCTCATTAGGGATCTAAAACTACATCCGGATTTCTGTCAAGCTGCTTTGTGACCTTTGTTAAAAGTGCTATACAAATAAAATTGACTTGAATTGAAAACATCTGTTGATCAAAGTGATATATAACAAATTATTCCACCAATTACTGCTTTAGACAGTAACATACTTAATGTTACTTCAATGCTTTAGACAGTAACATACTTAAATACCTATAAATATAAATTGTTCAAGTATTAAATGACATGTGCAGAACAACAGACTGATGATAGTGTCTCTTTTTGACACTCTCCAGCAGTGAGAAGCGCTTTTTGGCCTTCATTTTAAATCCATATTCTTTATGGTGACCAATAATGAGATGAAGATAGACTGAGGATTTTGAAATAAATGGTACTAATGTATTGATATAATATCTAACGAGAAGGCCTGAGGTAACAGGACACAAAAATCACGCCAGTAGTTGAACTGACTATAGTCTAAATTATGCTTGGTGTGAACAAGTGTGTGCATCATGCGTTGAGATGGACAAGGTGTATTCCTGCATCACGCCCAGGGTTCCCAGTGCACAGTAACCCTGATCAGGATATAGAGGTTACTGAACATGAATGAATGAATGATTAATGGGAAAAAAAAAACCTTTGTAGAAAATGGAAATTAGTTTAACTACCTAGACAACGTTCCAGTAAAGCTCAAACATCATAGCTTTCCAGTCTTGAAGAAGGCCATCAGCATGAAACAGCTCTTCATAATATAATCTAAATCAATATGTATCGAAATATTTAGACCTGGCAATAAGACTACCATCAGATCAGAAACCCCTGAGGTTTGTTTCAGTCAGATCGGGTGCATACTTTGGGTAGTAAAGGCATGTACATCCTGCAGCCTTCACTCCATCACTCCACGGAGGTTTTCCACAGGTCTGCCAGGTCTGAACCTGCCCAAAGCTCAGTACCATGACCTTAGACCTCGCCTTCAGTCAGGCTGATCCGAGGTCAGTGTGATGCTGCAGACAGCCCGAGCGATGCTAAGAATGCTGAGGCCCCTCTTTGTTTTGTTCGCCGCTGTGCTTAGCGCTGAAACCCCCCACCCCCCCCCCAAACGCCTCTCGTCTTTTTGCTCGCTGAAGGCTTGAAAGTGATTACTGATGCAGTCCACTCCATTTGCATAACAACAAAAGCTGCTTGGCACATTATCATATCAGAGAGATGCTCGCTTGTTTACAGTATTTATATTGGACGTTTTATTCAGCATGGCTCTCATGAGGACATACGCTGACAGTGGAAGGCAGGAGAACGTAGAGCCCAGGGCGAGGTACGAACCCGCATGCTCAGAAACCACACAAACACAATGGCACATGCATGTATTACGAGCACAAAAACAGTGAAATGACAGAGATTTTACTTTATAACTATGTCACCTTTACAAAGGTAAGCTTACCATCATAAGCTAGCATAAATGATCAAAAGAACATCCTCATTATTCTGCTCACTCGCTCTCTCAGCCCATCTCTCTCTATTTCACTTGGACTCGTACAATTCGTTGCTGATCTGACACATAAATACGGTCCACTGATGACTGCATGTTGTGAGTTCAAATCCCTTAATTGCTTGAGCAATGCCTTTAGCATCTTACAACCCTTTATATTTCCAAACCCTACAGCTTATTATCCCATACCTATGTTTCAAACAGTACAAAATCATTAAGCTAATAAATTAGCTATAAATTAACTTTGCTATAAATTAAGGTTGAACAAGTGTTTCCTGATTACAATGTCATTGAATAACCATTTTAGGTTTAATATCTTTTAAACCATTTTTATATTACCACCATCATTTCCACTATAAATGTTTAAGATATGTAAAAATGTATTTGTGATCAGAAGTGATTTTTCCATTTGTTCAAGTACCAGAAAATGGCCAAAAAAAAATCTTTCAGAAGAATATTTAAAAAAAACTTTTTTTTTTGCAACATTTCAAGGTGAGAGATCCATCCATAGTTTGTATGACATTTAGGAGTTATAAGTGTAGCCTGCAGTATTTAAGCACTGGTTATTTCACTTCTTGGCTTCTGCTTACATTTTTCTGGCCCTGAAATAAGCCCCACCTCCAGCTCATCAGCTACACCACTTTTCCTTAAAAGGCAAAAACACAAGCCATTTGCAGTTTCAGTAGAAGGTATGGATACCGTAGTACCTAATAACTGCTACTGTAATTGTAAAGACTGTGCTGTGCTCATCCCAGGACTCTTATTCACAATATGTTCATACTGATCATCCTTTCAGCATACTTGGTACTGATTGACTTTATAGTATACAGATGTAGGAGTGTAAAGATTTAAAAAACCTGCAGTGTTCCAGATAAGGATTTTGAGTCTGGTTCCCCTTAAAGTTTGTTCTTCAAGTTCTATTGTAGCTGTATAGTAACAGTAGAGCTTTGTAGATTTATAGCTACAATACAACATATCCATTTGCACTAATATCCTATGCTACTTTGCACATGCTATTGTATATAGCACGTCTTTGTATTCTGTACAGTATTCTATTATTTCTATTGCATATGATCACTCTATTCTTATAGAAATGGGAGATTGTCGCCTTAGGGATCTAAATGTACATCCAGATTTCTGTAAAACTACTCTGTAACAATACCTATTGTTAAACGTTCTATACAAATAAACTTCAATTGACTGCAATTCACCTTACAAGCAGCAGAAGGCGCTAAAAAAACCCAAACTGCTCCTTCAACTCTCGGCAGATTCAGACTCATTTAAGTCACTTGGGATAAAAGGCTCTTTTTAAAATAAATAAATGTGCACACAGTACACAGCCGGATGCCATCTTTATCCACACTTAAAAACTAGTGAGCGAACGTGGTCCAGCTCCTCTCTGAAGGAGTGTACGGAAAGCAGAGTGAGCTGGAGAAAGTTATTTACAGCTTGTTGACCTGCAGAGCCTGAGAGGGACGCTCTCCTCCGGCCCAGGGCTTTGGAGCAGCGGGGAGAGACGCTCTCGGGGGAACGGCTAGAGAAAGATGGAATGAGCAAAATCAATGGGGCCTGGGAAAATATCAGGAGTGTGTGACCTTTGAGTCAGTCTCCTGAGCAAGTCACAGCTAGGCTCACCTCACAGATGCCCAATGTATGCTATGTTGAAGTTGTGGAAAGGATTAAGACAGGAAATAAAAGAAATAAGAGGAATGTGACAAAAACAGCCAGAAAATCTGATGGTAAAGATATCAAGACAAAATGGAGGAGGAACTGTTTCCAACCCTGAGAGAAACAGAGGAAGGGGAAAAAAATCAGACCAGAAACAGGATAAGAAATAAATAAATATGTGCACGTATGCCACCCCCACCCCCCTTGTTGGACCATTTTCTTTAATTGTATTTGGGCCTGATTTGACTTGCGCTTCACGCTGGGCTGAAAGAATGGCAGTGTGTCCGTGGGCGGCGGGACTGAGAGGAATTATGACCACCTTTCACCGCCGAATAATCAGTCTTCCCTCTCATAGCGTCATAATCAATCTCACACTGGCCCAGTTTCATAATTACAGCGCGTATAGGAGGGCTGCTATCACACAAGCCAACAGCGCACACTAACACACACCGCCGCTACACACACTGTCCGCAACGTTTGCAGCATGCAGAGCTGCCAGAGACAAACCTCATGCTTTTATTCAACACAAATTAGCTTTACAGTATAGGTTTCATCTACGAGGTGGATACTTTGATGCTGGGGATGTAGGTGTGGAAAATCATAGTGTCCTATTTACAGTTCTCTCGTCCTCCTTTCTGTTTTTCATCACTTTTTCTTTAGCACTGCCATCATGCCCTTCATGGACTTCCTTCATTTTCAGCTAATATTGATTTTTCAAAGGGAACACTTCAGACAAAAAAAAAAAAGCTTCATTTTCCTCTAATCACAAATCAACCAAGACAGATTTGCTACTTTTGTTTTGCTTTGCAGCTAGGATGCTAATTTAGCTAACAAGTAGGGAAAGCATTGCCTCTAGTTTAGCCTAAGCAGTTTCTGACACTTTAACATACATTGTTATCTACTAGAAATGTTTATATACAAATAATTTTTGAGACAAAATGGCTTTTGAGGTGACTGTGTGATAAATTTGGCATATTTTTTACAATGCTAAACAGCTAGCTATAAGCTTTATTTACTTGATATAAAGGACCAAACATTGAGAATGGTATAGATATGGATTAGCTTAGCCTACTGTGGCTTCTGCTGTAGCATCACTATTTCACAGACCAACAGTGTGTGTGTGTGTGTGTGTGTGTGTGTGTGTGTGTGAAAGAGATGAGTGAGACCTTCTGTAACCTGAGGCACACTTCCTCTAATGGATTCTAACCAGATCTATAGAAACAACTTCTACCCATCATTACCAAATTAGCATGGAGATAAATATAGCACACAGACGGTCCTGAGTGTTTTCACCTGTCCAACTAAGCACACGAGAGGCACAGGTCCAGCAGACTTACAATAAATCACCTGCCCTCCTATATGCACATCTCTTCACCACCCTAAACCCACATTGTTTTAATTGGGGCGTGTGCATGCACGGCAAGGACGCGGAGCTGACTAAGCCACGTCAGTCTTTGATGAGCAAAGTGTGTATTAAAGTTCTGACGCGGCGGCCCTCTTGTCTAAGCCTCCGCCATCGTTCCTCATTCAGAGCACACACACACTGGCGGAGAGACGCTTGCCTTTGAACTCCTCTCGCTCCGCTTCGTTCAAAGCCAGGAGGAAGGCAAATCGCTGAGAGAGGGAGAGCGACAGAGCGGGGGAGTACAAAAAAAAAAAAGGAAAAGAGAGGAGGACACTTCAAGGTGAATTAGATTTCCACATCATTTATCCCGCCCGTCTAGCAAGCGAGCGCACGCTTTGAGAAGCGCCTGCACCACGCCGCACACACATCCCATGTGCCTGCTGTCCTTCCTCTCTTTCAAGTCCTCGCATGAGGACGTGAGACGGAAAAAGTTTCTGCTCACGGTGCTCACGGTGCTCACGTGCGGTGGTGTGTGATGGAAAACTAATCTGCTTATACTCTTTCCTATGGAGTGCATATTGCTTACATTTTGTGATGAGTGTCAAGGCATGACGCCACCTTTTGAAACCCGCTATACATCATTTGTGATTATTTTATTAAAAATGTAAGCAATGGAATTGAGTGCCTGATATATAATTCAGGATAAACTGAGTTATAGCTCAGAATCTATTATACTGTAACACATGCTGGCCTTTGTAGTGACACAGCAGTAAATTCTGACCAGCTGTTTTTGCCAACTTGCTGAGAAAGTCAAGGTAAAGTGTGCTAGCTTGGAGTCCACACCATGCTACCTGAGACCACTGATAAAATATGTAAGATGATCAGACAAGAGTTTACGTCCTGTCCATACGTACTGGTGTTTTGGTCATGTGTCCACATGAAAACTGCGGGTAAAACTTAACCCAATTTACTACTCCATTAACCAAATGTGACTAAGGCTCTTATATGACTAGGAATTAAAGAAAAATATCCAATAAATGAAATAATTACGAGTTGTGCAAATTTGTATCGTAGTGATCTTTTGGTCAAGCTGTTCCTTTTAGTGAATGAAAAGTAACTAATACAATTTGAGTTTGTTCATTTTGCTTATTATCCTAATTAAGGCTATATTTATTCAAACATTTTTTTTTTTAGCTTTTCGATGTTATAGTAATTAGTTCTTAGCTGTAGTTATGCATAATATGGATAATTGGTTCTCAAACTTGGGTTCATGAAGAAGTGCGGGGTGGGGGGGTTGTGATTTTATTATTTATTTTATTATTTAGTTACAGTGGTGGAAATCAGGACCCACCAATATAAGTTACTATATTTATTATTGATTAGCCAGTTTCATGAAGTAAATCTGTGCTGAATTTACAATCTCTGGCTACAAAAAAGTTTAAGAACCCCTGATATAGATGCATGTTACTTCCTAGTTGAAAACAAGGACACAGTTATTATGGTGCCTTTTCACATATACACAAGTTATTAATCGCCAAAACACACTTTACTTAAAAAAAAAAATACTCTGAAAAATGACTTTTTCCTGGAGACCTGTCTGTATACACTTCCACATAACTGAAAATTGTGGAGAATAGCTGAGAGTGGTCAATATTAAGGATAAATAACAGGAAAAATGGAGGAAAACAACTATATCACACTAAGCGTCTTGATTTTTTTGAACTGAAATTTTAAGTTCAAAAAAGAAATTTAGAAAGAAATTTAGAAATTTTAGGACAAAAGGAAACTGGAATGACTTGCATATGTCCTTTTCCCCAGATGATCATCTAAGACATTGGGTGATGTGAGGTTTTCTTGCCTTCAAACTTTGGGTCAACATTGCTGATGCTTGTGCAGGATGTTACATTCAATGTCCCAAGGACGAACATGATTCTTGCTTCAAGATGTCAGTTTGATTGTTATATTACATTATTGTTATATTATAGCCCTTGTACTAAATTAAGGAAGCAAACTTCATAGACATTGGTTGATTGACTACATTTGGGATGAGGGGGAATTATAAATGAATTATAATTAATTGTTACTAATTTATATAATTATAAGTTCAGATGGCTGTGTCCTTAGTTGTGAAGTGAAGGATGTGGGAGCAGGCTTGGCCTGTGTCACTGGTTCTCATACACACTCTGCTTTTTTTGTGGGCCTGAGTGAAGTTTCCTGGCAAAGCCACTTGGCTCCACTTCTCAGCTGAGCGTGTGGTAAGCAAAAACTCTGATCTGCACTCTTACACACAGTCCTGAATGAACACTTGGAATGAGGAGCAAAGCCCTGTTTGGCTCAGGTGCCACTCGCCCTTTTATCCCACTCATGCTTTCTTCCCCATGCCATTAGCGAGGACACAGTGGCAGAACGGGCCACCCACAATGCCGAGCGTGGGGAGCGTTAAGTCAGAGCCAAGGCTTTAGCTTGCTTTCAGCTCCGGGACCGAGGCCACTGTGAATCACGTCCAGAAATCAGCGGGAGAGACAGGAACAGCGGGGATCCGAGGCCTCGGTGGAATCAAAGACGGGCTGCTGATGACGGATGACAGATCTTCTCTTTCACACAAAACAAATGAGCTCGAGCAAAGCGAAAGAAGCAGACGAGCAGCAGCATCGTTAGACATGTCTGTGCGAAATGAAACCTCGCCATAGCTAGAGGAAAGATGAATCAAAGAGGGAAAATAGTGAAGGACTAATCATAACTTCGGTAATTCAATTCTGAATGATCCGAGTTTATACAAGGAGTGCCTTTCTTCTTCTCCTGCCTTTTCTTCCTGTCACTTTCACGCTCTTTCATCCGAGCGCCTTGGCAATTTTTCCCAGCCAACAAATAAGCCATTATGTGGCAATAATAACGATGCGTAATGGATGCAGTGCCAGTGAAAGCAGCAGCATGCCATTAACTATGTGCGCTGTCCCTATCAGCACCTCCTTAAGAATTATTCTGAGCCTTGTTCCCCAAATGGTGGAAATTTACATATCCTAATAACGCCTGTGCTTAAAGGCGATTTGTTTGTTCTACTGCCTTCATAAATGGGCACACTGTGTTTGTGTGCATGTCTCAGGCAAAGAGAGAGTTGAAAAATAAAGATGAAGCTCGGGAGACGCAAATGCATTGACAGATATGTACATGACATAATATCATATTCCAGATATGTGTGGTTATGCATGGACAATTTACCAAACTAAAATTGTGTGCATTTTTTATATAAGCTATGACATCCAAAAACATTCAACAAATCAGTCCTGACTGAGGAGAAATAATCAGACACTTAACACTAAACACTGCAGAAATGCCTTGTTGCCACGTTAAAAAAAACAACAGTCCCTCGATTCCCTCAAAACCCCGAAAAACAACCGCTTTTCTGCATTATGAAGCTTGGAAACTTTTTATAGGGATACAGGCAAACTTTTTTTTGCCAAGTAAACGTTCAAGTATACACATATACACAAGCACACGTACAAAGAGAAAAGATCCATCCATCCATCCTTCATTGTCACCAATTTGATATGACACGAGGTAGAAACTCAAAGGCTTCATACGTAACTGAAAATGACGTGATTTAATTTGTTAGACGGCTGGAAGTCCCCTGTAGTTTCCACTCAGTCGCTGCCTTCATACCTGTCCGTTCATGGCAACTTCATTAAAACGGCAGAGAACATTCAATTCCTGCTCCATTCTCTATCTATTTAGAATGGAGAAAGAAAACAAAGGGCAAAAAGTGAACTGCATTTTCTAGACTAAAAAAAAAACTGAGTTTATTTATCAAATAATGTGACTTTTACAGCAAAGTGAGGTTTATATAACAACGTCTTCATTAGCCTAATTGCAGTATGATCTTTAATAAATGTATGGATGGTAAGCATGCTAGTCCAACAATTCACTAGATAGTTGGCTCATTTATTGGTGTTTTATGGTAGGCATGCTATTCCAGCAATTATGGGAAAGTGCCATGTGATGGTCTGGCTTCCAATCCAGGGTGAATCTTCCTGCCGTTCCTGAAATAGGCTCCGGATCCAGCACAACCCTGACCAGGTTAAAGCGGTTACTGAAGCTGAACGAATGAATGGATGAATGAGTTGTGAATATATTGATTTTAAGCTGGCCTTTCTAATAGTCTACAGAAGATCTCCAAAATATGGACAGCTACAATACTGCTACAGATTGTGATGACAATATGTTTGGCAATATATATAAAAAAGAAACTCTTAAACCTGTAATGTGTTAATGTGTAAATATCAATCCACATTAATTTGACCATAACTGTGCCATGACATACCAAAACATCCAGAGAAAACCTCTGATATGATCTGAATTCAAATGAACCTCTGAAATGATCTGAATTCAAAGCCTAATGTTGCTATAACAATTAACAAACAATATATTGTGCAGTCCTACTCCACAGCAGAATATTGTCTGAAACATATGATAGACTCACACTCCTATACACACACCCACACCATGCTGGTCCTAATTACACTATAGAACTTTACAAGATGCCGAAGATGCTCCACAACACTGCCCAATCTCTCACTGAGTCCACTCCAGGTCCAGTACACATTATTGAATGAAAAGCTCAAGCCTGTGTGCATAAAAATCTGTGTTCCAATGGTGCAGCGTGAAAGCCTCCTCTGGTTAAATGCAATCACAGGGACGAGGCGCATATTTGATGACGCAGGCTGAAGGAGTAATACAATGCAAATTTGCTTCCTGCTGAAAGGATAATTTAGGAAGAATGAGAGGCGATGTCAGAGGAAGAGACAAGCTCACCTTTCTCGATTGGATTAGCAGCTAGAGCCCTCTGGCTGCACAAAGCAATGAGAGACGCCACTCACTAGGCGCAGGGCTAATTCACATCAACCGCATGCTCCTACACACACACACACACACACACACACACACACACACACACACACACACACACGCTGCTACAAGCTCAGACACAGGTACAGAAGTGCATAACACTGCACTTTTTAAAATGCACAGGAATCAAAATGACATACTGAGCTCACATACTTTTTTTTTTTTTTTAAATTACCCAGTTCCACTAAGATTCAACGACTTCACAGATTTTAATCTAGCTCTAACAAATCGGTAGTAAACATTAAATTCTAAATTGAGTGGCCATTCTCATTCTCTCCCTACCTAGTGATCCCTATTCAAGTCATGAACACGAATTCTGATACCAGAATGATCTGGTATAAACATTTTAATCATTTTTTCTTCAAATTTTACATAAATTTCCACAGTTCCAAAAGTAAGAAATTGTTAATACCATTTAAAGTTCTGTCAGAAATCCTGTCAGATTAGCCCATGTTAACTAACTGGCTAATAAAATCTGTAAAAATGCATATGCACGCAGAAAAACGATCGCCCTACTGCCCAGAGATTGCAAATTCGACGAGCCAATCAAAGGCATCTGTGAGCTCATGTATGTGGAAGAGGACGGATAGCGATTTCCTCCGAGTGTGTTACGCTGCCCCGTGACACAGTATGCACTTGGCTGGCTTCACGTGTCTTGGAATGTTAGCCTTCACAGTCCCCGGTTGCTAGCTGTTGTATGATAGAATTGGCAGGTGACACAACTGTGGAGAAAATGAGGGAAGAGAAAGAATGTGCATCTATTAATACTAATAAATGCTTTCTTCCTACTTGAAGATTTCCATATATAGGCTCCACAATAAGCCTGCATACAATTAGCATCCAGTATATAGTAACTAGGGTTAAATGCAGCTTAATACTCCAGGAATAAATATAACAAGAAGTGATAACCCACTATTAGCATAGCAATTCCCTATACTGCCGCATAATTTTGAACGTTGTTATTAATAAATCAGCATTAACAAACATGACTGAATGTCTGTCAGTTAAAAGATTTGTTAACACAATTTTCAAAGATTGCACAAGTTTCCAGAGGCACTGTAATAAATAACCCATCAAAAGTATTGAATATCCGGAACTGGGTTTAGCCACAAACAGGGATAAATACGACCATGTGGTAGTTTATTGAGTTAAGTAGATTATAAACCATAAGACACACACACACACACACACACACACAGATAAAGGACGATAAATATATAAAGAATGAATATGATGTAGGAAACATAGTACAGACAGACAGACAACGGCTAAATCAGAAACTGCCATCATTTGGATTGATGAAAATCTCTGCATGTCAACACAGCTAGAGAGTGAGAGAGAGAGAGAGAGAGAGAGAGAGAGAGAGAGAGACAGAAAGAGTGGAGAGAGTGGAAGACAGAAAAACAAGGGAAATGAGGTACAGAAAGAAGTCGAAAGAATGAGAGAAAGAGTGAAGGGCAGCTGTTAGAGGGCTTTATCTGTCCCAGGCCCAACAGATGGACGCAAGCTTCGAGCGGCCTGTTGCCACGGCAATAGGGGCCTCGATTGGCAGAGCATGGCTAAAACGAGCGCCCAGGGCGACACACACACACGCACACACACACACACACACACACACACACACACACACATAGGGGACACAGTAGCGGGCAGAGAAACACAGAAACACTGTGATCAAAGTAGAGTCTGTGTGTGTGTGCGTGCGTGCGACAGAAAAACACACTCAAGGGAACAGTGTGTGCATCAAAGTCAGCGTGTACCTGTTGGGCGCGCTGCCAATAATCTGATTCGCTGTGTTTTTGTAGACATGCGAAACACAACGTCGCTTCTACAGGAAATCGCTTCTACCTAACACACACTGCCTCAAAAACGAGGGCTGCTCCTTCTCTATCTAAAGCGTGTCATCCTCTCGGTCCTCAGGGTGTAAGCCGAGGTGACATCTCATAATTGGGGGCTTAATGAGCATCAGTTCACAAGGCAGCACACACTCGAGTGTGAACGAAACCTGCTTTACACCATACACACATGCACATAAAATAACCTGCATAATCTTACACTATATACTATGAATCACTGTAATGGCTGACTTTATTAGTATACTGCTTTTCATCTCAAACATAGCTTCCCAAAGAAAAAAGCAGGTATAAATAAAATAACAACGCACCGTAGAAGCGATGACAGAAGAAATGAAAATACGGTGACATAAGAAATAGCAGAAAATATATTAAAAAAAAAAAAAAAGAAAACTGATGATGAGAGTAAATGTTGAACATCAGTAAAACTGCAATGGCAAAACCAAAATGGCAAAAAAAAAAAGAAAAGAAAATACGTAGAAATGAGTTCAAACAAACAAACAAACAAATTCAGCAGCTAGATTTAAACACTGTCAGTATTTAGTAAAACTTTATTTGACAGGAACCTACATAGGGCCTTTATAACACCATCATCACTATGACAAATCTTTTATGAAGCAGTGTCAAAACTCGTGATGTGACATTTTTGTCTTTCCATGAAAAAGAGGAGAGAAGAGACTGATAGTGACTGTTGCCGTAGTTTTTTTTTTAATCCTGATATTGCCAGTTTTCATAAACAGCACAATGATGACACTTATTAGAAGGTATAAAAGGAACACATAGTGCTTCATAACAGTGTTATAAATGCAAATGTGATTAGCACTTTAGTCTAATCTAGTCTAGTCTAGTCTAGAGGGTGATAAAATCCTTCCTTTTGCTGGCACATGGGTTTCATAAATAAGTGCGGGTGTATTTGAATTGTGTTTTGTAATAGTTTTGACTGCAAATGCACCACCAGCACTTGAGCTGAAGAGCATTCAATTCTTCACCCCTACAGGAAGTAGATAGATCAAATATTACTTCTAAAAGGCAAGAGGACAGGTAGACACTTTATTAAAGATTTTCAGTGTTCTGTTAGTAAAGACAAAATAATAACTTATAACTAAGATACAATTAAAAATCACAATCGACCCATAATGGTAATATTCAGGTTAATTGAGATTTTCTCTCTTTCATATAAAGACAAATCACTTCAAAGACTTCATAAAAACTTTTACTTTTACATCATGTCACAGATTTTGACAAATCACACAGTACTGCTTTATAAAACATTTAAGTCTATGCTTATGAATGTGATAAGGCCCAGTGTAGGTATTCTTCAAATAAAGTGTTACTAAATACTATTTCTTTAATCCAGCATTAAATTTTGTAGCCATTGTCTCCATAATAATTGTGCTCTAAAAGCTAAAAGCTTCACTGCCTGCTAGGTTTTTCAGCATTTTTAGAACAGGGTGCAAGCCAAAACCAATAGGCATAGCCTGTATAGTGGACCATGGACTAGTGAGGCATCGATACCAGTACTGGTATTGAGTATTGCTCAGATACTGTGCTCATTAATTCATATCCATAATCATAAAAAATGGTCTAATACCAACGTCTGAAACCACGTGATACTACGTGTCGGACATTTTCGTGCTTCTGACAACAGAAGACAAGAAATAACATCGATCTTGATGTACTTTGCAATTAATAATGGCAATCAAACAAAGCAGACTGCAAACTGCTCTGCAAAAATATCAAGACGAGGAACTACAGCATCTTCCTAAAAAACTCTTATAACCTCTTATAAACATCTTATGTCATTTCAATAGTATCTTTAACCCTTTATCACAGTACACTGGCTCTCCATTCCTCCGCTCCATTGGACATTTTCAATCAGTATAAACAAATGAATTATTTTATCGCCACAAGTCTGTTATAAGATCAGTCAGGGCACTGTTGGGTTTCTGTGTGTAGAGTATCGTGACTCTGTGTTTAGCTGCTGGTGAGCAGGGCTATGGGAAAGGGGAGGGGTGTGAGCCACCTGCTGGGCAAACAATCCACACCTCTCCACAATAACACTGGTACAGAGATAAAACAGACAGCATAACTACAGCTTTTTTGATAGTAAAACACCATATATAACTGCCACAATACAATTATAACATTTAAACCTAGTAAGCCAGGTACGAAAAAGAAATACTTAGGAAAAACTGCAAATTCTTTAAACTATGAGCGTCTACTTTCATATTATTAACCTTTATTAACCTCCATTAACCTTACTGTGGAGGGTGACATCACAAATAAATTCAATGCTGAACACGGGCGCCCCAAAACAGGTGGAAATTCCATTTTAGGCCTCTGGTTAAAAGAGTTGAAAGAGAAGGTATGCGCTGTCAACGTGAGTGTGAAGAGCAGTATCAGTAAAAATGAGTTCAAGGTGCAGAAGAGAAGTTCATGAGAAAAAGAGCACTTCAGTTCTGCAAGCACTGAACACTGAGACACACACACACACACACACACACACACACACACATTTGCCAGGGCCTACACTTTGGTTATGAGTCATTTCCATTTCCATTTCTGGCATTTGGCAGACGCCCTTATCCAGAACGACTTACAGAAGTGCTTTGAAGTCTCTATCAATAAATACAATCTGATACTGGTTCACTAGGTCATGGACTAAGAGTATGATCAGTCTAAACACTCTGTTGGGGAGGTAATATAGTAAAAAGCACACAAACAACACAGAGATTTTTTTTTAAAGTGCAAATTTAAGTACTTTAGGAAGAGGTAGGTCTTTAGACGTGGTTTGAAGACTGCCAGTGACTCAGCCGTTCGGACATCTAGAGGAAGTTCATTCCACCAGCTAGGTGCCAGAACAGAGAAGAGTCTTGATGCATGCCTTCCTTGTACCCTGAGAGATGTTGGGACTAGTCGAGCAGTGCTAGAGGAAGTCAAGATACAATTCATGGAACCTTGCACTCATTTTTAATGACATGCTCGCTGATACTGCTCTGCACGCACAGGTCGGCCGCCCTCGCGCTCCCACTCTGTTAAAGATCCTGTTTAAATGCCACAACATCTTAAATATAAAACTCAGCACCAGGCGTTCGCTGCTATCACAACACAGCAGCAAACAACACAAACAGAGCTAAGTAAAGTGTTTCCTGACATGCCTGATTGATTAATATGATATCTCATGTTCACGTAAGATATTTATGAATATTGTCTTGACGGTATTGTAGTGACGTCATAACTTGACTTGATCATCTGGCTAGTACTTGTGCAGCAGTATTCCACAGCATGAAAAACCTTGAACAGTGTGTGTTAATCGTCCTCTAGCCCTTCATCAGTGTCAGTTTCTCACCACAGGAGCACTGTGGCAAGAGTTTTGACTTGGCGAGTTATCAACCTAGTAGTGACATTGAAGTGTTTGAAATCTCCAGCAACGCTGCTGAAGCACACAACCACGCTGCTACCATGTCAGTGTCACACCCCGAGCTGAACATCTAAGAAGACCTTCAGTCATCCAGGTCATTCTGAAAGACACTCCACTTATATAGTTGATCAGTCAGGGTATGTTTTAAGACTTTTTTTGTGCACAGGAGCTATGCAGATAACGTTGCTAACGAGTACCGGATGCTTATAGCATAGATTAGCATTGTGCAAACTACATACCTAAATCATCACTCATGTCAAAATATGTAGCATTGTTGAGTATCTTACACAGACCCCACCAGGGCAATATAATCAAAATAATACCTCATTATCATATTGATATCACGATAAATTACATTACAATATATTTTTTTCTGAGAAATCATCAGTACATTATGAAACTGTCTGACTTTATTATATTATTATTACTCACAACAAGTTGTTGAATGGATATTCAGAAAAGAAAAAAAAACATTTTCCCTCCTTTTCCACGTCAAATAGATTATTTTGTTAGCAACTAATGAATAAAACACGACAGGACATTATGCTGTAGGAATAATCACGTGTCTTGAAGTACTGTACATTACTAGGGATTCAGATGATAATAGGCTTCTTCCAGTTCATGAAACTGTTTATGCCCATGTAGCATTACTGAGCCAGCTGAGTGTGTGCTGGTTTAGACGAGCAAAATGCAAAACTTGTGGCTATAAACCTCCTTTATTTGCTATATTAGTCTTATAGCCCTGGTACAAGAGCACAAACATATTGTGGCTGATCAAATATATTTGGAGTAAGAGGAAAATTGTGTACGTTTTATTGTTGCACTTTAATAACACTTACTTTAGTGTGTTTAAGTGTGTATGTGTGTGTTTGAACATGTATATGGAGCCAGGCCACACGACTAGGCCCTGGAGACCGGGCTCTCTACACGCTACAAAAACAATTAAATGCTGCTCAACGGGCTTACAAATAAAAACGGGCCTGCACACTCTCTCGGTCACACACACACACACACACACACACACACACACAGAGAGAGAGAAAGAGAGAGAGAGAGAAAGAGAGCTGGCAGCAGTCCAGCATTGCGGCTTGTTGTTAATAACACGTCTCTCTATAAAGGCCCAGCGCAGCACCTGAATAGCTCTAATATCAGCGGCCAGGCAGAGAGGAGATTAGAGCCGAATCAGGGGGGCTTTCTTTCGCGCCGCCACACGGACCTCCGACTTATTGCTTTATAAAGCTGCAATATACACAACCCGGGCCAAACATTTGTAATCTGGCCCAAATCAAATTGTAGCTAGTGAGGGCCACGGAGCTGCGGCCGCCACATCAAAAGCAGATTTCCCTCTGGATGGGAGCGCGACGGTTTGGGAAACAAAGGCAGAAAGAGCTGTGTGTGTGCGTAAGAGAGAGAGAGAGAGAGAGAGCAGGGTCAGCTCAGAGTGATGAAACAGACCCAGGCAGTCTTGATGTGTATAGACGTGTGTGTGCTTGCGTTTTCTTCATCATGTCACTGTGTCTAAAGTTGTCGTGCACTAGTGGCAACTAAGACGATGGTCACACTTTAAAGGTCAGGAGGAGCTGTGAAAGAAGCAATCCAGGTCTCACACACACACACACACACACACACACACAGTGACACAGCGGGTCGTCGTCTGTACAACCCTTAGGGTGTAAGGCAAAGTGACATCGCATGAACACGCTGTAATTGGGCCTTTAACGAGCATCAGTTCACATGTCAGCACACACTCGCCTGAAGCCGCACACACATACACGCACCTAAAGGGAGCCGGGGAGAATTTGATTGACAGTAGGACTAAAGAGGGGGCGGAGCCCAGAAAAGACCCCTCCCCAGGCTCTTATCATGACCATTAACTCAATTCTTCATTTTTGAAGGCCTCATGTTGTCAGAACAAATTTTGTATTTTTAAAAAACTTTAATTCATCAATTCAACTATACCTTCGTTGTTTGATGTAAGAAACAGAATTTATAGCATATTATAGTTATATATAAATATTAATGTTCTTATTTAATATTAAAATCAACAACATGCATCCTATAACTGATTATAATTACATTTTGGTAATTCATTTCCAACAGCCATTTATCGGCCTTTCTGTAGTTCTTTTTAAATGTTATACCCTATAAAGTGAGAAGACACTCACCACCACTTTATTAGGAATGCCTGCACATTCATGCAGTTATTAAATCAGCCAATCATGTAGCAGCAGAATAATGCATAAAATTATGCAGGTACAAGTCAAGGGCTTCAGTTAATGTTCACATGAAATATCAGAATGTGAAAAAAGTGTGATCTCTGTGACTTTAACCGTGGCATGGCTGCTGGTACCAGATGGGCTGGTTTGAGTATTTCAGAAAGCGCTGATCTCCTGGGATTTTTTACAAACAACAGTCTCTAGAGTTTACACAGAATGGTGCGAAAAACAAAGAACATCCTTTGAGCGGAGGGTCTGCAGGCTGAAACACCTCGTTGATGAGAGAGATCAGAGGAGAATGACCAGACTGGTCTGAGCTGACAAGAAGTCTATAGTAACTCAAATAAACACTCTTTACAACTGTGGTGAGCAGAAAAGCATCTCAGCATGCACAACACATCAAACCTTGAGGTGGATGGGCTACAACAGCAGAAGATCACATCAGGTTCCACTCCTGTCAGCCAAGAACGGGAATCTGAGGCTATCATGGGCACAGACTCACCGAAACAGGTTATTTTATTTTGCATGCCGAAATGCTTTTCTGCTCACCATGGTTGTAAAGAGTGATTATTTGAGTTACTATATCCTTCCTGGCAGCTCAAGCCAATCTAGCCATTTTCCTGTGACCTTTCTTATCAACAAGCCCTTTCCACCCACAGACCTGTGCCTCAAGCAATACTTTTTTGTTTTTCACACCATTTTGTATAAACTCCAGAGACTGTTGTTTGTGAAATTCCCAGGGGATCAACAGTTTCTGAAATACTCAAACCAGCCCTGGTACCAACATCCATGCTTCGATCAAAGTCACAGAGATCACACTTTTTCTTCGTTCATAACTCTTCACCTGTATCTGCATGATTTTTTGCAGTGCGCTGCTGCCGCATGATTGGCTGATTAGATAACTGTGGGTGATTAGACTCTAACTGCATGAATGTGCAGGTGTACAGCTGTTCCTATTAAAGTGGACAGTGAGTGTATATAGTGAAGAGGAAGTCATTTAGGATTAAGCCTGACTGCAAGTCCTGCATGAAGACAAAAGTGGCATTTTTTTCCCCATAGCTAGCATAGACGATATAAAATTGAGAGAAACATCTATTACAAGAAAACATTACTGGGTGGGTAAAAAAAAATAAATAATAACAAACAATTATAAAAACAATAATTTATTTTCTTTAAAAAAAAACAACTGAATTTTAACTTTACGTGGTGTATGAGATATAAAACATATAGTGTAAGACTACTACTAATGTTCCCCCTGCCTGTGGCTTATCAGCTCATTAATATATAGATGCATTCAGGTCCTAAAGACTTTAATTAATTAAAATTCTAATGTAACCTTTTAAGACTGCTGTCAGCACACACACACACACACACACACACACCAAACTAATTCCCATTTCAGACGAGGGCCCCGTATGCACTAGGCAGACCCTGTAGGTGCGGCGGAGGAACAGTGCTTCTTCACCGCTCCCATGAGTCCTCTCTCCTTCCCTCTCTCGTTCTCTCGTTGGCTCAGAGATGAGAGATTTGCTGCTGGGATTCGTGGCTAATTCCCGCTCAGCAGTCATGAAAAATGTATAATGCAGAGAGACTGCAGGGAAATGCAGATATGAGCTTACTTCCTGTAGAGCCAGGCCCTGTCTTAGTGGACCATTACTCTCTCCATTCCAGTTTCTTCTCTTTCACACACACCCACACCCACACACATACACACACAATCACAATCACTCTCCCTCTCTCTTGCTATAGCAGTGCATCAGGAGCTTCTAACATGAAAACTAGTTTTCACTGGCTGATGGAGTTAAATATATGTGTATACATGAAGAATTTAAGAATTCCAAAATGTCGTATTTCCAAGTTTTTTGGAAATTGTTAAAGAAAGAACCATGGATAAGTGTTTCATATCATATTCTTGTATTTCATATCACATTCTTGTATGTTTTTAAGTACAGGCAGGTTTAAGGACACACATTTTTTATGCAAATATACTGCATTTTTGTAAAGAAACAGATCTTTTTTTATTCCTAAACACAATATACATAATGCCACGGGATTAAATATTATCCATTACACTTATTTAAAAAAAAAAAAAAGGCAGAAATACTGTAGAAATAAAAACTGAATAGAAATAATATGTTAGCTTTCTGGGTCAAGCAGATTAAAAATATTTACATTTAGTTGTTGGGTTTATGTTTATGTATGTACACTTCACTCCAGATCAGATCGTTTTTGCCACGTTACGGGTTACTCCTGGCACAACCTTCTTTCTTTTTGCTTCGTCCTGCTCTCAAATGATCTCAAAAATCATCTAAACAAACTTTATTTTTTGTTTTTTAATAGAACTGCTGTGATGCTTGTTAGATAGAAAGTCTTTAATTGTACAGAGGTATGATGAAAAAAAAAAAAACAGACATCTATACAAATATATAGATTTGATTTTTTAAAAAAAAATATGTTTTCATATTTTGACATTGTTTTCCTCAAAATAGAGTTAGATGTATGTTCATTTAGAGCAAAAGAAAACAGTTATCATCAACTGATTTCACCTCTTACAGCCTTAAGTGTAAAAGAATACACAACAGGGCATGCTGTTTTAGGAAAATAATCAACATCAGGATGGTGTGATGCTGTTACCATTTGGAAGTTGATTACCTTCCTATAACAGTATACCATGAATTGTTTTATAATAATAGCAATTTGCCAACACTAACAATCTTTGTACTTAGTATCCATTTATAGTTACATTTAATGTGGACAACTTTGCAAAAAATTTTGCAAAGAAATGTATCATTCAACACGGGAAACAAATGTCTTGGCTTATAATGTGATCATCCACGATTAGTATATGCTGCATATGCAGTAACCGATAAAGCATTCAATTCCTTTGATAAAAAAATATAAACAGAAAATGTAGAATTTTGCATATAACATGTTTTGGAAACCACAATATACAGCTTATACTGTGTGTATGATCTAATAGGGGATGGTGTGGGTGTTGGAGACATTGCTAAATTGCAAGTCTGTGTTTCTCGATAAACCTTTCTTTTCTGATGACGCTCTTTTTCTCTATATTGAATAATAAATGGTGTGTGACGATGCTAGGCACTAGTATTTTATGACGCAATAACACTTGCCTGCTTTATATATTATTATAAAGTTGAGTGACTTTAAACACTGTATGACTTTTATCCAACTAGTGAAAGCGCCGCAGTGTAATTATGGTGCTATTGGTCATTAAAAGAAGGAGAGCGTTTTATTGCAAGCATCGCGGACATCCTTTGTAAACAATTAGGGCAAGTGAAACGGTTCTAATCACCTGTCGAATAGCTGTAATTTTCCTGGCCTGAGTGCACCCATGTGAAATATTATAAATCATAATACTCCCATTAATTGCCATTTAACCAATTAGCTTTAAGCTATGCAATGCAATTTACTGGGGTTCACATGATTTTAAGGAAATGCAGATGGCTTATTAAGCATACGCGAATCCATGGAATGGCTATCTAACACTAATATGTAGATAATAAGGGGGGCTGTGCGAAGGCTATGCTTAATGATTCAGTACAGAGAATTCACGGAAAGAAAGAGAGCATCATTTGACATCTCACAGGATCTTAACCGTGCAATCTCTCTTCCTTCAGCCTCTGTTGTTTTTATTTAACACTAATCGCTAATGGAGGGTTTATGACCATCAAAACCCACACAGCTCAGCTCAACCAGCACGTATCAGTGACCATATCAGGTATACCAGCGTTAAATGACCACAGGGTTCTCCAAAGACAAGGATCTACTTCGGCAGTCCCTGTTCTCCTTCAGAAAGTAATCTTGTTACCAAAGAAACAAACAAAGTCCATCAATATTCCAAGCCAGAGAGCGTTCAAATCCAATAATAAATCGTTTTAAAAATGCTGAAGCCGCTTGTTTCATTAATGGCAAGATGTACTATGTGCTTGCAGAATATTTTTAGCAGAACCGACATTCCTCATCGGACGAACGCGGTGACATTCACACAGAGCCGTGGGCTCAACACATCTAAAAGAAAATGTCAAATAAGTTGCGCAGGAGCCTGATCATTTTCTCAAGTGCTAATAACCAAACAAGTAATATCTGATCTGATGGGAGAGGCAATAATAACGGGACTGTAATGGCATCAGGACAATTCATTGCCGTGCTCACACACACACACACACACACCAACAAGACCGGTTCCCCGGTCTCGGCCGTTGCCATGGTGACGCTAACAGTGGGCCCGGCTTCAAAAGCAGATGTAATTTCAGCCTTGCGACAGCCAGAGGGAGTGCTGGCAGTGTTACGCTACGCCGCTGACTGATTAGAAATGGGTCTGGGAAGGTGAAGGCGCAGACCGTACCATCCTGCTCATCTCCCCCGAGGGGAAGAAAGCATGCAGCGGTGTACCTGAGTGGCTTTATTTTTCATCTCTTCCATGACAGCGATGTAGCAGATGCATTTAGCAGGCACAGATTTATTCAGTGTGCATCAGAGGAACTGCTGAGAGTGGACAGCTGAATCCCAGAGCACAGGGTAGGACTGGAGGAGATAAGATGAGACAAGCAGAGATGAGTGGAGAGGAGAAAAGAGAAGAAAGGAGAAATGAGGAGAAGAGAAGATGAGAGGAACGGAGATGAAACCGGACAAAAGAGAAAGTAAGACAGGAGGGGAAAGAAGTTAAGAGGAAGTTTGAGATGGATTAAACAAGATGAAAGAGTAAGAGTAAAGGAGAGAGGAGATGAGATGAGACAAGAGGAGACAAAAAAGAGACACAAGGAGGTGAGACAATGGAAGAGGTGAGTGTAGGAGATGAGAAGAGTTGAGACAAAATGAGATGAGCAGAGGGGATTGGACAAAAGGAGAGAAGAGTACATGTGAAAAGATTAGACTTGAGGAGACAAATCAAGACAAAAAAGAGGAGATGAGAGAAGAAACAAAAGATGAGGAGCCAAGAGGAGATAAAAGGAGAGGAGACAAATGAAGAAGAAACACCATGAGGCAAAAGAGCAGAAGGAGACAAAAAAAAGAGGGAAGAAGATGAGACAAGGAAGATTGAAGACGAGGAAATGAGAGCAGATGAAATGAGAGGAGAATGGAGTAGAGAAAAGAACAAGAGACAAGATTAGACTTGAAGAGATGAAACAAGACAACATAAGAGGAGAGAAGAAACAAAAGGGTGGATGACAAGAGGAGAGGAAAGGAGAACAGACAAATAAAAAAGAATAAAAGATGTAGAGAATAGATGAGAGAAGTCCAGAGGAAACAAAAGGGAACAATTTGAAGGAAAGCAGAAAGGAGAACGGGAGACAAAAAGAAGAGTAGAGGAGATGTGATCAGACAAAAGGAGAGAAGAAACAAAGGGGTAGAAGAGGACAAGAGGGGGAAAACGGAGACAAATAAAAACGAGACAAGCCGAGATGAGACAAAAGGAAAGCAGAAGGGGGACAGGAGACAAAAAAGACACTAGGGGACACAAACAAGATGAGACGGGATCAGATGAAAGCAGAGAAGAAACAAAGAGGCAGAAGACAAGAGGAGAGAAAAGGAGAAGTGACAAATAAAGAAGAGACAAAATAACATATAAAAGGGTGGGAGACGAAGGAGGACAGGAGACAAAATGCAGAGGGGAATGAAGGAGAGGAAAGGAGTGGAGACAAAAGGGAGGAGATGAGAGGAGACGAAAAGAGAGATGGAACAAAAGAACAGAGGAGAGAAAAGGAGAAGAGACAACAGATGAGCAGAGACAATAGAAGAGCAGAAGAGAGGACAGGAGACAAAAAGAAGAGGAGAGAAGAGGTGAGGTGAGGATAGAAGATGAGAGGACAGGATGAAAAAACACAGATCGAGGAGGGATCTTTTGCATGGGGAAAGACATTAAGTCCACACACACCTTCTCCTGCTTTCCCCTAATGCATTAGTTAATTAAGACTGCAGATTGGCTGAAGCCTGCAGTTATGAGCTCTTTCCCTCTCTTCTCTCTCTCTCTCTCTCTCTCTCTCTGCCTCAATTTCCCCTCCTGCCCTCCTGCACTTCTCTCTTCCACTTTGGATTATTCATTGTAAATGAAGACTGAAACCACAGAATGTATTTGTGCATATAAAGGGCTATAATAGTCCTTATATAAAATAATTATAGTGTATATTAATAGTTCTTATACAATACATATATTAGTTCGAGGACAGCCTATGTCATATTGTAATATTCCTAATAAATTATAATTTTCATCTACAACAAACAGACTGTTTAAGAGACAGTTAGGTCGAAGGCAGAGCTGCTTATAAAACCTACGCAGTCATGTGACCAATAGGATGTTAAAGGAAATGGATGTATCGAAAAAATAAGGTATAGAAACATATAAATATATAGATTTGGTTTTTTTTTATATTTTTGATATTGTTTTTCTCAAAATAGAGTTAGAGGTATGTTCATTTAGAGTGAAAGAAAACAGTTATCATCAACTGATTTCACCTCTTACAGCCTTAAGTATAAAAGAATACACAACAGTTGTGTAGGAAAATAATCACCGACAGGATGGTGTGATGCTGTTACCATGTGGAAGTTGATTACTTTCCTATAACAATTTTACCATAAACTGTTTTATTCTGCTTCTACCACAGCAATTTGCCAACACTAACAATTTTGTACTTAGTATCCATTTATAGTTACATTTAATGCAGTGGAACATCACGTTAGCTCTGAATCAAGTTAGTTCCTGCTACCATGTACACTATAATGGCGTCAACAGTCTTTCCTTCATGCTAGAAAACTTAACATTACAGCTTTACCTCTGTTTGTTACAAAGTGCTGACACTGGAGACTCCTTCCAAAACTGCTAAATAAATATCTCCTCACAGAAAACTTCACCATATCAAGCACTTTTTAATCCATTTATGTGGCGCGGCCACCATACAAGCTCCTGTGTAAACTGTTACTGTAGAAATGATAACACACTCGAACGAGAGCATCAATATAAACCTGTGATTTTTTTTTTCAATTTTTTGAAATTTTACACACAGCTGTTGCCCAAAATATCCTCTTTTCCTGGAAATTGTGTGCTATTTCTGCATTTATTACTGGACTACACTGTAGATACGCTCCATATTCTTATTATTACTCACAGCAGCACCTGATATTCTGAACAACCGCCACCTTGAACACAAGGAACACCAATACTCAACACCTAAACCCATATCGCACACTCTTTGAATAAACTGTTCCATAAGGGTTAATGGTTCTAGCTTTCTAATGAGTTTATACTTGAAACTGTTTCTGTGGTTGTAGGGTTCCATATATAATAAGATGGACAAGTTGAAGAAACCTTCATTAAGATTATTTGTAAGATCTGACCTTGTGTCAGGAGAGTGTAGGTAGAATGTTCATCCAAATTTGATTAACCCCAAAAAAAAAAAAAAAAAAAAAAAATTCTGATCGGGACTGATTGAACTCCCTAGAATTCACACACATAGTGTATGTGACCTTCCACGCAAAGGAAAACAATTCATAAGGACTTCCAAAGAATATAATGTAAAACAAAAACTAATCCTCAAAACAACAGCAAAACTTTCACCATTGGTGCAAGGGATGGCAGACTATCTCCTGTCAATCACAGAGTACTAGCCAATCGTGGGCTTCTGTGAGCTCTAGTATGTAGAGGAGGGTGGATAGCTCATTCCTCTGAGTGTGTTATGCTAAGCAGCAGTTTGTCTCGGAGGACGCACGGTCAGTAGCTGATGGATGATACGGTAGAGTTGGCTGGTGGGTGGGAATTGGCAAGCATCCAAAATGATGAGAAAATAGAAAAAAACAAAAAAGAAGAGGCAAAAAAAACCCTAATGCCCATATTAGACAGTGGAAGTTGGGCCATCTGTAATAAAAAGTGTGACTGTGAATAAACAGTGTATGTATAAACAGCTCCTCAAGTTGGTGTAATGAACATCATTACTGCACAAACACTTTGTTCTGCAGTTACAGGCTGTATAATTATCACATTGTAGTAGATTACGGTCTCAAAAATATTTCACCATGTATAAGACGTGAGATTGTGAAGAGAAAATTGCCGTAACAGTATTTATGTCCTGTTCTCCTCCCTGGATAAAATCAGAAGTGTTTCTGTACATTGGCTAGATAAAGGGCATGGAGGTGAGAGCCCTCACTGACCACATCATTATGTAATAGCGCAGTCTGAGAGGAGACATCCATGCTGTGGGTGTTAATTCAACACTGGGAAGTTCCATGTGTGGAAATCTATGAGCTGTTCACCACAGACAGACGGCGGTGTGTTCGGCTTTTGTACCAGCTGTGGAACACCTGGTTCTGCACCAACCTCGGGCGGTAAAACGGTCTGACACATTCTCTGTTAATTGCATGTGTGTGTTTCTTTCTGTGTTTGTAGACAGCGAAAATGTGAGAAACATGTAAAGTGTATAAGAAAAAAAGGGAGCACAAAAGCTGAACGAGTTGGTGATCTGAGCTGAAAGGTAATGTAAGAAACGTGTGTGTGTTTGAGAGAGAGAGAGAGAGTAAGTCTTAGCATGGTAGCACTGGACTTGTATAACCAGAATGCCAACTGTACCCACAAATACAGTTTAAAGAATAAAGAATATGGAAGACAGAACCTACACAAGTTATTGCGTTATGTAACAGAGCAATACATAAGGAGAATATTAGCCTAATGTATGTGAGCCATGTGTAGCTCAGTGGTGAGAGAAGACCCTCAGGACAGAGAGAGAGAGAGAGAGAGAGATGACTGTCAGACTGTCAAAGGAATAATAATAATAATAATAATAATAATAATAATAATAATCCCTGCTTGTGTCCTGTGACAAACTGACAGCTCGACCTAGTTGCGCAAATCCCTCCAGACATCACAAGCATTTATTAACTTCTCTGATTAAAGATCAGGACGTTCCTCAACTGTTCCTCATCCTGAAAGCAGCCTCGACTGATTCCTAAAGGTTCGAGTCACTAATGCGATGCAAGTCTGGGAAAGCCTGGAGAGAAATCTGAGCAGATTAGGATCTAACCCATGTGCTTGAAGAGTTGGAAATAATCCCATAAGCAAAGAGCCCTGGGGCAGTTGTGGGATTAAAGTAGCTAAATTCAAATAAATCTCCAAAGTACTCAGGGCTTTCTCACTTTGGAGGACGACTGACACATCAATGCAATCTCTCATTTACAACAAAGCCCTTTCATGAGACAGAAGGAGAGACAGAAAGAGAGAGAGAGAGAGAGAGAGAAGAGAGGTGGGAAGTAAAAAGAACGCATGGATGGATTTAGTGAGAACTGAAATGATGAAAACATGAAGTAACAAAAAAAACACTGATTTCCATATAAAAAAAAAGAAACTGAGAGTGAGACCTAGTGTCCTGGACTTCCTTCCTTCACTTAAAGAGCTGGCCATGAAATCTCAGTCTAATTAAACATAATTACACAAGAAGGCTGAATCCAGGCTCCCAATATTCCCCAAGTACACCTTTCCCTGTTCTGCCCAGCCTCACCAAATATACTCAATTACTCCTCCAGTCAAGCTCCTTTAATGATTTTTCTCTTAGTGAGTGAGAGGAGAGAAGACGAGTGGGTGGCTGCAGGAGAAGGCGCCTTCGTTACAATGATGTTTAGTGTAGCAAAACCTAATTTAATGTGCCCTTTCCTACTGGTGTAGGCAGAGCAGTCAAAACAAATCTGTGTGCATTTAATGTGGACATTAGTATGAAATGGTCAGTGAAATCTGGGTCTGCCCTGTGAAACGAGGGGAAAAGAAAAGCAGCGCGGACAGATTGAGTCTGTTAATTGCCCACCTGAGCACAAGCCCTGCCCTGACTGACGACTCCAGGGACCAATCACAAAGTGACATCCAGTGAAAAACATGGCAAAGGGCATCATGTAGAGGGGAGTATGATCATTCTGTTTCATCTCTGTTTATTTATTCATATGCTGGCAGAATTTTCTTTAATATCTCAGGAGGAAAATACCAAGATATTGTTAACTGGACAACATAACAGGCCCTAGTATTCTCCTAGCAATAGAAACTAACTCTCACCAAAGGCACTCTAGAAACTTTTTCCATTTTGTAATATCATTTTATAAAAGCTTTCCTATTTCTGAATTGTTTTAAATATCATGAATATTCCCACACTTCCATGGTTTATATATATATATAAGGTATAGTAGATGTAGATATATAGATAGATATATCTATATAATATATTTATATATACAAATTACCTTTTTGTCACTTTTTTAATTATGAATTTTTAATTAACACAAATATAAAACACAACATGGTGTGTGCAATACTAAACAAATAAGTGATTTTTATCTTGAAGTGGTAATGTAAAAAAACAGATCGTGAAAGCAGTGATAACTAAGATAACTGAATTTCATTTTTCATCCAAGCAAAAGAAAATCAAATTCTCTGTCTTTCCAGAATAAACAAATGAATGTGCCACATTTTCACAGTTCACACATGCTTTATTCTGCCTTCTGATTGGTCAACAGACGTGTCACTCACCGGCAGGCTGGAGGGACGGTCCTGCTGGATCAATCCCATCTCATCATGGTTGGGTTTCCCAGCATTCCCAGAAGGCTGGCTTCTGTTTCCGTAGCTCTCCTGAGTCTCCTGAGGAAAAAAGAGAGACAGACAGAGAGAGGAAGAGAAGTAAAGACAGTCTTATGGGATTCATATGTGTAAAATTGAGACAGTAGTGTCATGCAAGTCGACTCGCACCAATAACTCTTCTGCACTGAAAAAAAAAAAAAGTTAGCAAGTGAAAATATCTTGAATATGAGTAACTTTATGTAATATTTCCTATAATCTCATAATAGAAAAAAATACATAAATATACTCATAGTCAAGATATTTTCACTTTTACAATTAAAATTTACAATTTTTCACAATTAAATATAATATTATTCAGTATGTTTTAGATGGTTTTTTACATTTCAAGCTTTCTATTGGCTGATAATTTTGTTTCTTTGCAAAAATAAATGCTTAAAATTAGAAAAATGATTTGCCACGACTATTGAACAAGAATATTTCATGCTAGAATTGAGTACGGTGTCTAGAAATAGGTTTAATAATCATATATTTGGTTTATTGTAATCTTATAATAGGAAATTCTAGCTCAAGCTGCTAAGATTTCATTTTTTACAGCGTGCCTCCTCGCCTGAAGTTAAAAACCCGCAATTCTGTACAAAATGACCCTCAGTGTTTGAGTTCAACATGACTTTTGTTAGGATACAGTTTCATACAAATATTAATGATCCTTCTGTGATCAAAAGTGCAAACACAGCAGGAATGAAGCAGGAGAAAATCAAATGTTGTTCCAATTTGTACGGCAAAAACAAAGCACATTGAGCATTTCAAGCTAAATTCAATGTACTGCCAGTTCTCGGCTTGTAGCGAATAAATAAACATCTGTGCCCAAGAAAAGAAAAAAAAGAAAAACAAAAAAAGCAGTGGAACAGATGTTAAATAAATGTTGATATTATTTGACAAACACTTCTACACATAATACAGATCAACAGGGAGCATTCTTCTTAATATTAAACAGAAAGGAAATGATTTGTGCATGTCACATTCGCAGCGTTAAACCTGAGTGATTGAAGGTCAGGACTAGAGAGCGGGGAACACTACGTCTTACTCATAACCCGTTGGACGTGAGCGGCAGAGACTGGCACGGCGCCCAGCGAGTATTCTATTACCTATTAGGAAGTCATTCATTTCTACAGCGCTTTAAAAAAATACACAGCACTTCCTAAAGTAAACAGTCTGTCAAGATGAAAAGCAGACAAGGTCATAAACGGCAGGTTTGTGAGGAAAAAACATGTCTTTCAAACAGGGCACAGGTGTACACGTGTATACACACACACACACACACACACACACACACACACACATACACACTCTTACACATTTACTATATAATGTGTATATACTTCAATTTGACCTACATTTACAGATAAGTATTCAGAAAATGTGCATTAAAATGAATTCGAATGATTGTAATTGTAATATTAAACGTTTCTGTAATGAATACATGGGAAAATAATCAATGACACAGTGGTGTGATACATCCTGACACAAATCCGAGTCACGGTTGCCACCCCGAAGTTGATTATTTTCCTACAGCAGCATCTCCTGAAGTGTTTGACTTTTTTACACCAATTTGCCAACAATTACAATTTTTAATTATTAAAGAATGACTTCCTTTTTTTTAGTTACATTCATGGTTACAAAACAAATGAGTTCCTGTTATCACTTACTTATCATTTACTTATCACTTATAGCAACTATATATAAACTTTCTTTCTCTCACCAGCCCTTCTTTTTGTTCTATTAAAGATAATAAGACAAAACATACAGCTTTTTTGATCAAGACACCACAAAGAGCAAAGTTCCCTGTCCTGGAGACTTTCCTATGGGGGAAAAATCAACGTTATACTTTTGCCTGACGGTTACAAAGTGCTGACACTAGAGACTCCTTCCAAAAATGTTAAATAAACATCTCTTCATAGAAAACTTCACCATATCAGCAACTGAATGGATTTCTATGTTAAATAACAGCACATTTTTGATCTGTTTATTATTAGATTATGTAGAGCATTTGCCATACAATTCCCTGTGTAAGCTGTCACGATAGACACAATAACGCATTAGAACAAGTGCATTAATACAAACCTGTGATTTAATTACAGCAGGTAACACTATCAGAGCTGCTGTTATAGAAAATTAATCAACACCTTCTAAACCAATCAGAATCGAGAATTCAGTAGTGCCGTGGCATACTTCTGAGAGTTGATGATTTAGGAAATTGTTACAAAAAATACAGTATTAGCCCTCTGTGTCCCTATAATAATAATCAGACTTAAGAATTTGGAGATTGTAAGAACATTTTGCTGATCATCATAAAAAAAATTAAAATAACCTAAATATTTCCTTTTAGTGAATAAGATTATAGCATTGTTTGGCTACAATAAGTCAGTAGAAGTACATCATAAATATAGTAAAACCAACCTGTTTGTGTGTGTGTGTGTGTTGTGTGTGTGTGTGTGTGTGTGTGTGAGGTCAGATCCAGGTCAGTCTCTTGTCTCGTGCTTACAGTGAGAGCTAACGCCATAATCATGTACACTTTTGGTTTTGCAGCTATATGCATTCATTTCCAGATAAATGCCGATGACGTAGGGTGTAATTTCTAAACCAGTGCAGGATGTGTTTTCTAGCCTTCTAGTTTTCTAGCTTCACATAACTCATACAGAATCCGCAGTCAGGTGGCGTGTAAAGTTACAGTTGAATCAGTACACATCTAACTCATTCTTGCCCTCAAGGCAACGTCTCAGAGCATACACCGTGTGATGCCGAGGCTTTGTAAACGGCCCACATGTAAATATTTGAATAAAGAAGTCAAGATGCCTGAAGGAACTGTTTGTAAAGGTTACTTTTATCCTCAACAACAGTACAACAGTACTCCTGGCCTCTGGCACAGCGTGTCAAAGAGTTTCATGTATAACCTTACCTCTGTTATGATTTCCACGAATGATACCTTTTATTAAATGATCATACACCCGATAATTCATGAAATAATGCACTAGGGGTACGACATGGCACATAATGCATGTTCTCACCTGCAAATGTGTCCCGCTGCTGCTTATTGTAGAGGAATCAGAAAGAGACTGGGAGAGAAATGGAACAAGTGGGTGGTGGGAATGTGAAAGGTAAAGAGAATTCAATCACATTATATGAGCACAATGACGGGGAGCACTGTGATATTAGCTTATGTAAGGTCCCGTCAGTGGGCCGATTTTCCAGCATTCACAGATGGAAAGCGCTTTAATGAAGGTATTAGGGGTGAAATGAGGGGAGGAAGTGATTCCTCTTTTATCATTTTCCCTCAGCTGTAACTGTACAGTGTATGGATCGTTCATGAGGGCCTTTCCTCCCTGTATTCATCCATCTCTCTGTCTCTCTCTCTCTCTCTCCCTCTCTCTCTCTCAGTCACACACACTATATCCGTCTGTATCTCGCTCTCTCGTGTCCCCTTGACAGGCTCCTCATGACTACCAAATGAATTAGTCATTCCCGTACCTTCCGTTGCAGATCCCAGCCAAATCTGCCACTAATTCCATTAATATTCATTAAAAATTAAGCTTAATTGCATGTCTTTAAAAAGCCCCGTGCCCCTTGCTGCCCTGAGGCGCTGCAGGACAGCCATTTCTGATTTCCACTGGGCAGCTCAGCTCTTCGCCTGTCAGCAAGCAAGGGACTGAGCTGCCCTCTGTTTTTTTTTTTCCTGAGATGCTTCTTGTGTGTGTGTGTGTGTGTGTGTGTGTGTGTGTGTGTGTGTGAGAGAGAGAGAGAGAGAGAGAGAGATAGTACAAAACAGCTCAGGCTGAAACTGAGGAAGAGTGAGACTGACACGCGACGAGACACAAACATGCGTATTTCACACATGAAAGGCAAAGGAGCGATGGGAACGCGACGGAGTGCCGCGGCGCCAAAGCCGGCGTGCTGAGACGACACGTCGCTCGCTCTCATCTCACATTCAGAGCAGCGACGCTCCTATTGAATGGCATATTTTTAGAGCGTCTCGCATTTAAGAGAGCAAAGGATGCAGGAAAAGTGGAGAGTTTAAAAACACAAATACGCATCTGAAGAGAACGGAGCATCAGCGTTGGAGTGCGAGTGAGACAGCTGATAAGCAGAAGAGAGAGATTTAGCCCATTCATATTCATCCTCACGCTCCCTGGGTGTCATTAACCCAGACAACAATGCCACTTCAAATTGGGCTTTTATAATTAAAGCAATCAGAGAGTTGCCCAATATTACTGGGTGTCGAGAGGATACGAAACGAGAGGGGGAAAAATTGCCGTGACTTATTAAGTCAGCAGTGTTGGGGATTGAGGTCTTCAAAATATGAAATGACACATCAATATAACCTGGCTCTGCTGAAAGAGAAAGACTTTAAATGACTTGATAAACAAACTGAGTACTGAACCAACACCCCCTCCTGCCAGACTCTCATTTGTTTTATTGATCCAGTGCTGTCAAATTGGCATACGCATATGCAGCATTTGTCAGATTAAGAGATTTCTGCTTCAATTTACATCAGCTGTCTATTAAGTTCCACACTGACTACGAAGTCCTGCTTATGGCATTTAAACCTTGGAAAGGTTCTCAAAGATAGTTTTTCTTACATCGCCTCTAAAGTCTGGAATAGTGTTACAGAGGCCATTAAGAGCACTGGATAGCTCTATATCGGCTTTTAAATCCAGAAAACCAATTTTCACAGATTTGAGTTAGTTCCATTAATGAACTTTATCATGTAAAGTAGGGCTGCACAAGTTAAATAATTGGATAAAGTCAGTGCATTACATTAAGAAAGCTCCCTGACAAGAATGATTAATGATCACAGTGTGAGCGTAAGGTGACTTTTTTGGTCTTTGAATCCTGAGAGGTCAAAATCTCAAAGTGACCAATCAATAAGCCAATCGCCCATAAATCTATGAAATTTACAACAAAGTATAAAGATAAACGAATCAATAACTATAACTAGTGCAAGTTAAACAAGTTGGTATTACTATCTGCACAGTTAAAAATGAGAGTAAAGCATAATAAATGAATTTGCATTCCTAATGTAAACTTTGTGTAAACTTTTAATCTACGTAAACCCTTTTTTACAGAATTTTATGGAAATGTGCTCTGTTAATAAAGACTGTTATTATAACCGGATACAATATCTCAGTGACTGTAGAATATACACTCATTATTACATGTACATGTTGTAGAAAATACAGTGTATCAGTCAATCGTCCTCCTCTCACTAGTGTAGACATGTGCACTCCTCTGGGTCACCTTAATGGCTACATCTGTACTGCCGTGTTCCAATACAATGTCTCACAGATTGGATTCTTAACCAAGCAATCCCCCTGACCTTTTACACGGAGCAGGTACAATACTGACCCACTTCCCCCTGGAGATAACACACACCTTGTGACTCACGCCCGGAGCATGCTGAGAATAAAATCACATCATCACATCACGGTCCCCTGTGCACACACCTGATAAAGAAACAATTGCAGCTCCTTCAGTTCTAGTGCTTGTGCATTTCTTTTCGTCGGGATCACGGGACTCCTTGCTTGTCTGTGGGAGAAGAGGAGTCCTGAGGAGTCCCGAGTCATGAGAGTGCACAGGGGAGAGGACATTACGACTAATTACCCACACACGTTCCAACAGGAGCCGCTTTACGTCATGCAAGACTAGAACATTAACACAGAATCATGTTTGAAATTCCTAAGTAGGGAGTGCGTAGACACAACGTCAGCTTACAAAATGAAATTTAGCCCCTATTCAGCTAACATTTCCTAAATGAGGCCCCAGGGGAGAGCAGCTTGAAGAACAACTCGCTTTCAGCTCCCTGCTTGATTAAGACTGGACAAACAATCAGAATTTGCATCTGAAATGCACTGCAAAACAAATAAACATGCCTCTAGAAGCAGAGCAAATGCACACTGCAATTAGCAGGTGGCAGTTTGCAGAAGGAAATGAAGAAAAACAGAAATAGAAGAACAAAAATCCTTCTATCAATCATCTTGCTGAAAGATTTTTTTTTTTCCTCCAGCCAATGGAAGCGGAGCGCTCGTTACCATGCACCGCGTCGCATGGCAATCCGGCAGGACATTTAGAGGACTCTGATAAACTATGCCATTTAAAAGGTTATGACAATTAAAAGCAGCTCACGCAAATTACAGTGCCTGGACCTTTCACACGGATGGATCGCTCTTATCGCCTGGCGCCAAGCTCTCGGCACCGCATGCCCTCTATTTCCTGCTGCGGCTGCCCCCTCCTGCTCCCTCCATCTCGCCTTCCCCTGCCCCTCTCCACTTCCTTCTCACTCCCCCTCCCAGCTCAGGATGCTTTTATTATCCTGTTAATTAAGCGGGCTCTTAGCTAATATTCAAATGCTGACCAATTAATGACATTGAACTTTGGATGGTACTGCCTCTCCTCCCCGGTGCCGAGGCAGCAGCGTCCTCGTGATGCCTCCTCCTCTCTGCTATCATGGGGTTTCGATTAAAAACGCTGGCTCGGGGAGGATGATACGGCCGGGCGCCACTGCCATTGCCACACCGTTTTAATTAACCTTGTGTGGTTTCAGTATGGAAGGAAAGACGTCACAATGCGCAGCTATAAGGGGGAAGCAGACAGAGGCTGACTCAAAATGGTACGTCATCACATTTTAGAATGTAATGTATGTTCATTGTCTATCTTTACGCACACCTATAAAGCAAGGACATTAAACAAAATGGCCTCCTGATTTAATCTGGTGTGAACCCATGTTTCATAATGCAGTCTAGAGTTTGATTTACAAGAGATATTTGGGCTGGAGAAGCAGAAAAAGTATCAGGATGAATCGGGCAGGTTCGGAGATTGAAAGGAGCCACGGTAGTAGAAGTATGTCAGGATCTGGCACCAACATTACATCAATATCTCCATATTAAACCATACTAAAGACCTGTCCTGAGTCAAAGCAGAAGCCAAAACTATCTGTGGAGACAGTATCTTTTATTTATCACTGAACACCATTGAAGCTCATTGTTAAACAGTGCAGTACTAGTTTCCTGCCCAATGTGATACTTGCTAATTCCTACACAGCTAGTTCTTTAGATGTTGCCAATTACTCAACAGCTACCAAATGTGAACTTAGAAGGCTAACACATGTTTTCTCCAAATCACATGAAGCCTTTTTAAACTGCTGCTGCAACATGTAGCAGCAGCTGAACACTCTTGGAGGAGAGCACTAACTGCCCTCTTTCTTATTCCTTTTCACTAAAATATGCCTGCGATTGACTAGAGTCCCTGTGATCATCATGGGAGTGAGTGATGCCATCTTGTGAGTAGGACCAAGTATCCTGTTGTACTCCAGGCATGGGACAACTACGGCATTGTCAGTAATTGAAGTCATAATCTTATGATTATCGGTTGAATGTTTATAGACCATTTTAACACGAACAGGCCTGTTCAAGGTAGATACAGAATCAGGAATATTTGCCTTATGCTATTATCAAATATCTCAGATCTTTCGTAAGTGAAACACCAGCTGACACACTATTTTAATGGCAATTAAGACTAGCATTTAAAAGTTAAACTGATTTAAACTAGCTTATATTGTAACAGGCTAGGCCTTGAGTGTTGTCAGCTGGAAGACCTTGCAAAGTATTTCAACAGATTGAAGCAAACACTCAAAAATATTGTAGTGGAACTGATCAACATATGAAAAACGCCAAATACATGCATTTATGGTAACAATTCACTTGAAGGCAATTTAGTTAGTTCCTTTATTGAGAAAGAAAGGGGTTTTCACAGATTTTCATAGATTTACCCTCTCTGGGATAGTTAGTGAAGAAATGACATTGCTTGTTAAAAATTTTGATGATGAAAACACAACTTTTAAAGGTGACTGGTTAGAGAAGTATGCAGTTATTCTCCGCTTCAGGCTCAAAACTGATCTGTTCCGAGTGTGTAGCGTTAGTCAAAAGTGGTAACATGACGCAACAAAACAGGACATAACCACTTCAAACTGATCTGTCTTATTTATAGCCATGAAGTAATCATTAGTAGTTGAGCAAGGTTACTGTCACCATTAAGACATTTTTGTTATTATTTTGTAAGCAAGGAGTTTTATATATCTGGATGCTCCTGCTCAAGTTTTTGTCAGAAGTCGTCCATTGCTTGAGTCAGCTAAGCAGATTAGAGTTAAGTGTATTGCAAGGCATAGAATATAAGTATTATTGATCAAACCAGATTCTGAATATCATAATCGACCATCAGTTTGCTTCACAAGAAATGAGGCAAGGCAAGGCACAATTCATACAAAAGGCATACAAAGTACTTTATAAACAAACTCCACTGGGGTTCCTTCAGGTTCTCCGGTTTCCTCCCACTGTTCGAAAACATGCATGTAGGAAGACCGCCTATGCTAAATTGCTCCTAGGTGTGAATGAGTGAACGAGTGTGTGAATCTGTGTGTGCACTGGTGTCCTATCTGGGGTGAGTTCTCCTGCCTCGTGCCCTGTGTTTTCCGGGATTGGCTCAGGACTGGCTCAGGGATTGGCTCTCACTGTGACCCTAATCAGGATAAAGCAGTTACAGAAGACAAATTAACGAACGAACGAGAAAAGAAAGGAAAAAAAATGTGAACATAAATGTTAGGGTAAAATATACAGAATAAAAGTAGGTTAGTTTAGTGCAGTTGAAAAGAGAGATAATAAATGCAATGTTATTAAGGAAAAGTAAATAAAAAAAGATAAAGAAAAACTCAAAAACACAGCAGATTTCTTCCACCTGCACAACCTTCAGTAAAAAGAACAGTTTGATTGGTTTAACGGTGACAGTATGGTGATGCACTGTGTCAAATGAATTATTCCACCACTCACTCTTTCGTTGGTGGAGAGTCGGAACCAGCCTTTGTTAGATTACACTGGACATGAATTTCTCCTGGCTTTCTGACAATTTACTCGTCCATTTCAGTCTCGTTTTGTGTATAATTCTCCACATTCCTTGTTTCCCTGTTTTTCTGCTCAGTGTTTGCTATCCATTAAAACCTCGAGCCTTTGTATCATCGCCCTGTGCGTGAATTCTTGACAGCTGGAGTGTGAGTAATGCATTTTGACTCGGGGTTGCACATTTATTTGAAGTACTAGAACACAACAAGCTTATATTTGAAAGGACTTCATGCCTGAAGCCAAAAGCAGGATTTATGGTGTATGGTTTGAAGATTCAAGTCTAAAACAAGACAAGCATAGAAGTTTTTGTAGGCCTTGCTCAATATGTGACATTGATCAGGACCCTGTCATACAATCAGAAGCTGAACAAAACAGGTAATGATGTTCCTTGCATCCCAAAATCTTAATGAAATGCCTCTCACGCTCTTGTCTGTTCAAGTGATTGCCACAACTACAATAAGAGGACACTTCTCAGGGAAGCCTACCTGTCATCAGAAAAAAAAAGGCTGTCACTTCTTTTTTGTGGCCTGTTGATGATTTTTTAAGCTGACGCAACACTTCTCATTGCTGAGAACTTGTGTTCGTTTGAGCGCTGACAGCTGAGGCTGCGAGTGAAGGAAAAAGTAAGGACACTCTCAAAGAGGTGGCTGATGTGTGATGTGTGAGGAAGCCTGTGACAGGACATGGCAGCGCTCAGATAGCAGATAGTAGCCGAGTACAAACACAAAGTCACTTTGTGAATTCAAACGCAGAGAATATGACGGCTCGCGTGGAAGCTCTGTGATTCCCGAGCTCCGTGCCGAGCTGGACACACGAACTCAGGAACAAAGCTGCCCTGTTCCACCTCTCACTTGCTTCCTGCCTCTGGCTATCACTCGTTTTCTTTCTGTGTCTGCTCACCACGGCCAAAAATAGTACAGCAAGGGCTGCAGAGGCCATCGATACGTCAATCAGAGAAGAAAAAGCCAAAGACTCTGGGTTTTGCCGAGAAACAGTATTAAAAGACAGTAGCTCATATGGACACTGCAGAAAATGATACAATTAAATAGAGCCATAACATTACATCAATGTCAATACAAGTTAATTAATAATCAATACACTGAAAATATAATACCTGATTAAAAAAGCTTGATTACATAACTGAGTTGATTATACAACTAATTATGATGAATTATGAATTTCTTTTCCCCTAAAATAAAATTACTGACATTTCACCACAAGCACATGATACAGAGAAAAAGCCAGTACAGAGACAGAGCATAGCAGAAATCAATACCTCAAAATGGAAGAGTTTGGCTGTGCGTGGAGCTTCACAGTAGAGATAAGAGCGGTCTCAGAAATAAACCTGTACCTGGCTCTCAATTCACACACGCAGCTTCCCGTGAAGATAAAGAAAGAAAGGTCAGGCTAAAAGCAGAGCGCCTTCACACAGCCCAGCGGCTCTTCGGAGAAAAGCTCCTAGTCCCCTGGCCAAGGCAGAGCTAACCTACTGTCTAATCTGGCCCAGCGCAATAGAAAAGAAAAAGCCACATTCCATATCAAGCTCTCTTAAGAGGCTGACTTTGGGAGAAAAGATGAGAAAAGGTTAGCGCATCTGCCGGACCACTACAGGAGATCAATAAGGATGTTTCTCAACTCTTAGCAGCACTATGCTCTTATAAATTTGTCAAGAGATGAATTCAATGCTCTTACATATGTCATTATGCATTCAGGACCAAGAAAAAATTGACATTAATGGTCTGGGGCAGTTGAAAACCTATCAGGAATTGGGTCAATGAGCAGGGAGCCAGCCTACTACCACCCAACATACCCAACCCATCCACTCAGCAAGAGAGGTGAAGAAGACCCTGAAACTTCAAAATCACCACCTCAATGACAAGGGTGGCACGAAAGAAGCCCTTCCTAAATGCAACCTATAAACTACAGTTCCTGAAGTTTGTCAAGCATCATCAGAACTACACTTGAATTTTCATTTTGTGGTAAGACTGATCTTTATGGTCACGCAAACCACGTGCACCAAATAAGTGGACTACATACAAGGAATGCCCGCTATAAATGATGGTGGATCACTGATGCTTTAGGGCTCTATACAGGAAGATCAGAATTTGGATAAAATATCATTAATCTATGGGGCGAACCTGCATTGCGTCAACACTTCAGGCTGGTGGGGGTGCTGTAATGGTGTGGGGAATGTTTTCTTTGCACACACTGGACCCCTCAATATTGTTCGGAATATCATTTGAAAGCCACAGCCTGTCTGAGTATTATTACTGACCATGTGCATCCTTTTCTAGCCACAATTCATCCATTTTATAATGGCTAATTCTAGCATGATGATGCGCCATGTCACAAAGCACAAGTTGTCTCAAACAGGTTCCGTGAAGTGGCATCCCAAGTTACCAGATCTGAACCCAATAGAGCACCACTGGGATGTAGTAGAAAGGGAGATTCAGAGCATGAATGTGCCGCAGACAAATCTGCAGCAAGTTATGTGATGCAGTCATCTCATAGGAATGTTTCCAACATTGAGTGTGTTCTGAGAGCAAAGAGTGGGTCTTACTCAGTATTAGTATGGAGTTTCTAATAAAGTGGCCAGTGAGTACAGATCTATATTATCAGAATGACTCACACAATACCAGTCAACCATTTAAATCACATTGTGTCTGCAGTTGTATTTTATAAAGAGCTTTACCATAAAATTTACAATCTGCTCACAACTTACAACAGTTGTCTAAAACCATTTGACACAAAGTATCTCTATATTACTAATCCTGGGTGACAAGAACATGTTCAGGCACTGCAGACCAGGCATTAAGACATATAGGATGCGGATTTAGAGAGTGAAGCATTCCACCTGATCTGCTGATTTATAGCTGGACCTTGGCAGGATCATAAAACTACCCATATAGGTCCATAATCTCCCAACACTTGTCGATATATCCACGTTTCAAAATGAGGTCTCGCCTTTCAGGCAGTGCGTGATCAAAAAGCGGTTGATGGTGGGAGATTGTCAAATATAACGCCTCCATCATTAAACTTGATGTGATTGTGGAGTAAAACTGTCCCCTCTCCAATTGAGCCTTCAATTTGCTGGCAAACACGAAAGCAGAGGAGCAGCTGAACAGAGCAATCAGCAGAACAATGTCCCATATCCGAGGTTAATGGTGGCAGAGGAGGTCTAAAAATTGGGAATCAGACTGCCAAAATCATAAAAAAATGACTTTTCATCCCAAGTTCACCCCAAAAAGATAGGGTAATAAATGTACTATAGAACAGACCCTCACACAAAGGGACAGCGCAATGCTTGGTTAGGGGGGGGGGAAGGGGTGTAAAGCTGCTTTAAAGCATGATAATTTGCCTCTTTCAGCTTAGAAAAAGGACAAACGCAATTGTTAACACTCACAACGGCTCACACCCAATTTGAATAAAAAGGATCAGTCCAAGGTGTTATCCAAAGGTCAAGTTTGCCTCTCTGCTCTCAGGACTCCTGTGGATAATTTACTATTCCAGAATACAAATAGCCTGGAGCCGACCTGACCTACATCAGCCTTCAAGTATGGGCAGCTAGAGCGAGAGAGAGAGAACAGAGAGATAAAGAGCTGGACTTGATTAATGCAATCGCCCTTTGAGTAGGAAGGCAAGGGAGCACTAGCCTGGAGTCCGGCGTTGAGAAAGAGCCGGCTGCGTTGTGAAATAAGGAGTGGCTTGGAAACAAACCTACCATAAAAAAAAATGCTTGCAGATTTCATCAGAGCAATTTCTGCTGAAGATTACACATGATGGGAAGTTGCATGATCTCTCCAGACCCTCCTGAATGTTACCAAACTTTGCCTCGAGCTTTCCCAAAGTCCCTGTACCTCCCACTTGCTTTCCTGTGACGCCCCGGAGACTGCATTTCTGCCTCCACCAGCCAAATTCCCCTCCGTCTGCAGCTGGAGCTCAGTTAAATCAGGCGGATTCCTCTCGAGCCATGAACGATGAGAACCACATGGCCTTCTCCCAGGCTTGCAGCACAACGGCACTTCTTCACATTGCTCCTTTTTTATTGGCATGCCTGTTTTCCCAAATGAACTACTTTTCATTGTTCGCACATAAACCATCAGTAAGATGTAGATTAAAAGAAAAATAGTTGCTTTTTCATAGCTATTTTGGGTAAATTGCCTGAAATTAAAGCAAAAATATTTTTTCTTGTTAAAAAAAAAGCAGATCTGCTATTAATGGGCTATTCATTTGACTGATTTTGCATGTCTAGAAAATAAAACCACAACCCCTCCAGCCACCCTGATGAGAGTCATGGCTTAGGGAGGCCAGTTCTGCCTACATGGTATGAAGCAGTGAACGAGCGCAGAGCAGGAAACGGCAGAAATAGAACTCGTGCATAATCAGGACAACTAATCAGAAGTATCAGCCCACAGACAGGCGACTCGGCAGGAGCCGCAGGAAAATAACGGCAGGACGGAGCGAGGCTTTACCTGCTGTGTGGTAGTACGAGGCTGGCTGTAGGGTGCCTGCTGCTGAGGCTGCTGGGATTGCTGAGACTGGCTGTAGTACCCAGGCTGGCCCTGAGGACAGTACCCTCCCATGCCCTGCTGGCCAAAGTGAGCAGGTACCTACACGGGACAAAAACACATCATCAGAGATCGTCATACACTTACTTTTTCTCTTTATCCTACATGGACCTTTCAATAAAGGTACACACTGGGGATAAACTGTAATACCAGCGCATGAAGATATCAGATGAATTTTTAAGATTTCTCTTAGTTCAGCATTAATATAATTTATTGCATGTTCTAGAGAATTAGGGATGCTTGTGGTTTTGCAGAGGGAATTCTTCCTCTTTTAGTTGAAACACAACAGAGGCAGAAGATGAGTGTGTTACATTTCCATAAATATTTGAACTGTAACCACCCATATTTTTTTAATTGCTCGCAGAACATGTTTCTGAATCAGCCTCACTACAATATTAGTCTAAAATGTTCCTAAATAGGGTTTAATACTATCACATTATCACTTTCTCTTTCACTCAGACAAATCAGGTTATTTACTGATCATTCTGACTAACCTCAGGGGTTCCAGATTAGTTTCTGTGGGTTTTCTGACATGCCATAATCACAGTGTATAGGAATATAATTACGATATGCTATTTTTGTACACATCATTCAGAACTATTCTATATTGTGCCTCCATAATACATAAGCTGTTAAAACATTTTAATTTTACAGAATTTGGTGGAGTTAAAATTCAAAACTCCTTACACACATACAGTAGGTTCTCAACCTTGGGGTCACGACCCCACATGGGCTCATCTGAGATATAGACGGGGTCTCAGGGTATTTTTACCAACCATAATAATAATAATAATAATAATAATAATAATAATAGGAGTGTAACAATCAGACACTTTGAACTGATGCATTGATTTAAAAGGCAACAACTGAAATTAATCAAGTCAGCACACAAAAATTAACTATTATCAATTATAATTGATAATGAATTGATTACTATGGACAAAGGTCAGACAAATGGTGTGTAAAAAAAATTCATTTTTTAAAAAAATAATAGCCTAGCAAGATGATTTTCCCATAACTCGGTACCCCAGATTCTAAACAAAAATATTCACATAGCATTCAGAGGCTACTAAATCGAACCATAGCATATCATATCATATCATATTGCATCTCATCGCAGCAGTTTCAGTGGTATCGTCAATTATCAAATCATTTCCTTGTGAATCTATACACACACACACACACACACACACACACATACATATATATACACATATATATATATATATATATATATATATATATATATATATATATATCATACTGTGTATAATAATCTGATCAGAACAGATATCTCCACACTATATTACTAAACCCGTGTGAGAAAACAGAAATGAACATCCCACACCCCGACGTGCATGACTCTCCCCCGAACGAACCCAACTGTGTGTTGTTTGTGTTGTGCAGAGTTCAGTGCCCTTGTGTGTATTAAATCACACAGGTTGTTGTAACAGCCGAGACTAAATGTGCAATCACAACAACGTCGTATGATTTTAATAAGCTGCTGCGCGTCACACAAGCCCAGTCCTGTCATTAGACTCTGTGAGTGCAGAATGCCTGCAGTTGTGAGCTCTTACATGCAGCCATTTATCAAAGCATCATTAAATGTGGAAAAAAAGAACCTGCTTGCGACATTTCGCTTGTGTGTAATGTCTGCAGAAATGATACTGTATATGTGTAGTATAATACTTAAGCGATTAAACTGGCTTGTTAATGAGAAAGTAACTTACATTGTGTACACTGTCCACTATTCTAGAGTAATGCACAGTACATTTCTAAAGCAGAAACGTTTAAACAGCAGCAAAAAAAGAGTAGCATTTTACCTCTCACCCCCCCCCCCCTTTTGTTTTTTTTTTTTTTGCAAAATTCCATTATTAAACATAAAACAACACAGCAAAATCCCCAGCAATGAATGAACACCTACAGTGTTGAATTAACCCCTGCAGTATTTATTTGTGTAGAAGCGCTGTAGTTGTTCTTTCAACACTGCAGGTATTTCCAGGTTTCATACCTCTTACTTACAGCTGCACGCCATGAAAAAATAAATCACTGTGATAACTTTCTAGCAAAACACATGATTATATGATGTTCGTTAGAAAAATTATGGATTGATTACAGACCGTCTTTATTATACAAGTTTGTTGCCACACGCTGATTAAATGAACATGTGGATAAACCACGCAGGAGCAAAGAGAAAAAAGGGTACATAAAAGTACCTTACAAATAAATAAAACACATGCAATTCCCTTATAGTAGTTAATAATAGCTAGCTCTTATTAACTTTTTCATATATAACCCAATGGTGAATTCTGAATTTATTTATTGGTAATAAAACGTAAGGCACTATGGTAGATTTTAAAAAATTGAGCGTAGTTTGGGAAGTGTAAGCATAGCCAGTATTTCCATAATCCAGGAAGTTATAAAGACAATGTGTTTTCTAATGGATGGAAAAAACAAGGCTTATTTCTGTGCAGAAATTCAATTCTATTTTTATTTTTATTATAGGTAAAGTGGGTTTTAAAAGGAAGTCTGTTCTCCAGCAAATATTTGTATATGTATATGCACGTGAAAAAAAATAATAGTAATTTTGATCAGAAATACAAAAGGAGAAATCTCAAACCCATTTGATATCAGAGTGAAGCCATGTGCAGTGATTTTCTTGATCGGCCTTATTCAGCTTCAATCAGCCACACGGTGAGAAACACTGCTGAACGATGTGTTATGGCACAGAAGTGGTCCAGTGGATCCAGAAAGCTCATGTTGTCTTGGGAACGTATGATTGCTCTTGTGGCCTGCTCACCATCACACACAGCTGGGACCATTACACTTCACATAACCCCCCACCTCCCAACCTCTTCCTGCTTATGCAACAGCTCTTGATGAGCAGCTGCTCTAGCTCGGCATGGGCCGAACGCACTCTTTACTCTGGCAGGGAAAATGTGCTCTAGCCATGTGGCCAGGCTTCTTTTTCATTCTAGTTCAATGCTCCTCCGTGCGAGCCAAAACGTATGCTGTGACTCATTTGACATGGCAGAGGAGTGCGGCTGGAGCGACTGCAAAGCGTTGCTCAATGGAGCCTGTTCCTGTAGATGGCTGAACGGCTCCTCTCTTACACAACGGCCAAACCACCAGGGCATTGAGAATTATTTTAAGAATGAAATTGCTGTGAAACCACTGATAGCCACTATGTTGCCAGATTTTACTCCACTCATTTGCAAGTATTATTAGTACAGAGCACTTTCCTCATCAGTCATAGCCTCCATATGTTTCTGCTTATGCTCGACAATAATGGTTTGATCCAATACTGAGAGCTGATTAAAGAGAGCTATTATAACCATGTCACATGACTCTCTTTCCCTGTAGGCTAATTTCACTTAAACATTCTTAACCACGTTCAAGCTGCAGGCAAACGTCTGACTGACGTATCAGGCATGCAATCATCGCTCATGTTTTAATGTAATGATTTTGAGATTTCTTTAATGAAGGAGGGCTATTGTTAGCCATGATGAGCAACGCTGCTTGGCTGCATGCTGTAATGAATGAAGCCGTGCTGCTGGCATGAGCCGAGCGAGGCTATTAACCCCAATGCCAAGTCATCTGATTCCACAGCATCTCCTCCGCCTAATGAGACACTTGTTGGTCTGTCTGCTTTCAGCTGCAGCACTGATTCTCAGCATAAACACACAAGGATCAATATGCCAGGAAAAAAAACTGAATCTGGGATATCTTAAGAGAGGCATTTTTGAAGTTTAATGCTTAATGATGAAAATAGATAATTAAGCGTTACAGTAATAAATGGATTTTATATTACCGTTTATTTTTTTATCATATTGCATTGCATATCATATATAACAATTACTTATCATATTGCACTGTTGAGTACTGTTGACACAAAATATGATGAATTATGAACAAGCTGCATCTAGAAACATCAGTAACCCCATATTGCTATTCCAAAACATCAGTGATTCCTATTGGCTATTCCTAAACATTATTGATCCCTACTGGCTATTCCAAAACATCAGTGATTCCTGTTGGCTATTCAGAAACATCAGTGATCCCTATTGGCTATTGCTAAACATCAGTGATTCCTATTGGCTATTTTGAAACATTAGTGATTCCTATCGACTATTCTGAAACAAAACTCATCCCTATTGGCTCTCCTGAAACATCAGTGATCCCTATCATCAAAAATCATTATTAGCTATTCAGAAACATCAGTGGTCCCTACTGGCTCTTCTGAAACGTCAGTGATTGCTATTAGCTATTCTAAAACATCAATGCTCCCTATTGGCTCTTCTGAAACATCAGTGATCCCTATTGACTATAAGTCATTTTGAATCAATTTGAATTGATTATTTGGCTTATTTAAAATATCAATAACTACATTAACAAAGTAACCAACACTTAATTATTAATAATGTTATTTATTAACACGGTGAAGTTATGGTTAATGGTGAAGTTAATAGTTTGTTCATGTTAACTAAAAATGTCAGTTAAGGAAAACCTAATGTAAAGTGTTACCAAAATATTATTTAATCCCAGTGTGCGAAGAAACTTCTGAGAAACTTACTAACTTCAAATTCTGAATAATTTTGGCAACTTAACTGGAAGCTTACAGTTCTAATATTCTAACATCCCCCTCCTAAAAACGCATCTGCATGAGGTACTGAGGTAGAGCAACAAGTGTTCATCCGAGCCAAAGAACACTTTTTCTTGTACACTTTGGTGCACTTGAAAATTGATGACTAGTACCCCAAATAAAGCAAACCACTGGTGTAGACCTGCAGCTACCAGCACTCACATTTCTGTTGTTTATTGCCAATAACCGGCCCAGCAGGAGGGTCAATTCCAAATGGACACTCACTTCACCATCCAGGTGTGTTTTCTGCCCACGGTACAAAAATGGACAAGGAGATGATGGGCATGCTTCCAGCTCAACTCATCAACAGGTGCAGACCTGACAAATGCGTTCCTATAGCATCACGGAAAGGAATGAAAAGAGCCTGTCATGCATCCCAGCTGCAAGGCAACACCATGACATGTCTGTTTCGGTGTTCTTAGTCTAACTGTGTGTAGAAAGGGTGGAGATGCTGTGCTTATAAATCGAATGGCCCAATGAGCAGAGACAGCATTTTTATCATTTTCATATCAAGCACCACAACCCATTGCATGTCGGACCGGCTCTGGAGCACACACTCTCTCTCGAAATGACATATGAGCCCAGCCATCCAGAGAGATGTTAGAGCATTAAACAGCCTAAACAGGCATGACAGGACTATAGAGCAGCATATTAGCATTAGTATGCGTGTGTGCCGAGCGTCAGAGCTACACTCAGAGCCATTGTAAACAAGCATGTGGTGGGCCAGAGTGAGCAATATTGATACGCGACTTGAAGAAAGACTGACATATAGTGATCTTCCTGCAAAGATCATGTTGGGTAAGGAGCCGTTTTACTAAACGCAGAAATAAAAATAGCCAGTCTGTATAAAGCTGTCTAAAACTTTGCTAAGTGGAATTTCCTCTCACAGTACCAACTGTCAAAATGTCTGCTATGCTCCTGCACCATAGCTGGTATGATATATTATAAATCGAATGGCCCAATGAACAGAGACAGCATTTTTATCATTTTCATATCAAGCAACACGACCCGATGTAAACAAGCATGTGGTGGGCCAGAGTGAGCAATATTGATACGTAACTTGAAGAAAGACTGACATATAGTGATCTTCCTGCAAAGATCATGTTGGGAAAGGAGCCGTTTTACTAAACGCAGAAATAAAAATAGCCAGTCTGCATACAGATGTCTAAAACTTTGCTAAGTGGAATTCCTCTCACAGTAACAACTGTCAAAATGTCTGCTATGCTCCTGCACCATAGTTGGTATGATATATTTAAATGCAATTTTCTCCTTTTTTTCACTTTTAGGAGTAAATCATAATGCTAAGGTTGAGATGAATGCAAAATAGACACAAATTTCAGTTCAGTAAAGTCTGTAGTTTGGTAGAATATATCAACATTTCTTCATGTGAAGGGTTTTCCCAGGCCGCCACACATATGTGAACAAATGTGACTACAGCCTGAACAAACACATTGGATCTGTCTTTTGTGATTTGCAAAAATTCTGTAAGAAAGTTGTGTCACACGTCTACAAACCTGAGAAAAGAGTGCACTACTGAAATGGGTGTGGTTCTGGGTGCATGTTAACAATGTGGCTTAGTGTAAGGCCTTTATTTCCTTTTATTTCTTGTGCAACTTAAAAACATGTTACTGCTGTAGCAGTGAATTCACCCACACCAAGACAGGATAACAGGCTAAGAGTAGAGAGCCCACTGTCACCTCCAGTGTTTCCTCATTCTAGGTCTTTTCCATGACCACTGTTTACGCTGTACTTTTTAAATCTGCATCATACACACACACACACACACACACTCACACACATACAAGCAGGTGGTCTGAATGAGATGCAGGCCGACGTGACGATAAACAGTCTCTGTTCCCGATTAAAAGTAGGGAGAGATTACAATCGCTGCTGGTGTGAGGTGACTGAGCCCAGCCTGGCACGTTTGATCTCCTTTCCCCATCCACACACACACACACACGCCACTTGACACTTCAAGAATGAGCTGCCCTTGGAGAGCTTCATCAAACAAAGAGACGGCACGGGCACAGGCGAACACGCAGGCATGTTAACAAGAGATGCGGCTGCAGCGGTAAGTGGGACAGCGTTTCTCCTGCACACACGGCTCACCACACTGTCATGAGCAGCGCCCTCAAAAAATCATCTGTGCATGAGAGAAAACAATTTTAATATGTATGAAAGAGGAAAAGGACTGTGGAGAAAAATGCTGCTATCATAATGCAAGCAGGCCGGGATCACACCGGGACATGGAGCACAGTGAGTGGGTTTTTTGTTTTGTTTTGTTTTTTTAACCTAAAGGGGGGGGGTTTGGGTGATTTTTTTTTTCAGGTCAGGCTTTCTCACGAATGTGTCTATCTGCCATTCAGCTAAACTGCTACAATGATAAACAACCGATCAGCAGGGACTGGGTTAAAATGAATCAACTTTAACCTACGAGTACAACCAGAGACTTCATTTTCGCTCAGCTCTTCATCTAATAATGGCTCGCGTTTAATCAAAAGTCTCTGCTGTGGCCACATCACAGCCTCTTCACCAGCCTGGTGCTTAGCTCTGTTAACTCAGCACTCTGATGCATCAAGGCCACCGTGCCATTTACACAGTCCAATCAATGGCAACAAACGACAGCACTCTGCTCTCAAATGGCCTTTTTCTTTTTCATCATTTTGACGCTAGCTGTTTTCGTTTTCAGTAGAGGCCGCCGAGGTGCCGAGGGTTAATGTGCTCTAAAATGTGCCAGCTCTTTCGCTGAGGCTCCGGTTTTAGTGCCACCGCTTCAAATGTTTTCCCCATTAAACTCCTGACCTCACTCCAAGGCCAAGAGCAAGCAAAAGAAAAAAAAATAAGAATCAGAGGGTAGGGCTGATTCATGTGTTAAAGTAAAGACCATTTCCCCGGACAAGTCTGAATACAGCAGCAGGTCTGGGAGAGAGAATTTTCACCTCTGATCCTGAATGCAGACTTTCTCAGTATCATTTCTGGTCCCAGGGGACATGCAACCTGGACCTGACTTCCAAACTGTCCCCTCTTCAAGAGAAATATATATTGATAATAAATTGACAAGCAATTTATTTAAAGTTCAGCTTAACAGCTCCAGGGTTAGATCAGATTCGATCCTGAGCTCAGGTTACTGTCTGTGAGAAGTTTCACATGTTCTCCCTCTGTGTTTGTGCGAGGTTCCTCTCGCTGTCCAAAAACATGCCAGTAGGTGGATTGGTTATGCTAAATTGCCCCAAGGTGTGAATGTGTGTTGTAACATTTGTGGTTTTAACTGACACAACATTAATCCTTCATCTTAAATCATCTTAAAGCGCACCACCTTCACACCTGTGACACTTGGCAATAGAAGGTTGCAATGAATTGGCTTCGTTACTGTGAGGATGTTGGTACTGGACCAGTTTCAAGTAGGAAGACGTTAAGAGCTAATCATTTCTAAATTGGACAAATAAGACCCTAATAATAATCTGAGATCTAATAAAAAAAAAAAAAAAGAAAAAAAATCAAGGGTACAATAAGGGACCAAGCAGTCAATGTAACAAAACTGTTTCAAAACAAGAAAAATCCATTGCTTAACCCTGTCTGTCTGTCTGTCATCATATTTCATCATATTTGCTTAGAGATTTCTGTACCAAACACATTACTGAAACAAAAGGGTGCATTTTTACATAACCTCCTCCTGTGTGTGTGTGTGTGTGTTTTGGCCTGATCAGAATTTATTGGTCTGACATGAAGAAATATTAATATTATATGACTGGTGTGTAAATCTCATGAATGGAATTGTCATATATAAAATAAAAGCAATCTTGAAATAACAGCATTAATCAAAAGAGGCTAGAAAAAGTGAGAGTTTTACAATGGGAATGACGGCATCCAGCGCACTCTTCCTTTCTTCCTTCCTTATTACTTACTAACTTATTACTTACTTAGTCATTTACACTGTAACCCATATAGAGCTTATTTGTCACTGGGGTAGTAAACACTACCCTAATAATTAAACATGCATGTCAAATATTAAAATTAAAAAAATTTTCCTAAATCATTACAAATCCACGCCTTAACTATATTAAGTTTTGCTTCAGTTTTAACTGTTACACACTCCAAAGTTGCATACATCAGGAGTCTGGCTATCAGTGCAGAAATGCAATACTTCCTTTAATATAATCCTATATTAATAGAGCTAATAGATCTAATTATAAGTAAATGCACAGAGACGGGAATAGCTCACTCCAGGCTGGTTCCTGCACTTGATCTGTGTTAATCACCTTCATGCAATGAGCATTTTTGTGGCCACATTTTGCTAGTCAAATACCACACCTTATAATTTGTGGCTTGAATTAAGGCGTATAATGACACCCTACTAAAAAATAACGACAACATGAGTTGTGCGAGCAGAGTTCACGGCACTGCCAAACAACTTTTGAGTCTTTAATGGAAATATTATGGTTTGAAAACAGAAGGCAGACAGTGTTATCTGTACAGTATTTCACAGGGATTGCTGTGGGGAAAGAATGTTATTTTAATAACCACATACCCATGAAAGGCAGCAACAGAAGCATTTTTTTCTGAAGTTCGGTTAGTTATTAGAGGCAACAACTCGGGATAAAAATTGCATACAACTAAAAGAAAAAAAGGAGACAGCTTTTTAGTGTTTCACATTTTTAGATGTAGAAACTGCAAGCTCTAAAAAAAGAGCCAGTAACTTAAATTGTATTTCTTTAGTAAGCTGCGTGCATTTCAAGCTATTTAAGGATTAGTGTAAAGCGATGGTGTGACTTATACAGCAAAGCTACATGTCGTTTGTGCATTTGCCTAATTGTACTATGCCCATTTATTAGTGCTTATACACTAACATTAGACCAAGAAAAGCTACTTATAAAGTAAATTGATGAGGTCTCAGCATTAAACACTGCTATGTAGTGACTTATTTACAAGGTCGTAGTTACACACAGATATTTTTCAGGGTTATCAATAATAGTGTAATACTAAATGGCCAAAAAATACCTTAAACTACATCAGTAAAGGTCTCCGACGTGTGCAATAAAATGGCTGGTACATTAAGTAGAAAATAAAACACAACAGGTGTGCTTTTATAGGAAAATAATTAACAACATGGTCATGTGACCACTCTAAAACTGAATATTTTTCAATAACAGCACGTCCCGAAGTTCTTTTAAACAAGTCCTCTTGTTAACGCACATTTTAAAAAAATATAGAAAATTAATCAACACCTCCTGACCAATCACATGTGAGAATTCAACAGCACTGTGGTATAATTTGAATTATACCATAAAGCTTGCTTTTTTTTTTTTTTTCATACCCGTCTAAACTGACAAAAGGGACTTGTGTCTAAATTTAGCCAAATTTCCCAATATTGTTCCCAATATTAAATATGCTTGGTGATATTAAAATAAAATACAGTTATTGAAGCATATCACACAAAAACAAATAAAGTAAAGCTAATACTTGAAAAATTATCATTAAACAGGAAAAAGATCCTTGCAAGCCTTCAGTGAGTGACTACAGAATTCTTTCTGCTTCTAATAAAAGCATCGCGCTTCTTCCACACAGTTGATGAACTCCACCAACAGAAGTCCAAGGTAATAAAAGTTACAAATGAGAACAAGCCAATAGAGCCATTGATGCTCACTGGGTTTCCTTGTAATTAATTGATCCTGAAACTTCATCCATTCTGCACTGAGGTGCTATCATTGATCAGCTACAATTTCAATACTGCGTATGTCCTCTATTTTTTTCCCCCAATTCACTTAGCTACTTCTTGTATCTCAGCTCATAAGGTCTGCAGTTTTAACTGTTTAGACATTTCTGGGCTTTCTCACCCATAAAACACTCACTCGTTCATGCAATTATCCAATCCAATTATTCATTATCCAATTATTCATGCATTCATGCAAGCATTTGGTGGTAGCACAATGCATAAAATCATGCAGATACCGCGTAGTCTTGTGACCTGTTCATCTCAAGCTTTGACGTCTTGTGCATCCTGAGATGCTTTTCTGCTCACCGTGGTTGTAAAGAGTGGTCATTTAAGTTACCATAGCTTTCCTGTCAGTTTGAACCAGTCTGGAAATTCTCCTCTGACCTCTCTCATTAGCATGGACTTTCTGCCCACAGAGCTGCCACTCACTGGATTCTTTTTTTCTGCATCATTCTGTGTAAACTCTGCTGTGAGACTGCTGTGTGTGAAAATCCCAGGAGATCAGCAGTTTCTGAAATACGCAAAACCAGCCCGTCTGGCACCAGCAACCATGCCATGGTTAAAGTCACAGAGATTACATTTTTTCCCCATTCTGATGAAGGATGTGAACATTAACTGAAGCTCTTGACCTGTATCTGCATGATTTCATGCATTGCGTTGCTGCCACATGATTGGCTGATTAGAAAATTGCATGAACAAGCATGCGTACAGGTGTACAGGTATCTAATAAAGTGGCCAGTAAATGTATTAAAAAAAAAGAAACTTGTGCGACTTGCACACTGGAACCATAATATATGGATAGTTTTTACAACTATCCTGCCTAGTATCAGCTATCTAACTAGCCTAGCCTTCTGTCTAGATTACCTTTATTATTATAATAAAGATGAAATAAAGATTCTGGTGACTTCGCTGAAGCTTTGAAGGAAGAAAATCAAGAAAATTTGAGCTTCTTGTGCTACTGTATGCGACTGTACTGTATGCTGCCACAGTCAAAGTGGGACATCACATCACATTGGGTGGGTGAAAGTCCCCAAAATGGACAAAGTTGGAAAATTAGCAATTAAATATCTTCAATTCAACATGTATTCCCTCACCAAATGACTCATTTTCACTAGCACTGTCCTCCATGTTTGTTCTCCTCATGACCTGATTGGTCAGGAGGTAAAAAAAAAAAATAAAAATGCACCTGATGTCATTTGTCACTTTTTTTTTTTTTTTTTTTTTTAAGTTTAATTTTTTTCAACTTTTAATGTGTTCTGCAATGGCAAAGCTGTTTAAAAGTGAACATATTCTGCACACCTTGAGGCAACCTTCCCAAGGACGGCATATAAAATGTGCTGGTGGTCGAGAAAAAAAAAAAAAAAAAAAGTTGAAGCACTCTTAAGTGCCTCAACAGGTCCAGGGTCCAATGTTATTGTAAATGTTATGCAACTGCAATGCAATCAATTCAGTTAATTAAATAATTGTAAAATTGCTCTGTGTTCCGTTATACAAAATGGCAGGAATCTGTTTGTTTTGGTGCTTCTGAGCATTTTTATGAGAGCAAAGAACCCAGAACCATGATGCTTCAAGGTCACACCTGTGGAGAGAGAAGTGTGTGCAAATGCAGTCACAGGTTTTCTTTCAATAAAACCCATCAGCGATGGCCTCAGCCTGCAGACTCAAAGAAAATCAAACTAAAATGGCCTGGGCTGTTATTGTACAAGAACAGCAGAGAACAAGACAACGCTTCCACTCCTGTGTAATGGTCGGATTCTATTAACTTAGGCGAATGGGCAAGAAAGAAGCAGCAGCAGCCAGTAATGGTCCCTTTCCTGGCTTGTTGACACATTTTCCCTCTTTCATTTCACAGGCCGTCTCTCTCTTCTCTGCACATCAAACGCTAATGTTGCCTTCAAATTCTTTTTCCTTTCTGTCTGCCAACATTGACATCACAGGAAATTGCACTGGAATTGGCAGGCCTTTTGCTTTCAAGTTCATTCCACTTCCAAACAAAGAGCCCGACTCCTGTCATCAGTGCGGGCGCTCGTGTTGCTTCCCTTCTGTTTGCTCTCCATTTCCTGATCATTCTGACACAAACATGAGACATTTATCTAATTCAGCACATCTTAAAAATTTGCCCAAGGCCTAATTTTCACTCCATAGATGACTGCATGGCTGGTGCTTGTATACTTCTTGAGCAGGCAGCAGAAATTAATGAGAAGGGGGGAAAAAATGGGGTAATGCTCTAATTGAGTGTGATGTCCTGCGGATTCTGCACTAAAAGCTTGGTATAAGAATAGAACGTTGTGTTGTTGCAGCTCACTTCGGCAGTTTCATTTACAGCAGTGTGGATGGTGAGATCTCCTCTGAGACAGGTTACCCTGTGAACGCAGCCTCACTGTATGCATGTCATGGTCAGGGAAAGAACTGACATGTCAGTGAAGAGAGGAGGTGAAAGGTGAAATCTCTCCCGTCACAGCCTGAGCAGCTAGTGGATCACTCAGACAAGAGGAAAAACCTGAGGTAATACGAGTTCACGGAAGAGAGACGTGTACTATAAAATTTTTAAAAGCTGCATGAGCTGCATATAAGGCAGGGAACTGAGATTATCCTTCAGCAGTAAACATGGGTTGGTGGTGAAGATATGATATCCATGACTTCCATGATAATACAGCACAATACGGCTTATTGAACGCATCATTGGTTTATAACACTGACTGACTCAACTGCTACTTCAAGCCTGATCTCATGAGACATTTGTACGAATTTGAATAGGGCAACAGCGATGTGTTTTAATTTCATTTAATTTCATACGAATGAAATCAAGCTTATACTCGTATATAAGAAATGGAACAAATGATGAACGTTATCTTCATAACTTTTCACACGAATAGAGCTGTACAAATTTCTAGCAATTAGGAAATGTGAGACCATGCTGGTTACTCACAGTAACAAGTAATTTACATCATCTACCAGTTGTTTCATTCTTTCTCTTTCTCTGTGCATCATGTCTTATTGAAGATAACAAATATAGAAATAAAACTGTACTAAGAATGTAACCGAATATGAATATATTATTCCATTATTTGGAATGAACAGATAATGCAAGCGGTCAGATATGAAGCTTGCAGGACAAAGAAAGTCCACGTTTATTAACGTGAATCTGAGTTGCTGCGTGGTTTTGATTTTGTTTATATTTTGGGAATAGAACCAGCTAAATATGTTAGAAAAAACTGCGGTCAGGGGTACAAACCAAAATAATAACCGTGCGAGTGGGAATTAAAAAACAATCCTGTGCACTTCCCTACTTAAGGCCAATAGTTGAACTTGTACTTGAATGATGTAGCTGAGGCTGAGGAACTGCACAGCCAGAATTCACACACTATGCTGACAGTACTGGTATTTCTACCTGTTATTTTTCATTTCAAAGGGCATAGTGACAGTGTTCATATTAAATACCCCTAAAGAACACCTTCTGGCTTAGGCCACGCCCATTTTTTGTTTAACTCAGAATAAAGATGGCAGAATTGTCTCACACTCCTACATTTTATACCTAAATTTTACCTAAATTATATTCAAATATCCAAATCCGTCAGATTTTGTGAAAATGTTTTTGAAGTATTTTATATTTTCCATTCTTACCCATTAATACACGACCTTCCAGCTGATTATTCAGCTGTGTTACTTTCAAAGCTCTCCGCATATACATTCTCCTCAGAGCTAGCTTAAGTGCTAAACCTGCTTACTCCAAAGGTATTGTATAAATTACGGCTTTGAAGAGGGAATTTGCATTCAGTGGCTGAGTGTCTAGCTTTGTCTTTGTGTGTCTTTTCTTAGCTGTGTCCCTGCCCAAGCTGAGGACACACACACACACTCTCTCTCTCGCACAGCAGGCAGTAGATGACAGCAGCAGGGAGGTCACCGGGGTCACCGTCAGATGCCAGTGACGTAATCCGGTCTTGCAGGTCCAGGCAGTCTGAATGTACCAAACCGAGCACACACACACACACACACCCGTGCACAGTGCATTCACATCTAATTTCTCACCAGGCGCTGGCTCAATTTGAATAAATTCCCTAAAGCACTGGAGCACTTCTTTTGATAGGACAGACAATATTTGTATCTTAATTCGCTTCATCTCGATGGTACACTTTTAATAACCTAAATAACAAATGAATTTAACTAATGATTTTCTACGGCTGCAGTGTAACTGTATTCCCAGTGATCATTCTCCTAAATACAATAAACTGCAAGACAATGGGTGCACAAGTTCATTTTTCCTCAGGACTCCAGTCTTACTGAATTTAAATGGTACAAACCGATGCCAAATGACAGCCTGAAGCAGTCTTTGTGAAGATCAGAAGAGAACCTCAAAAACACTGCCAAGTGCTCAATCCAGTCAAAGCCAAAATATCATTCATTAGAGGTCTAACTTTAATCAGAGATACAACGATAATCCTCCTGAGGGACACATGCCAAATACTGACATGAGTAAGCAAACATTGACATTATTCCAAGAACAGCAACGGTCTCGTGCCAAACTGCTGGATAAACCACATGCTACATTAATGTTTCTTAAGCCGACTGTGTGTGTGGATCAGGTTCCTTTTAGTTTCCCTTAGTTTTGTAGCAAGATTTTTTTTTTGTTTCACAGTTTCTACTTTCTCTCATCTTTGCAGGGATTACGAGAGGTCAGGTTTTCTCAGGAGCAGGAGGCCTTGTGTGCCAACAGCTCTCTGGAGACACATTAAATCTATGAGCAACAAGCCTGGCTAAATATAGCAGCGTGGCAGGGGGACACGGAGCAAGGCTCAGAATAACCCAGACAGCTTCAGTGGACCAGGCAGTCCAAACACAGCAAACTGGGCAGTAGGATGTGAAACCTCACATGAAATTTAAAAAATCTGACAGGACAACTTCATTAGGAAATGTTAAACAGCTATATATATGAGATGTGTAGCATGTGTCAATGTTTCTGCTCAGCTTCTCATGTATAAAGACAGAGAAAAATGTCCCAAGTTGCCTGAATGACATGATGATCAACCAAATTATAGTGTAAGTTACATGCAAATGAATGCTCTCTTGAACAGTCTTGGACAAAGAACGAGATTCTCGCACGGTAACAACCTCTTGTAAAAATTGTATTTAAATTAATTTTATTATATGCAAGAAATAAAACATGATAAGGCATGCAGGTACAGGAAAATAATCAATGAGGTGGTAGGGTGATGCAGCCTGATGTGACGCAATGTTGATTATTCTTCAATAAAAGCACGTCCCAAAGGGTTTCACTCTTCTTATACTACACCAATTTGCCATCAATTATAATTTTTAATTTAGTACGACACATCGATTATTTGATCAGTTTATGTTATGAAAGGATTATGCTCAAGTTTTCTCTCTCTCTCTCTCAAAGTTAATAAGCAAATAAATGCAGCTTGATATGTTTCTGAGAAACGCAAAACGCAAGGTCTTCTGTCCTGATGACTTTCCCATTACAAAGTGCTGACACTGGAGACTCCTTCCATTAATGTCAATAAAGGTCTTCTTGTGGAAAACGTCACCATATCAACAATTACACTCTGTGATTTGACATACAGCCAAAACTAGTCAGGGCTGCTGTTATAGAGAATTAATCACCACCTTCTGACCAATCAGAGTTGAGAATTCAACGGCGCTTTGGTATAAAGATTATTAACCAAACACTGAAACGAATAAAAGCATACCTGTTGTTGAGGATATGGCATCGCACCCATGCTCATTTGTCCTCTGCCCTGCATGGCCATCGGGTATCTGTGTGTAGAAGGAGATCCGTACGGCTGACTGGGATAGGGGACACCCTGCTGCTGCTGAGAGTACGGACCGCTGCTCATCCCGTACATCTGAGAGCGCTTCATCACCATGAAGTCCATAGAACCCACCTGAAAAAGACAGAGCACGAGACGCGGCGTTTACCTAACCAGCCTCAAACCTCAGTGACTCTGGATACTGAAAAGAAAAGGTGAAAAAATATGAAACGACAGTTCCTGCCTGGGGCGCTTTATTCCACATGAGCATTAGATTTATTTTAGGGTCCCCCCTCAACCCCTCCTCATGACTCAGTGAGTCAACAGGAAAATTCCGGCATGTCAGGTTAACATTAATCTGTCACCTAAAGTGTGGAATCCACGACAGGGTGGATTATGTCAGGTCTGATGTCTGTGCGCTGCCGTGCTGGATCAGAGATGATTTATGGCATTTGTTCCCACTGTCTTTTTCAGTCAGAGTCACAGTGCAGATCTTTTCCTGCGTCCCTAAGCAATACCTGCACTCAATATGACGAATCCCGCTGCGCACACAAAGAATGCCACGTGCATTTCCATGTAGGAGACTAATCATGATTCCTGATCTTCAATCTGCTAAAACTTTTGCTGCTTTTAAAATGATTTAAGATAAGAAATATTCGACGCGTAGCGTGAGACCGGCAGCACAAATGATGGAGCTCTTGTATGCTCTGAATGCACTCAAGGACAGATCATTTACCAGCTCATACCAGTGTCATAGCTTAGTAAGTCAACTACTGTATTTACTCACATCCACATGCTTTTACACTTACCAAGGTTTTGGTAAATCCCTTACTTAATGAAGCATTGTGGCAAAAATATATATATATATATATATATAAATATATATATATATATATTTATATATATATATATATAAAATAATGCAATTGTCCCATTTTCCCCAAATCTACTCACTCAATTTCACTTGTTTAGTTTTGTACTGGAGCTTACGTTTGGGAAAAAAAAAAAGAGAAACACTTAGCTACCAGTTCAGCACTATGCAAAATGCATGTATAAACCATCACCCACTTCAAATAACATTTTAGCCAGTAATATTTACTGTTCAGCCAGTAACACCAGTAAAAACCATACAAACTATATTATCATCTGAACCAGGTCTAATACACTTTAGGCCACACTCCCCACCTTGAGCTGGGTGATATGGTCAAAATCTTCATATCATTTTATATCTTGAAATGATATATATATCACGATATATTACATTTTCTCTAAAATGGACGAAAAAATTATCTATACAAAATAACTGCATGCATTCCTGACTGCTTTCTGATAATTCTGTGAACTGAACACCAGTGAAAGGCACTTTTTATTTTCTTTCTTTTATTTGAAAGTGACATTGAACAGAACTATCAGAACTGAGACCAAGTAAAGCACAACACTGTCAAAACGGGGACAATATGAATACAAAATATAAAAGGTAAATATTAAAACACACTATTCAACTGATGTCTGTTCTGTGTTGAAATGGTTTGGAGACGGACGCAAGCGCAGAGGTTTTTTATTAAGAGTGAAAAACACGTGAACATAGACTAGGACTATGTATCATAAACACAAAGTAGACAAGCATTGAATACACGTGAACACTGAATGGATACAACAATCAACAACGACGCTACTTATAACAGATGCTATACATGGTATATACAAACATGACTTAAATACTAGTGCTCATGGTGCATAAATGTGGTTCAGGTGTTCGTGATCATGCGCCCTGGTGCGTGACGTGAACATGTTGTGTGCAGTGGCTGATGGGTGCTGTAGTCACGCACCGTTATCGGCGTTAACCTGACAGTGGTCCTCCATGCTTGTTTTTGTTGTTGTTACAGCACACCACTAGTAGCCGCTAGCTCGCACCTTAGTGACGTAAATAAGCTGACAAAAAGTGGCATTTGCAACATTGGCGATATAGACGATATAGGAAAATATCTATCAATAGACATTTTTCAATCGTCCTACGATATGTATCACCATATCACACGGCCAAGTGCTGCTGAAGCTGGGCACACCAAACTATGTGGCGAAAATATCGTTTTGTACATTTTTATGCTAGATGGCATATATGCAGCAATCTTTAAGATAATGAACAACTGGTTTGAGGAATGTATGTGACAATTTAGAGTTTGCACAAAGCTAAACTGGTAGCAATAAGCAACATTATTATCAAAAAAAACCAAAAACTTTGGAAACCTGGCTGGTGGATTATGGCGGTGGACAAATGATAAATTCATTAGCTAGCTCAAACTGCATTGTGGAAACTCCAGTGCGCTGCCCAGTCCCATGTTTTGGTTGCCTCTGGTTGCTTAATTAGCTAAAAGTGGTAAGTAAAGTAATGTAATAACTCATGACCAGTTAGCTAGTTAAGTGCATTAATACAGAAGCATATGAATTCCCCGAGAGGGGAAGACTGTAGCTATAGTAAGTTTTTGACGTAGCATATTGTGTTTGTGACCTCGTTGTCGGCAAACATTTTGGCTATGAGTTGTGATGTAAACCTAATATTTGAGTCTGGCTAGCATTTTTATTTTCTCCTGATATATTTAACAGAAAGATGATGTATTGTGCATGTTGCAATATGTACAATACATCATCTTTTATATGTAGTTATATGTAAAAATCATATACCGTCAATCAGACTGCGCCTCAGCCGATGTGTGTAGTGCGGCAGGCGGTGGGATTATGGACCAAGCGCTAGAGTTACAGTATTGAGCTGAGTTGCATCACTGTAAAGTGTATTATGCACTTTAGACACAACAAACATATACACATCATACATAATAAGTAACATGCACAATAAAATAATTTTTTCTTTGTTTTGCGAAAGTTAACAGGAAGTAGAGTTTATTTTCTTTCTCATGTTGATAAGCCTACTTGTCTGCCAAAATCTAGACCTGAAATCTGCTTATCCCGGGCCCTGAGGCTTCAGGCTTGTCCTGCATTTGGGGTAAAGAGTAAATTTATGTCATACTAAGCCTTTATTTCTAAGCTTTTAGTGCATTAATACATTACCAATGCAGCAGCATTGTTCTAATCCACCAGCTCTAAACAATTAGAAGTCATGGCATAGTCAAGCGTGTAAAATTCGGGTTTCAACAATCCATTCAGATATGTAGCACCATTAATTAGTGAGGTATCAGCAGCTGAAAGGCAGCACAGATGAAAGAGGGAATGCAGGGCACTGTGCCATTTATGATATGGGACACGGTTGAGGCATTTTCTTAAGCGGAACAGTTTTGCCAAAAAAAAAAAGTACAAGCAAAACACAAGCACACGAGCAAATCTTATTGCGACAGTTCCAAGTTCCCAGAGTGACTGTGTCTGACACCAGGACAGGACGTGAGCTTGGAGGTCCCCCAGATTGAAGAGAGGGATTCTGAGGAGGAAGTGAGTCCCTATTTGTCTTTAGCATTTTCAAGACCAACACATAGGCTATCATTACAGAAGAGAGAGTGTTTTTTTTGTTTTTTTTTTGTTTTTTTTTTATATTTATGTAGTTGAAGGGACTGCAGATATGTGAGATGAGGGCAATTGCAGGGAAGCAGCAGCAGAACCAATCTGTCTATTTGAAATGTAGGGAAATCCCAGGCCTAATCTACTGCCACTTCAGCACACCATGATGCGACCTGCTGTAAAAACTGCTGGCGTAGCAAATACGGCTACAGGATTACACCCGGATGACTGCTGTACAGATTTCTGCTATAAAATGCTATGTTAGAGGAGGCTACGATGTGGTGTGGGGTCTTCTATTACTCCAGAAATTAACGAAACATATTCTGCATGTATTATTGTAAGTTACAAAAGCCCAGAAACACCATGCATATTTTTTCCCTGTCCTTATTCTTGCAAGAACGGAAAGGTTGATTTGAAGACATTATAACTTACTTTTCTTATAGAGATTAAAAAAAAGGGCTTACTTAAGATCACATGTCTCAGTCACCAAACCTGGCATAAATACTAAAACTAAGTATTCTTTAATAGATGTTTTCTCCCTGTATGCAATTATTGGTCATTTATTTAAAACTTATCACATCCTTAGAGGTTCTTTTTTGATCAAGGTGCATCTACAAGCCTAATCATTTAGTTCATTATCTCAATAAAACCACTGTTATTGCTTAATAAATCTATTATCTCTGGAAAATAGGTTGCTTTCTTGACATCACAAAAAATAAATAATAATCTCAAGCTAACAGGACATGAAAAATAATACTAACAGATAACCCCTCTGGAGTTCCATAGTAACTACAATAAGCATCACAAATATAAACGACCTCAAATTTTGAAATGCACATTTTCATAAAAAAAGAGAAAACAAGAAAGCATTTGAGCAGATTAGGAGTGAATAAATCTGAAGCAGGAAGCCATAGCTCAAAATTACAAACGTGATCTCGGCTCTGCCTGAATAAGGAAGCCATCCAGTCTGTGTTTTAATGTAGGTCTACATAAGGCAGTAATAAAGCTCAAATTGAATTTATGAACTCGCTCTGTTTCAAAGTCTTGCGTGTATATTGCAAAATAAAGCTATTATCCAACAAACTACAAAATTAGGTCAGGAATGTGCCACCAAATTTGATTAAATTGCTTCTCCGAGTTGTTTCGACTCTGATTTTACGACTTCAAAACGCTTTAAACCTGTTCATTTTAATGCGCAAAGTTGTTAATCAGCGAACAAGAAAACACTTGGCGTAAAAAAAAAAGAAACGCGAAATAGATTACGAGGTAGCAGACTGCATATTGAGATCAAATGAGCATTAAAATGGTAATCTGCAAACGGTTATTATCATAATTCCATTTGGACTCTACAGATATGTGGCTTGATTGTATATCAGATTTTAGTGGGTGTCTTTTTCATGAAGCTGTTCATTCCAGCGCTGTGCACACTGAGAGCCGGCGTGTTCATTCTGTGTTTTGTAAGAGCCGCAGGAAATGATCAGCTCACAAAGCCAGTCTTCGGCTCGATCAACACACAACACACACACACAAGGGCACTTTTCCTCTGGATGCTGGATGGCTGTGTATGGAAAGACAATAACCACTGTTATAGACGACTCGTCATATACCGAGATGAAACAGATGGGTGTATCTATGTACTTAGTGTTGTCTAGCCAGAGAAAAGAAATAAAAAGTATAGGTTCTTTAGAAAAAGCTAAATATTGTCTAAAGACTCCAGAACCTATTATGATTCCTGTTTTCAAATATTCTGAAGGAGGTGTAGGTGATATGTAAGGAATAAAACACTTGAGGGTGTGCTGTTACAGGATAATAATCAGTGTGGGGTGTTACTGTTACCACTCTGAAGTTAATTATCTTCCTATTACAGCAACCTCTTCTAGCACAGCGATGTGCCAATTTTTACAATTTTTAATTTATTAATGAACAATCGTGTTTTTTTAACCACTTATAGTTACATTTACTGTTATGGAACATCCACAAGACAAGTTAGTTCCTGTTATCACTATGTTACGGCTGCTATACGGCTTGTTATTTGTCTCTTTCTTAAAGTTTACAAGACAAAACACACACAAAAAAAATGCAGCTTGCAGCTTGATACAAAGAAACTGGAAAGCACAAAGTCCTCTGTCCTGAAGACTTTCCCGTGGCGGAAAACGTAGAGACTGTTACAAAGTGCTGACACTGGAGACTCCTTGCAAAAATATTAAATAAACATCTCCTTAGAGAAAGCTTCACTGTGTCAACAAACACTGAGACATTGACACTGAGACAACATGTTTATCTTTGTGAAATAACAACACATTTTTAATTCAGACTTAGATGATATGGATCTTCCCTGCGAACAAGTTGTTACTATAGAAACAATAACGTATCAGAACCCTGTGATTTGTCTTGTACTCAGCACCACTCTCACAGCTGCTGTTGTAGAAAATTAATCAACACCTTCTGACCAATCAGATGAGAATTCAACAGCGATAATTAAATAGTGATATACTTTTAATGTTATAAAAATTATAATAAGTTTTTCTGTATTGTAAGTACTTCTGTAACACTGACAAGCTTCATGCTACCTAAAAAGAGACTTACACTAACTGAAGCTGCACTGTAACAGCTCACTGATTGGATGTTAGCACATTATACTATTCTATCTATTATTCTATTATTCTATTCTATCCATTTATTTTTAATCAATCAGTGGGGCATCTGAGAAGTGTAGTGAGAAGTGTGTGTGCTTGGTGAGCTGATATGAACCTAGCATGGTTCATCAGGATCGTGAGAACATGAGTTGAGTAAATTAAGTAAACGAATATACAACTTTAGTGTAACAAGCACTGTTTATTCTTAATGAGCAACTCATAAAAATAAAAATACATCTTACAGAACTATAACAGTCATTACATTTGAAATCAACCTTAGTAAAACTGTAATACTACCATGTAATAAATCCACTACTTTTTTCATGTACAGTTCCTGTCGACATTTTTTCCAACCCCCGAAAACGTTCAGCTCTTCTCATTTTGCGGAAAAGACACTCCATGAGGCATAAATCGTTTCGACAGAAGCTTGATGGAAAAGGGAAAGGCTTGTCAATGTTTTAATTGCATTTGCAAATCATCTCACACAAAGTAAAGAGCTGTAGAAATTACAATGAGCTCCATTAATAAAAATGAGTTTAATAATAGTGATATGATTTCAAATAATTTCAACAATACCTTGATTTTTCCAATATACAAAAAGAGTGACAAATTAAAGGAAAAGGGAGTAGCTTTGTTATGCTGAGGCATTTTACTGGCATGGTTTGGGTTCTCGTTTATCATTAATGCAAAGTTCTTCTGACTGCTCACCTTTATCCTATAATGAAACATTTCTAACCTGATGGGTGTGGTCTCTTTCAGGTGACTCCTCCCCATCCACAGGGCACAGTGGGTCATCGAATGGCATGTTCCCTCAGTGATACTAAATACTGTGAGTCACACAGTGTATAACAAAACCTTCTACAGGTATTGAGATATTTTTGCTATTTTTGCTTACTCTCATCATCTACTGCACCCAAGCAAATGAACTGGACAATTCAGAATGTTAATACTAATCAAATGAAAATGTTATACGAAAAAAAAATCCCACTTTCAAAAAAAGTAATGAAAAGTAAACCACATGGTTGAAATTAAAAATTCCCAATAAACACAATGCAATCACACAGACTCTTTTTTAGAAATGAGGGCAGCTATTACTGAACGATGCCTGCAGCTCAATAGAAGCTAGAAACAATGATGGAGCCTAATTCATACGCAAGCGAGAGGAAAAGGAGCCACTGTTTCAAACGAACTGCGAGCACGAGACAGCATGGGGACGAGATATGGCTCGCTTTTAATCTGTGCAAATTCCATGCTCCTACTGACGAAGATTAGAAAATTAATTTCATGGATGCAAAGGCAATATTGATGTCATCAAAGAGAATAGAAGGAGAGGTTTAACTCTTAGCTGCCAAAAAGAAAATAAATGAATGAATGTTATACGTAGTGTCTGTCACAATAATAAGATCTTCCATGCACTGTCCACATTCTAAATACGAAACGACATGAAAATAAAGAGAACTGGTAACAAAAAGAATGAGCTTAGTGATGCTGCAGTTAAGAGTTATCAGTGTTCTACAATAGATTTGTTACATGGCTGGTTAATTGATAAGCAGATTTAGTCTTCAGGATGTTGAGGAGTCCATGATTGGGCTTGTAAATAATTTTTCAACATTGAATCAAAGAATATATGCATTTAACTGTTCGGAAAATGTGTTAAACCATCTCAGGCGACAATGTCTCAGCCTTTTTCCAATTTTTTTTTTTTGCATTTTGTTAAAGCAGATTTGAAAAGTAGGGTTGAAATTGCTAGCATAGAATTAGCAAATAAACAAAACATGGTTAACTGGCATCCATGGACGTTCTAATGATTTACTTCTAATTTTTGTGTAATCAATAATTTACTTTCTATATCTACAATTTGACTAACAGTGTTGCACTTCCAAAGTAAGATGAGAGAACTTACTTTTCTTCTTCCCATCATCTTCAGGTAATCTGCTTGACGCAGCTTCCGGTTGAACACGTGACTTGTGGAATATTTCAAAATATTTCAGAGGGATGAATGTGGTTTCAGAGGGATGAAAGTGAATGTTGTGGGGCACTAAAATGTACATTTTTATGACCTATAAACGACCTACTACTGCTGCTGCCATCCATATATCCATATATATTCTTATACACATTTTTTTAATGTACATATTTTTCTTAAATTTTATATTTTTCTTTATACTTTTGTTTATATATTTTTTATGTGCATATTTTTCTTTCTTTTTTTTTTGATTCCATGGATTCATGGAAAAGAATGTTTCAGGTATGGGATTCACCCATTTTCTGCAAACAAATATGATTTTTGAAGTAGTTTAATGATTCTATGTCAGAGTAAAGTGTAGTTATAGTGCAAGCAAGGATCCTGTTTTTAAGTACTCCAGATGTTTTTGTGAATGACACTTTACTGTGTAAATGTCTTTTACGTTTACTTTACACATACATATTTGTAAATGTAAAGACAGCGAGACACAAAATGGCAGCCCAACTGTTGAATCACCTATAGGTTTATTCCTACAGGTCTGATTGTCATTGTTTGTCTTTTTACGCATATCATTCATCCGTTGCATTAAGTGGTGAGTTTGCTGAGGTTTAAAATAAGAATGGTGTGTAACCTAGCAGTGTCATATTTGCCGTCGAACGTCTCTCAGTAAATGTCAGTGCTCACAAGCACGAGTCCGAAGAGACCTTCTGCAGGGGAAATTGCCTTCCTGCAAAACAGTCCAGTCGGAGGTTGCCAAGGCAGCTATGCATGAAGGCCGGGTAGAGATGGGATGGCATGGCATTAGAGAGAGAGAGAGGGGGAGAGGGAGAGAGAGAAAAGGAGGACAGGTGTCACACAGTAGTCTCTCCTGATATTGTACGCAGCAGTGTGTGTGTAACTGCTTTGCTTTTGGTAGCAGAAAGATGAATAGTGACGACACGTTCAGTAGACGAGTCTGGTGTTTACTACACATGACCTGTGTGTTTAAAGTGATCATGCACTTAGCATTTAGTAATACTGAGAGTGTGTGTGAGAAAGACGAAAAGAATGGGACAGACGTGAAAAACAGAACTGTGAAAGTTTTTTTTTTTATTGTAAACCATTGAAAATGATATAAATTGACTTAGAGACAGATATCACACAGAGAGAGTGAGACAGACAGAGAGAAAGATATGGGGAAAAGCAGATACCGAGAATCAGGAAAAACAGAGAGACACATGGACAAACAGAAGGATAGACAGGGACAGAAAAAGAAAGAAAGAAAGAAAGAAAGACAGACAGACAGAAATAGAGAAGTGGAGAAAATAGCTGGAGAAAGAGCGACAGAGTAGGGCAGAGATAAAGTGAGACAGGCATAGAAAAAGAAAGACAGGCTAGGAGAGGCAGGCATAGGAAGAAAAAATGACATAGAAATGCAGAAAAGGCAGAGAGAGAGAGAGAGTGAGAGAGAATGATATCCATAGAAAGACAGGTTAAGAGACAGACAAGTAGAGAGATACAGGACATATGAAGAAAAAGGCAGATGGAAGGCCAGAAAAGCAGGGAGGTAGAGAGATATGTGTAGAAGAAAGACTGCCAAACTGAGAGAAAAAGAGAGGGAGAGAAAAAAGAAGATGGGCAGAGTAGAGAGAGACAGGGATAGAATGAGAAAGACAGAACTGAAGAGGCAGAGAGATGGAGAGTATAGAGACAGATAGAAAGTCCAAAAGGCAGACAGGTACAGAGACAGGCAGAAAGAGAAAGACACAGACAGAGAGAAAACGATAAGTAGAAAAAGGAGGAAAGAGATTGTCAAAAAGGAAAACAAAGAAGGGACAGAGACAGAGTGAGACAGGCATATAAAAAGAAAGAAAGCCAGACAGGCAGAAGAAGAGACATGCAGGCAGAGACAGATAAGCACAGAGAGACAGGCATAGGAATGGAAAGATACAGGGGCGAGAGAGAGAGAGAGAGAGAGAGAGATGAGAGCTTTGCACTCTTATTAACAAACACACTTTAAAGATTAAAAACACAATTGAAAGATTTTTTTAAAAAAAAATACATATACACCAATTTGACATGGAAGAAAAAAATGTGTGTGTGTGTGCGTGTGTGCGCGTGTGTGTGTGCATCATGGCATCAGCACAAACACAGAACAGTCAGCAGTTCGAGGCATCATGCTCCCGCCAGACGTACATTTCAACACTGCTTCTGCTGACCGGCGTCTGAGAACAAAACAGGCGACAGTTCTCCGGTTCCTCAGAGGAGGCGTCCCGCGTCAGCACGATGAAAATGAAGGCTTTCCACATGTATGAATTAAGCGGAAAAGAAGAGCTGCCATGGAGTTTTTTTCCCTGTCCGAGGGCAACCACGGCACGCCAGGAATGCCTTCCAGTTGCACTTCGGTGCCGAGACACGTCCGGCTTGTGCAACCGGCTTGCGAGAATGAAAACAATAATTCTCCTATCAATCAGACAAACACTCCTCCTCCGAGACCTCAAAGGTAATTTCAACTGTTATTTCTTAACACACATTTGGAGACAATGAAATAGTTTCTCATAAATTTACATTTATGAGACAAGCTATTAAGGAATCACCAGTTAATACTCCGTGCTTGCTTTATTAGTTTAACCAGTGTAATAACTATAAATGATGCCAGACCATTGAATGCATTTGTGAATTAATACTAGTCACTCTAACACTTAAGGAAAAAAAAAAAACTAATATTAGGTCTAATTAGAAAGCCAGAACACCCAGTGCAGGATTCGTCTGGGCAATACTACTGGCATCTCCATTAACAGTCAGCTTTCGTCTGGTGGTGTAAAATAATAGTCAGTTCTCCGTGTGCCCACGGGATAAAAACACCAGCCAGAGCTCGCGGCCTGCTATTCAACATTAAGAGCCATTCAGACCATTAAGATAAAATATGCAGCCACTATGCCACGGGCAAGGCAGTCTTGGCCTTTGATGTGGAGAGCAGGCCGGCCTTGCAAACATCCACTTCATTTCACCGGCACCATCTATCAAGTGAGCTGCAACAAACACATCTCCTGACCTTCAATCTTCCTCCGGTTATTAGATACTCATTTAAAGTCACCTGAAACAATCCGGACCAAATTGATTTCATTATTGGACTCTGTGTGACGACTCCCTGATTGCTCAGCAGGAAATATTAAAAGTTAATTAGAAAAAAAAATTGATTTTCATTTTTTTTTCCCTCGTCTCTACTGCATCATATCCATTGCTTTGACATTCTGCGTACAACAGCATCAGATTTGGATTTTGGAAGAGTCTGATTGACGACCTTCTGTTTCAGGGACATTGCGGATGAGATATGAGGGTGTGTTACAGTGCACAAGAACAATAAGACAGGCTTTGTGAAACCTAGAGCAGCCAGAGGAAAGAGCTCTCAAGGGTTGATTGGCCTTTAATGTCTTTGCTCCCAACAGAATGGGCTTGTCGACCTGAGGATATGGGCTGCGTTTGACCTCCTGACCTACCAAGGCCGGTCCATAGTAGAGTGCTGGGCCAAGGCCCTTTTTCAATCTTTTAAGATCTCCGAATCAATCTGAGTGCCAGATGTGAACATGTGGGGCCAGTGCTGTGCAATCAGGAAGTCCTGGCCCCGAGGGTAATTCATGTCCGGCATCAGACTTTGGTCTTTCACATCCCAATCACTGTGACTCAGTGGGTACAACTAAACAACAATTCTAAAATTCAAGGCCAAAAGCAACAGAGCAGAGAAAGATGGCGGAACATTCATTTGAAACCACAACCTGTTTTTAAAATAACACAGTATTTCTCTTACGTTACACAAAAAGTCAACTTCATGTGTTTATTTGAGTGTAATTAAGTTAAGACAGTCTTTAAATTAGCATATTCCACTAAATATCCGATGGAGTGTTTAGATATCATTCATCTAGATCAGTTAATAAGATATTATACTTCTCTCAACAGTTCTCATACACTCATCACTTTATTAGAGAAAAGCAGTACACCTGCTCATTCATGCAATTATCTGTTCAGCCAAACACATGGCAAGAGCGCAATAAATAAAATCACGCAGACACAAGTAAGAGCTTCCTCTAATGTTCACGTCAAACGTCAGAATGAAGAAAAATGAAATCTCAGTGACTCTGACCATGACTACCATGGATGTTGGTGCCAGACAGGCTAGTTTGAGTATTTCAGAAACTGCTGATCTCCCGGTATTTTCACACACAACAGTCTCTAGAGATTACACAGCAAAAAAACATCTAGGGAGTGGTAGTTCTGTGGGGGGAAAGTCTTGTTGATAAAGGAGGTCAGAGCAGAACGGTTCTTGAAAGATTGATTCTTGAAGTCTACAGTAACTCAAATAAGCACTCTGTACAACCGTGGTGAGCAGAAACGCATCTCAGAATGCACAACATGCCCCAAATTGAGGTGACTGGGCTTCAACAGCAGAAGACCACATCGAGCTCCAGTCCTGTCAGCTAAGAGCAGGAATCTGAGGCTAATTTGGGCATGGGGTCAGCGAAAGTAGGCAGTCAGGTTACCCAGAAACAGCACATTTTTAAAGCTTCTTGTCCTTTCATGATCATAATATAATTATTGTACATGGGGTGGACAAATCACAAGCCTGGGTGCAAGATATTTTTATGTACAGGAACCGTACAGTGTAATGTGTAATGTGGTGTAATGAGTTCCTGACATCAAAGCTGTACTGGCTATTTAACTTTAAAATATATAATTTTCCAACTAGTTACAGATACTGGCTTATATCTTTATCCACTAGCTACTTTAAGTCTTTTTTTTAACAATAGAGGGAAAGGCTAGCTATTGTTAATGGTGCATTTGAATGCAAATATTTCATAATGACCTTGCATGTGAGAACTAGAACCAACTGATACAGTGATTAGTGATTCAAACTATTCAAACATATAATGTTAGAATGTTTTGAACTCAGACTCTTTTAAACTAGACTAAAATTACAAGTAGTTACATTAGCTGTGCTACAGTACAGTGGCAGTTCATGTGTCTGTCAGTGCTGGACGGTAGACATGCTAATCAGCCACTGCTTTCACACTCCATTCAACACTGTGACAAACCAAGTCTGTTTTTCCAACAGCTGATTGCAGCTGAAATATTAGCGAGGCTGTTTGACTAGAGTAGTTCCAGCCCCGGGACAAAGAATTGCTTCAACACTCCAAATATAGACCATCTGTTATCCTAACCCAAGTTCACATCATCCCGATTCTGGAGAACTATTACCAGCCCTCAAACCACAAAATATCTTTTTTACAAGGCTTCTTCATGAGTCATGGTGGAGGCACAGTTTTATGGAGAGCATATTTTTCTAAAGCTTTGATCCATAGGTCTTCCTTGCTGGAGATGCTTCAGCCTGACTCATCTGGCAAGCAGCATGTTTTAAATGAAATCACACTGCACTGCTGCAGCACAAACTCTACATGGCCATAACTATAAAGCTTCTAAAAAGCAAATTACAGACTTCTGGAGAGGGAAAGGTTGAAGCCAGCTAAATAAGTCACATGACATATGCATACTGTATGTGGTATATGGAACTCATTATGTTGACAAAAAGCATTCTCTGTCTCACGGCTTTTTTGTCATGGATCTAGCATGGGTATGGGGCATCCAAATTGGGCATACCATCAACCAGTCATATTTCAAACATGATTACTCTCAAACATTGGACGCAACTCACATCACTAGCTCAAATGACATTCCCTAAAGCACAATGAACTGAATATGGCAACACCGAGGACCCATAGTTAGTAGGAGTAAAATGCCACTATCTATATCTCTACCTGCTTAATGCTCTAAATATCCATATCTGTACCTGTATTTGGATATAAACCCAAAATGGGTGTGGCCTAATCAGGAAGGGGGCTTGCTATTGTTGTTGTTGTTGTTAAATAGAGATGTGCGCAGTACTGCTTTTATAAACCACGCTAACACAGTTATTATTTTTGTTTGTACCAGCCCACAACAAATTCATTTGGTTCTATTTCACAAAATATATACAAACTAGTAGCATCATTTAACACCCTGGGACCCTGACCAAGCAGTTACTAAGGATGAATGAATGAGTGCTGTAAAAGCCTCACTGTAAATACATTGTTCATGTTCGCATTAATGAATGTGGTCTTTCTTTGTCCCATGAGCTTCATACTGGACCCTTCATTCTCACCCACAAGCTTCATATCTGAACACTCGCTCGCATGAAAATAAGAGCCTTCTGCTCACGTGACTTTTTTGTTGCGTCCTGTGAGATCCCAGTCCTGATGCACAACTCTAGTTTCAACCAGATGCCCCTTTCAAACCTTTCTGGCAAGTTAAAAAAAATAAATAAATAAAAATAATGCACCTCCTATTCATATTTGGATTTGTATCACTTCATTCCAAATCTGTTTTTATATTCAGTTACATATCTAATGCTTTCTCATGGATGCCCGAGTGAGCAAACTTCATTAAAATCCATAGAGACCAGTTCTAATGACTCTTTTATAATACCTTATAATTCCTCCATTTGAAAATTGGCTCTTTAAAAGAAAGTGTGCAACAGTACTGCTGCTATGGGAGGCTTTTTTTTTTATGAACATGTAATTGTTTTTTTGTTACTTATCATAAAAATATTTATATATGATATCGTTTCCCTCAAAATATACCTGGTTAATGTTTAATATATTAAGTTATTGCAAAACAGCAAAGTCCCCAGGCTTTTGATAGGAAGTATACATTATTAAAAAACTTATTAAAGGCATTTACTTCTAATCAGTAAGAAAAACAGTTTAACACTTCTCATAACAGTTGAATGCATAATTATATTGTTATAATTATGTTCATTAATGGAATTATATTTCTTTTGACTTCTTTGTAAGGTATACACACACACACACACACACACACACATATATATATATATATATATATATATATATAGTATTTAGCTGCTTTTTGCGAGTTGAGAAGATTGGAACAGTAATTCTTTGGTCTATTCTTTGGTCCAACAGATAAATAACACAAAGTATAACACAAAGTATATATTTTATAGTTAAATTAGCTTTCAAAATGTATTTAAAAGTACTTTTAGAATCAGTGAAGGATTATAAAGGTTTCAATTCTGATGGAATTGATTGGAATTCGTATTGCAAAAACCAAAACCAATCATGTCCTAACAAAAGCTGCTACATATATAGTAAATAACATGAGCATTGTATCACGTTTAATATAAATTCCACAATCAATTTTATCTTTTACACCAATTAGTCTACACCTGATCTGGTTTATGTTTCTACTCTTGATTCATTCTGATGCACTGAGAGGAAAAAAAACGTTATTGATGAATTTATCTGCCTCGAGATATGTAACAACATGAGTTCCATTGCCAAAATGTCAAAGCATCCGTTCATGGACCCCCACTGCCTTCAGAAACGCAGCACTGAGAACGAGTGCGGTGCCTATTGACTCATCCACAGAATGCATGGAGAGCGGATGAAAATGCAATACTCTTCCCTCACACCGCTTCCTAGATTTGATGCCTCTGGAAGTATTCATAGCTTATGCAGGATTTATGCATTTCATTCTGTTGATTTTGTTACTCAACATTCTACACATTTGTTTACAAGGCAAAGAGGCCATACTGATGGAATTACCTACTCATAGACAGACGCCTGACAGACCCTATCTCAGTCATCACAACATGGCATTCAAATTCAAAGAAGAAAAATGAATTATAGATGCTTGTTTTTTTCCCACTATACATATCATTAGCTTTCTCTCTCAGCTGCCAATAAGCACGATTCTGGCTCCCAGAATGGGAACAGGCTCATAGTAAAACAGGACGTGTCCTCCTTCCTGGACCTAATTTAGGATTCAATTACAATACTCTTTAAAAGCGTCGACTTCTCAATTAATTATTTTAAGATTAGCCTGACAGTAATGGCCCTCCCACCATCTCGGGGTGGAGCGACTCGGCGTGCCCTGACTGCTTTGCTTGCTCTCGAGGAAAGACAAATAAATCAGCTCTCCTCTTCTACCTCCTGCATTTAGTACTTTTTTTTTCAAATGCTGTTGTTTTATACCATCTTTTGCCAGGCGTGTTCTTTCCGTGGTGCGCGATTGATATTCATGCGCCACGGCGGGCTGCGTTTTTATGAGCCACCGGGGCCAGCACAGTCGCTGACTGATGGTTCTGCCGCCACCGCTGCTGGGCGTGAGTGAAAAAAAACCCCGTCGTCGGGCGCTTTGATTGGAGCCAAGCGGAGCATTTCTCTTCACTGTGTCTAGCATTCCGCCTCCCTCCACCACACACTCACGACCGACCCGCATGCTGTCTCCCGTCGCATGGAAATGAATGGCTCTCCCCTCCGGCAGCAGCCAGCCCCCCATTCTGTTTATTTAAATATTTGATATGTAAGCAGTCATAAAATAAGTGTCATAACATGCAGAGAATGACGTGCGCCCAAAAGGCCGTTATGCGTAATGGGTTCTGATGCGTACGGGACCCAGAGTTTAGCCCAGTGGGGGACACGTGACATGCTGAGAAAAGATGCCGGTGGGAATAAATGAGCGTTTGAGTGAGCATGGTACATGCAGAAATAATGCACAGCACAGCAAACACATCAACATGCCTATGCCACACTCAGACCTAATAATGGAAATGTATGCATGCTGGAATGGTCTCGTGAGAAATGCATTAATATGTAAAAGGGGATATAACTCTTCTATGACAACTCGCCACCGGCGTTGTCAAAAAAGCTAAACAAAAACTAACCTGATCCTCATTCGGGAATAACATGCAAATGCTCAGATTTTTTATGGCTGCATCTTTACTATCAAACAGTCCAAAAGGATGAAAACTGAGTAGGTCTAATTTAGAGCTATAGGAATTTCCGGAGGGAAATATTCGCCATAAGTAATACAAACAATATGAACTGCAAACACATGTATTTACACATATACATACTGCAGCTGTTGAACACTGAAGCAGTACTTCAGCCAAAAAATTTTCTTCACCCAAATGTCGTCGATCAGACAGAACTTGCTGTTGCACAAATAAAACTTTGATTCTGTAGTTTTGCACTGCTATGAGGCTAATGTTGCTACCAGGAGAGGTAAGTTTATAGCCACCAGTTTAGTAATGTACAAACTCCACATCCTTTGCAAAAATCATTGTCTAGTAATCTCAAGTAGGCAACAACACCCAGGGCATGCACTTCCAAATACAATTAATTCAAAGATGCCAGACAGAGATAACATGAATAAAATAAGATCTAAACTAGGGGTGGGTAATATGATGAAAAAAAAATCACAATTCTCAAAGACATTTCTACAATACACAGTGTCACGAATTATAGGTTTGCTAACAAACAGCTAGTAAAACATTTTAAAAAAGTGCTGCATTAAAAAAAATCAGTTTGATACGTTATTTAATGTCTACAAAATATTATTTTGAAAAAAAATATCAAAATTTTTGCGTAATTTACTTAATTATGAAAATAAATTATATAATAAAATGATATCTCAGAAACACATATTGTGGACATTAATTTATCATGATATTGATATTATATCATCATATCACCCAGCCCTAGTCTGGTAAACTCCCAAAAAGATAATGTACTAATTGCATAAAATTGTGATAATACTTTATTGATCATGCACACATCAACCAACAGCAAGTGAAGACCCATACATACACATAATGTCACATGATGCGTCCATCGATTCCAAAAAGTTGATGAACATCAGGCCAAAATAACCTTCATAAATATAACAAAGATCTGTAGTAAACTGACTCATATGAGAACCTTCCACACTGAAAGCACTTAGAATTAATATGAATTTCTCAAGAGTTCATAAACACACTGTGATATTTCATAATTGCTGTTGAATTCTCAATTCTCATTGGTCAGAAAGTATTGATTAATTTCTATAATAGCAGCTCTGACAATAATTCTGGCTACAAGCCTAATCACAGGTTTACATTAATGGCCTCATTTATATATTATCGATTCTATAGTAACAAATTACAAAGGGACTTGTATGGTGGATGTGCCACATACTCTACAACTAATAATGTAATTTTAAAAAGTGCTGTTATTTAACAAAGTATAATCACTGACATGTTGATGCTTTCTGTAAGTGGATGTTTATTTAGAATCCAGAATCCAGTGCTTTGTAACAGTCAGTAGTTTTTCCTCCATGGGAAAGTCTTCAAGATAGACGGCTCTGCTCTTTCCAGTTTCTTAGTAATGTTTACATTTACATTTACATTTATGGCATTTGGCAGACGCCCTTATCCAGAGCGATTTACAATAGTGCTTTGAAGTCTATCAAAAATACATTCTGGCATATTGGCTCACTAGGTCACAAACTAGGAATATCATCAGTCCAAAACTCAAGAGACAAGCGCTCAGACAATACTTTTTTTTTTTTTTTTTTTTTTTTTGGTAAGTGCTAACTTAAGTACTTTATGATGTACTTAAGTAATGTCAAGATACTTTTTTGTCTTATTAAATTCAAGAGGGAGAAAAAAAGAAAAGAGTCTAGTAAAGGTAAGACTGTGTATAGCTTCTATAACATTACATGAATTGATAAAAAAGTATGATGTGGCATTCTATAATAAAGGAAAAAACATTATCATTAACAAAACGCTGTGGTATAAGAGAAATAATAAATTTTGGGATGTTAACTCTGACTCCTCTTCACATCAGGCTGCATCACACCACCCCTTGATTTATTATTTTCCTAAAACCGCATGCCCCCAAGTGTTTTGTTCCTTACTTATAGTATAATGGGTGTTCACTGGCTAAAATATAGGCCACAGGGTTCTGATACTCAGAACATGACAATTCAGAAATGCTCTTCCACAGGTCTAGTAAACATATGTACAATTCTGTTTTGTCACCTAATATGCTCTTACATGTTCCTCACAAGCAGAAGGAACCGGGTCAGACCTTCAGCAAATTCATGCTACCTTATATAGCACCAGCGTTTTTGGACCTGGGATATGCTTGCACAGAGCACAGATGGGTTTTAATTCTTCTTGCTCCTACAGATCTTAATTACTACTAATTGGACCAAATCACTTTTTTTCTGCTACACTGACATAATGAAACAATTCATCATTAAAGCTTAATGACTTGAATGATGGTTCTCTGCAGATAGGCTGAGGGAAGGTCAGCGAAAAGGACACGGCCGACAAGGACAGTGAGGAGCTGACATTTAACAGGAAGTGTAAAAAAAAAAAAAAACTGCTGAGGGGCTAAAACCAGTTAATTGGAGTTCTCTCTTGAATTCTGTGCATTCGGTTTCAGTAGTATGGTGAATTGATGGCGTAACCAAATGCACAGCTCTTAATTAATTACAGCACCAAACCATACAACTTCATAACGGCGAAGAGCTGACTTTGCAAGATCCCAGCCTAAAAGCAAGTAGTAGGACAACAGGAAAGAGAAAGGAAAGAGATAGAGAAATATATCATACTCAGACAGGAAAGGGCTATAATGCATTGTGCTTGGCGTGAAAAGCTTTTCTCTACGAGTCGTCTTAATTTAGCTAAAAGCTCACAAGTGTAAGAGTGCCGTCTCTCTGACACATCAATTTCAGCCCAAAATAGAGATGCAGCAGCAGTTTTAAAAAGAGGCACAATTTTCCACTGGGAAACAAAGAGTTCAGCTGCCCAAACGATTGATTATGGTAATGTGATCTACAAAACCGTAAACAGAGAAGCCACTGACATACAGTTGACATTATACTAACCTTTGCGTGCTTATCCTATAATGCAAGTGGATGTTCATCAAAAGACCTTCTCATAGCTGAAGTAAAAGGAGCATTTCCTCTTCTATTTACACAAACAGTTACTAAAATGATCTTTAATCAATAAAAAGACTGATTCTATTGTACATATTCAGAGCCTTGTTTCTTTCTTTTTTTTTTTTTTTTTTTAACTTTTTTAGCATAACCATGAAGATATAAATATTTCTCCAGACATTTATGGATTAGCATCCCCATTGATTAGTTCTAGCTGCCAGAAGCACAGGGGGAAAGGCTAATACAGTCTGGAAGCTAACAACTTGGCACTGTGAGCAACTATAATTCTGCAGCCCATTAATTAGGTCATGATATGATATGAGCTGAAAAAAGAGGTGACATGCTCAAGAAAGGTGTTACTCCGAGTACGACATTTGCATCACAAATGCAAACATTTTCCAAAAAAAAGGTGCTAAAAGGAGTGGTAATTTCAATCTTCAATCTTTTGTCCCTTTAGTATGTCTCTGTCATCACATGATACAGATAGGGTGCTTGCATGCTCTTGCTACCTAATAAATGTTAGACAGGTAACTGTAAAAAATTAGCTTGCTAACCAGCTAGTCACCAAATGCTGTATCAGTTTACATTTAAAACACATCCGAGCTACAAATATGGCCCTTATAATTTAGGGGAACCTTAGTGACAAGCAATGGTACAGTATTAGGGATGCACTGATAGTAGTATCAGGTATCTGTCTAATACCATGCTTATTTACAGTACGAGTACAAGCGATCAAGTGATACTATGTGATGTAAGCCTAGTGTACACTTTCTCGCTAATGAACACATGGTCCAAAATGACAGCTACTCGGATTCCATTTCACAGATAACGATGGCAATCCAAGCAAAGCAGACTGCAAACTGTGCTCTATGAAAATACAAGTAACCTTACAGCGTTTAAACACACCATAAGATGGCTGAGCTGAGCATGCAGAGTAGTGATCAGTAAGCATGGTTATTAAAAATGAGAGTAAAGTGCCATGAACTGTGCACACACAAAGGTAGTCGCGAGTGTTGTGCAACTAAGGAAGCATGCAGACAAACTGTTGCGTGTGAGTGAGCACTTCAGTTCTGCAAGCACTGAGCACTGAAACATGCACGCTTCCTTTACACTTTGCTCTACACTTGGCTTGAGTCAAGCTGCAAAGTATGGAACCTTGTGCTCATTTTTAATGGCTACGCTCACTGATACTGCTCTCTGCATGCTCAGGTAGGTCACCCTCAATCTCAGCAGGAGTTCACTGCTAGGAGAACACAGCAGCAACCAATATAAAAAGAGCTAAATAAAATGTTCCACACCACCCCAATTGATTACTAATCCAGGAGGTTACTCATTTAGGGATGCAGCAATACCACGGGTACATGGTTTCTGGTACTCAATGACACCATGTACCCATGGTATTTCTGTATAGCTATACAGTTTAGTACATTTTTCCCTAAATGTAGAACATATTATACCTACTGGCTTTAAAGAGTATTTTCTATCTATACTGATTTCTGTGTTCCTTCTGTAAAATGCACCACGATATAGTATTGCTGAAAATGACAGGTTTATTGACACAGGTGGCTGACAGCTATGCTCATTCTCACACACAGCACCCGAAATCAACACCTTCAACCATGACCAGTCACACTAATCAATGCCTGTCATTCTAAAATTGCCCAATTCTGAGCACAAGCTCTGTGTCACTATTCTTGGCTGAAGATACAGAAAAGAAGATTTAGGAAGGGGGGGGGCACTTCAGACATGAAATATTACAGTATATAACCAGAAATAAGGAAGCATGAGACACACTATCTATAGCATGATGCTACAAAAGCAGCAGATGTTCAAACACAAACCCTCTGGGCTTCAGAATACAGCTCTCTCCTTGGCTGCCCGCTGTGCACCGTCCTCCCTCTGGACCGAGGACGAGTTTTTCCTGGATCTGCCTCTCCTCTCCTGTCCTCTCTCCATTTGGAGGACGTAAGGGCTTCAGCAATGCTCATGGGAGTAGGAAAAGTGGAAAGGATGAAAAGAATTTTTCCTTTTCCTTCAGGGAGGTAGCTCCCATTCAACAGGAGCACGTGGCTAATTTCCATGTGTGAAGGTCACAGAGTGACTGAGAGGTGAAGCCACGGGGCTGGCTCACTGCCAAACACACAAGTGAGTGACAGAAACCAAAATCAAAGCAGAGAGACAGAGGGAGAGAGGGAACGAGAGCAGAGCGCAGGGAGCCTGGTCTTCCTATGAGCAAATTACTCAAGTTGCGTAGGGCTTGCCACGTTCCAGAGACACTGCATGCCATTAAGATTTATGTATTATTATTTTTTTTTATTTAGCAAAACTTAGTTATATATACACAACATTTTTTTTAAGAACATGACAGACTGAGGCTTCTTGCGAACTAAATGTCATGCTGCTACAATAGCATACCGTTTGTCCCATGATATGAAGGTCATGTTAAACAGACAATGCGGTCTCCAAGAGAAACTTCAGCTAACAGATAACATTTGGTATTTTATGACAGGTTCTTAAAATACAAAAATAACATTCTGCAATGTTCTAAAAACATGTACATTTTGTTCCACGGTGTAGACAAAACACTCATGGAAATGTCAGTGTTAATGTTCCTACAGCTAAAAATGTTTTAGCAACACTGTAGAACTTAAAATTCTGCAAAATGGTTCTCAGAAGAAATCTGACAGAGTTTTAGTTTTCTATAACTATAAGATTCAAAAACGTTTTGCTAACTTAAACTTGTTAGCTGTGGATGTTCATAAGATGCAGAGAAACCACAGAAAAAGCACACCGAGTGAGATGAAAAAACAAAGCGCAGGGTTTTTTTGTGTGTTTTTATTAATATAACTTTGTATCTAGCACCAACTAGCAAGTGAGACTGAGGTCTTCCAGCTGAAGTTGCGAAATCATCCGAAAGAGCTTAGTCTCACTTGCTAGTCAATGCTAGCTACTGAGTTCAGTATAAATTAGCTATGACAAGCTAAATAGACTATTGTTGCAAGGCTATGGTATGCTAAGATATGCTTCTAGCATGTTCTAGCTGGCTAATAAACCTCAAATGTTAAAAAGTTAGATGGTGATAGGTGATAGCAGTGGTTTATGAATATTAGCTAGCTAATGAGCTAGTTACTGAATGCTGTACAGAGCTGATTATGATGATAATCCCACATAATCAGGGATGTGGGAAAGCAGTATATGTGTCTCTTACAGGGGTAGAGAATATGTGAATACGGTACAGACATTATCCTTCTTGTTTCCTAGCAGTTGCTATTTTAAGTTTCTAGACAAAATAGAAGGAGAAACTGATTGTTTTGATTTCTTGCTTCAAATATAGCAGGGTGTAAAAATAACGGTTAGAGAAAACCACCATTTTGGAGCCCATTTACACTTGGTGGCGTCAGGATTATATGCAGTTTGAGATTAGCGACATAAAAGTAAAAGTGTAAATGCACCCAAGACATTTGTATGTTTGTAATAGAAGGTGTCTGTAATAGAATTTAATCCAATAACTCTTAAAACTCTTCCAAACAAAACCTCTCCCAATAGGTGATGCTTCATGAATGGCATGAAATCATTAGCAAGATTAAAAACGGCATTAATAATCATTAAATTTGATGCGGCAAACATCTTATTCAAACAACTAAAAAAACTATGTATATATATATATATATATATATATATATATATATATATATATATATATATATATATATTGGTCGTGAAAACAAGCTTTTTTTGATTATATATGGATTAAGACAGGTTTACTGCACATTGCTAAATATTCAATTTGATTTTAATCAATTTAAGCAATTGGAGCAACCTAGAGATGACAGTGGCAAGAAAAACTCCTTGACATGAAACGAGGAAGAAACTCTGGAAAAAAAACTCAAAAGGGAACTCATCCTATTCTTCATTAGCATATACAGGTGTTGAAGAGTCAAGTCAGACAGTACTAAGTGTGCTGAAAGGATGTTCAGTATAAACACTGTGTGAATAAAAGTCCTGGAATGAGCCCAAGACAGTCGTTATGATTATAGCAGGTATAAAGCTACAGTATCCAGGTGTTATTATCCGCAGGAGCAAGGGTAAGACTTGGGCTAGACTGTGTTTTGGAAGTGCAAATCTTTAGGGTAGGCATGTGGGACCATCCACAGCAGCATAAAGTAAGTCACAGGACTCATCGGGATAAATAAACAGGATAGATAAACAGACATTCAAGATGAATCAATCAACAGAAAGAACTATCACAAATGGCATTTGGCAATCTAGGTGCTAAAAGAGAAACCATGGCTACAAACCAGCAGGTAACGTGAGGCGAAAAATGTCTGCCAGTATGAATGAAGGATAAGGCTCCGGGAAGGCTAGGACTGGCACTGAGCCAAACGCACATGAGCAATTTACTGCAATTTATTGTAAACACCTTTTATTGCACTCATTCCAATGAAACATGGAAGACCGTGTGATATTCTCAAACGCGTAGGAATTCAGCACTTTGGTTATGTGATGTGAAGTAAATGATAATACTTTATGGTGCATGAGGTCTTCCAGTGAGACTGCCCTCCTGAGTTCAAATACGAGCCTTTTTTCCATTACTCTCCACCATCAGCTCCCCAGAAGCAGCACTCAGCAGCCCCTCTTCACACCCCTGTGGAGAGCAATAACCGGAGAGACACAGCACTGGCAGTGCAGGCCGGAGTGCTGCTCAACCACACACAGTCACAGACACATACTCTCTCTCTCTCTCTCACACACACACACAGCTTTTTTTTTTTTTTTTTTTTACAGTATCAGAACACCCCAAAGTCAGTTTTTCAGCATGGCCGAGCTCTCTGGCACAACCTGCCAACAAGCTGTTATAACATGTATGCTACCACAAAACCAGCAAAGAAATCACAGCTGGATTAATTTAGAGTGATTCAAAGCAAAAGGCAGGCAGTGTCTGGGTGGTCCACATAAATCTACTGCACAGCTCATTTCAGCCGTATATAACAGATTTGTCTTTGATAAACTACATGTTATGTTTTACTAAACAGCTTCATTTATTCTTATATGACAGTGCTGTTGAACTCTGGATTCTGATTGGCCAGAAAGTGCTGATTAATTTTATGACAGTAGCTCCGGCTGCAAGGTTTATAGTAATGCACTCGTTCCGATGTTGTAGCTTCTATAGCAACAAACAATTTAGGGCTGAGTGATATGTTAAAAATCCATACACAGTACGCAACAATACTACGATACACACTATGTATCACGATATTTAGATTTGCGCACAAAGTGCCAGTAATACAGTAGTGTTGTATTTTTGATTATGAAATATGATTATGAAATTATGAAAAATGTTTGTTTACCAAATTAATTTAATAAAAGTAAAAAAAAGCTAATAATTTAAATAGATTACAATAAATTAATTAAAATGTCCAATTTTAAATCAGCAGTTTGTAATGCTGTTTTAAAAAATGTTTCAAAAAATATTTCACGATACCTCCGATATGTCAGAAAAGTGTACTGTGATATAATTTATCATGATCTCAATGTTATATCATCATATCGCCCAGCTTTAAGCTAAGATTAATAATAAGTGGATTTAAATACATGATGTTATTTAAAAAAAAAAAAACTTTACAATCGTTCATATGGTGAAGCTTTCTGTAAGGAGATGTGTATCATAACATAAGCGATAAGAAGAACTAATGTTCCACAACATTAAATGTAAATATAAACTGAAAGATATAAAATATAGGAATAATTCTCAATTGATTCAACAATTTATACTGGGTTGTGTCCTTCACTGCTTCATAAAAGTGCCTATAAAGCATAATGGTTTATATGCAGGCCAACCCTAAGCCAAGATAAGAAATTCAAAATTTCCTCTAAACACACTGTAATTCATTAATTGACGAAAAAAAGGGAATAAATACAAATAATAAAGGAGAATTGTTGGCAAATTGCTGTGATATAAGAGGAGTAAAACCTCAGGAGACATGCTGTTAAAAGAAAATAATCAACTCCTGGGTGGCAACAGTAATTCCTGCAACAGTATGTCCTGTCATGTTTTATCTCTTACTTATTATATCCTCGTCTGACAGTGGGAGGTGTATTTGTTCTGATATTGTAACAAACAGCACAGAGAATTAAGTGTCTGGATGGTCTATAGAAATAAGCAGTACCTTTGTAGCAGCTCTAAGCCTCTAATTGAAATTGGCAACTAAAAATCAGATTTCTGCAGAATGCACAGGGTTCCAATTTCACTCAGTGTTCACAAACGCTATTTCGACAGAGCTCTTAGCAGGAAAATATGAGCAACAAGTCTACAGGATTTCACTGATTCCACTGTCTCCAGGAACATATGGAGTTCATACGGCATATTATATGCCTGGTTAGGCCCATTGGTTGCACCCAGTTTTAGAGAGTTGTGTCAAAAGCATAGCAAACAACTATTAATTTTAAATTAACCATCTTCATTTTCAGTACTATCAACTCTACTATAATTGCTTTTTTTCCCTTTCTAAATACACACTATGCAGATCATTGAAAAATCAACACACCATGGTCCTGTTATGCAAGAAAATATTAATGCAAGCTTTAATTCTGCTGAGAAGGATCTTTCTGTCCCAAACTAAATGTTTCTGCTTAACTAAAATAAATCTTCAATTATTTTATTTAATTTCTATAGTAAATTGAAATTAGCTGGCATTTTAACAAAAAAAAAAAAGGCAATCCTGGGATAACCAATATGCCAATTACACTCCGGCATTTGGCGTTTCATCCTGTAAGATGAAAACACAGCCGGCCCTTATCACGAGCAACGGAGCAAATTAAAATTTCGCTCAGACCGCCTAATCAGCTAAACTGCTAGAGCTAGCAATGTAAACAAACACACACACACACAGACTCACACACACAAAGGCCAGGGCGGGTTTGGAGGTGTGCTGTGGCCCAGAATACAATGATAGCCATCAGCTTTGGGAAATACAGCAACCTAATATGAGTGAAATAACGGCATGTATACTGACAGGCTTACATCGATGATAGTCTAGGTCAGTGTTAGAAACAGTTAATGAAATGGGAATAAGTCTCCATAGTTTCAACAATATATACAGTACTGTACAAAAGTCTTAGGCACCCTATTTTTTAGTAGTAACTTTGTTATAGATTTTTATTTTATGATTTCTACATTACTGATTCAGTACAAAAACACTTTAGATTTCCAAACATTAGTTTTCCAGCATGAAATAAAATGTCACACAAAAATGTTTGTATGTCAGTAAAGAAGGCATCGTATTATGTAAGAGACCACTTTCCAGACAAAAAAGCATAATGAAGGCTGCTGGGTTTTGCTGCAAAAATAAGAAGCAAGTGTGACAGTCGAAGTCTCCAGAAGAACTGTGGCTGGTTCTGCAAGATGCTCAGTAAAACTTACAGCTCATTTCCTTATAAAACTGCACAAATTGTACCTGAGACTACTGATTTTTTTTTTTTTTAAAGCAAATGGTCGTCACACCAAATATTGACTTTGTTTCTTTTATTACTGTTTACTGCTCTTTATAATATTTTTTAAAAGTAGAAACATTTATTTTAATTATTTTTGAAGGCATCTTTGCTCTACAGCATTTCTTTGCATGTGTCTAAGACTTTTGCACAGTACTGTATATAGTTGAGTCTTTCATTAATTTTTAAAAGTACCAATAAAGAATAATAACTTATCACTAAAAATAAACAATACTTCCATATAATATGCAGACCAACACTAAGCAATGCTAAGAAATTCTAATTTTCTAATAATAATTCAATCAGAGCTACATTCAAAATTGATCAATTAAATTTATTCCAATGTACAAATGATTTAGGTCAGGTCAGAAGGTGACTGGGAAATAAATATATATATCAATATATCTATAACTAAAATATATAACTAAAACGAACAAAACCCTAACACAATCAGTCAATGCATCCACATAACTGGTCTTTTAGTAATGGACATTACAGAGACACAGGAGTAGAAGACACAGCCACGTTCTGCTGAAAGAGGGAGCACTCAGCAGTTTTTACACATCTACATGGCCCACATGGAAACACAGAGCCAGTCACATGTCAGATTTGATCTGAACTCGGAGCAGCGGGCTGGCAGAGCGCCCATGCCGACTTTACCTCCATTATTCACACTCCAAGCCTGGAGGGCAGACGCGAACAAGTGCACAAGTGCACAGGCCAATATGACAGCCATCAGAGGATAATAGCGGTTAGTGTAGACTATTACAGCAATTATAATGTAATGATCATGTAACTAGTGTTAAGGTTTCATGCAATTAAAATGACATCAGTCAATCTTTAACTAATATTACATCTGTCTTTTATAAACACACAGAAGACAACTTCTTTATCCTGAACACTGAATTACAGAATGAAAGCCATTTAACATGCCATTTCAAATATAATCTTTTCATTGCATGCTGTAATACTCAGGGACGGTCTTGGGAAACACACAAGGCCTAACAGATTATAGGTACACAGAAAAATGCAGAGTAGAATTAACTTTTATAATGTCGCATTAGATCTACAGCACCAAACAGTCTGCATTATTTCTCACAGTGCTGTCCAGGTGAATATAGAAATTTATATTAACAATAAAGCCTTGAAAATTCCTTTTATGGACAATAATCAATAATTAATGAACCTACTATGTTAGGCGAATTTTCACAAGGTTTTTGAGTTAGAAAATTAAAAAAAATGCATTAGACTTCGCTTTATTCCCTTCACAAGGCAATAAAGTTCCCTATAAACTGCTGAAACACATTATAAAATTTTGCTGTGTGAAAAGTAACACAGCATCAGCAGACATATCAAATTCTCTAATGCTGGTGTGTGTGTGTGTGTGTGTGTGTGTGTGTGTGTGTGTGTGTGTGTGTGTGAACAGGTGTGTTCACACACACACACACACACACACACACAGGTGAACATAAAGCATAAAAATATGAATTTACACTGAATAGTACAATTTTCCACCTTGTAAACCTAGGTCTAAATGCCATGTATGAGTTAATACTATTACATAATAATAAGACTTAATATTTTACATATAAATCACATTATTTCTTTTTTTTCTTCTTCTTCTTCATAAAATAAATGGGATTCAGGTTGTGCTGCTTGGAATAACTTTATTTCATGTAGCCTACATTACATGCTACGTCCGTTTAGCTGCATTTATATTATTAGCGTTGAGCTAATTTCATTCAGACTGCACTGACTGATGACGCTGACTGATCAAAACCCGCCGCAGGTGACCTTTCACCTTTGACACGTTTTGAAAACAAATCGCTGAAACATATTAAAACACTAATAATTATTAATAAATATTGTACAAACAATAAGCCTGACTACTCGTAGAGGTTTACGACACAGAATTTAAAAAAAAAAAAAAAAAAAAAAAAAAGACTCAACAAAATAGAGTATAGAGTGAGAGTTCACCTGGTTCCGGGTGGCGCTTTGAGCGCTGTTTGCAGCCCCGGGATTAGCTCTCTGTCCCGGCCACCCTGAGCCTCCACACCCGTACTGAGAGCTCGCATCTTTTCCGCTGCTGTATTCATAGTATCGCATCATGGGTCCTGGAGAAGTGAGCAGCTGGTTCAGGGTGGGAGTCGCGCCGGAAGGATGCTGACTCTGTCCCGGGAAACGTACAAACCCCCCGGCGTTGTTCATGGACCCAACCGGGGCGCATTTGGCCTGACTGGAGGCCGGGTTACTGTATCCCGCAGCCCCGTAGCCCGCATAAGCGCCGTACTGACTCTTCTGCTGCCCTTCGTGGGAGTTTGGAGAGGCTTCCACATGATTAGAAGTGGCGGGATACATCAGAGTGCCAAAGCCCTGCTGTGCCCCGTGCTGATCGAAGCAAGGTCCTGATCTTGAACTTCCAAAATAGTGATTGAAGTCAGAGACTGGTGTTTTCCCTCCACCTCCTCCACCTCCTCCTCCTGCGCCCTGGGCATGGGAGGCTTGGAGACTCGGTGCCAAGTTGCCTTGCTCGTACCTGCTCCTACTCATGGGCTCTGCGGCTCTGCAAGGCTGATCTTCAGCACTTTTTCTCAGCATGTGCTGCTCAGAACTGCCTCCTACAGCACTCTCCCTGCCTCCTAACCTCTGCTGGTCGGAGGCGTCCTGGCTGCTGTGGTTCCTCTGTACGGCGCGCTGATTGCTGTGCTGCTGAAACCGAATATCTCCGGGAGCGTGCTTTAGTTTATGATTAACCACAAAACCCGTTTCTGCACCAGGAGAGCTCGACGACATTGATGATGATGAAGATGAAGATGATGAGGAAGATGATGATGATGAGGAAGAGGAGGAGGAGGACACTGAAGTTGTCACGCTTCCACCAGTTCGGCTCAGGTCATCACAACGCCGATCTACATTATTATTATTAGTAGTAGTATTATTAGTGTTATTGTTATTGTTATTACTCGCGCTTCTCACGTCCCCGATTCCTCCTGCACGCTTCCCGGAGTTTAAATCTTGTCCCAAAACCCCAGATAAAGTCTTGCTCTTGTTGTTATTAGACGCCGCCGGGACTGATGCCACTTGCGCGGCCATGGTCACTGCAACATCCCGAAAACAAAATGCAAAATATCTAAAGTAAACCGGATCAAAATGATCAAAAAGCACTGCGATTGAACGGCTCCGTCTGCTGGTATCCGAGGCTGGAAGTGTGCTGTTTCCGGGGGAGGCTGCTGTCAGCGCGGCTTCATGCTGAAAGTTTTCGGCTCCGGGGTTTTAAATGAAACTTTCTCCGTCTCTCTGTGAGTAAAATGTGAGCGTCCGTGCACAAACCTCTGCAGCTCAGCATGACAGGAGCTCGCGCTGCTCTTATCCACCTCCCCGCCCTCCTGTGCACGCGCTAAAATCCGCCCTGGATCTCTGAGCTCGTGGATTGAACTCCGTCAGGCTTCTGTACAGCGGGGTCGCGTGAGGAGGGTGTGTCTGCGTCCTGCGAGACTACAAACCACGCCCACTACAAGGAACGCCCATTACAAGAACGCCTACTAGCAAAGCACACTACACAACATTCCCACGCCCACTACACAACATTCCCATACACACTCCCCCTCTAACCCTAACTCTAAATCTAAGCCTATTTTAGGTATTTGTGGTGGGCAAAACTTGTAATAGTGGGCGTACCCTGTAAGGGGCGTGGTTTGTAATCTTGACGGAGGTTTAATGTATTTGTTGTGGGCGGAACTTGTATTAGTGGGCGTGCCTTGTATGGGGTGTGGTTTGTAAATCTGACGGAGGTTTAACGTATTTGTTGTGGGTGGAACTTGTAATAGTGGGCGTGCCTTGTATGGGGTGTGGTTTGTAAATCTGACGGAGGTTTAACGTATTTGTTGTGGGCGGAACTTGTATTAGTGGGCGTGCCTTGTATGGGGTGTGGTTTGTAAATCTGACGGAGGTTTAACGTATTTGTTGTGGGTGGAACTTGTAAAAGTGGGCATGCCTTGTATGGGGTGTGGTTTGTAAATCTGACGGAGGTTTAACGTATTTGTTGTGGGTGGAACTTGTAAAAGTGGGCGTGCCTTGTATGGGGTGTGGTTTGTAATCCTGATGGAGGTTTAACGTATTTGTTGTGGGCATAAATTGTAGTAGTGAGCATCCCTCTTAAGGAGCGTGGTTTGTAATCCTGCAGGACGCAGACAGATACACTTGTGTGGCGTCACCCCGATGCTGATTCTTTTCCTATAACAGCATGCCCCGAAGTGTTTGGGAGCATGAAATGATCGATCGAAAGCTCATTCATCCTAATTTATAGGTTAAACCATACTTCTGTTGACTCTATGTGGATATATTCCACAGAATATATAGAGAATTTCCATTATTCTATATATTTTGTTTTGTATAATTACATTTCAGTTATTATGATTCAGTTATTTTTTCTGAGTATGTTTGTACTGAAAATAAGTCTATAAGCTGAAAAACTATAGTTTTGAAACTAGTATCTACATTACGTTTAGTTATTAAGATGTCTACCTAAAGTTACTAAACAGCTTCATTTGTTTTTAATATATCCATTTTTGACAGAGGGAATGAAAAATGTGGATGTATTTGTTTTATGTGAGGAATAAATCATGATGGGGCTCTATAGGATAATAATCAATGACAGGGTGGTGATTATTTTCCTATAACAGCATGTCCCAAAGTGTTTTATTCTTTTTATACCACAGCAATTTGCTACCAGGCTATGTCAGGTATGCTCAATGCTCAATTATGCTACCAATTACAATTTTCATCATGATGTCCTATTATGCTTATGTTTTAGCAGCTGTAATTCATTCCCTCACCAGACTATTTTTTCCCCTCTATATTGAAGTTAATAAGATGAAAAAAGGGATGCAGCTTGTCATGTAAAAAACTGACAGTCCTGGATACTCTCCCGTGGCAGAAAACTTGCTAACTGTTACACGCTGACACTGGAGACTCCTTCAATAAATATTATATAAATGTGTCCTTAGAAAAACCTTACGTTTATCGGCGAACTTTATTAAATAACAGCACATTTTTAAACTGTTTACTATTAGACTTAGATTGTGCAGAACGTCCGACATTCAAGTTTCTGTGTATGAGTTGTTCGTTTAGAAATGTTAACATAGTAGAAAG